>NC_044981.1:116026404-116359608 GCF_008728515.1 Papio anubis | reverse complement strand
CTCTTGCTGCTTTTGGAATCCTTTCTTCATTCTTTACCTAATACTATGATTATTAAATGTCTTGAGGTAGCATTCTTTGGTTTCAAACTGCTCAGAGTTCTATAATTGATATGACTTTGTTGTGTCTCCACCCAAATCTCAAATTGTAACTCTCAGAATTCCCACATGTCATGGGAGGGACCCGGTGGAAGGTAATTGAATTATGAGGGTGGGTCTTTCTGGTGCTGTTCTCATGATAGTGAATAGGTCTCACAAGATATGATGGTTTTATAAAGGGGAGTTCTTTATATGTTCTGTCTCTTACCTGCCACCATGCAAGATGTGATTTTACACCTCCTTTGCCTTCTATTTGGTTGTGAGGCCTTGGAGGTTGTGAGACCTCCCCAGCCATATTGCACTGGGAGTTCATTAAACCTTTTTCCTTTATAAATTACCGAGTCTTGGGTACGTCTTTATTAGCAGCATGAGAACAGACTAATACAGTAAATTGGCACTGGGAGTGGGGGACTGTTGCAAAGATACCTGAAAATGTGGAATAACTTTAGAACTGGGTAACAGGCAGAGATTGGAACAGTTTGGAGGGCTCAGAAGTAGATAGGAAAGTGTAGGAAAGTTTGGAACTTCCTAGAGACTTATTAAATGACTTTGACCAGAATGCTGATAGTGATATGGACAATAAGGTCCAGGTTGAGGTGGTCTCAGATGGAGATGAGAAACTTGTTAGGAATTGGAGTAAAAGCCACTTTTGCTATACAAATAAACTGGTGGCATTATGCCCCTGCCCCAGAGACCTGTGGAACTTTGAATTTGAGAGAGACAACTTAACGTATCTGGTGGAAGAAAGTTCTAAGCAGCTAAGCCTTCAAGAGGTGAAAAGGATAAAAGTTTGGAAAATTTGCAGCCTGATGATGCATTAGAAAAGAAAAACCCATTTTCTAGGGAGAAATTCAAGCTGGCTGCAGAAATTTGCATAAGTAACGAGTAGCCCAATGCTAATTACCAAGACTATGGGGAAAATATCTACAGGGCATGTGAGAGACCTTTGGGTCCAGAGGACTAGGAGGAAAAAAATGGCTTCCTGGGTTAGTTTGGTGCTGTGCATCCCAGCCGTGGCTAAAATGGGCCAATGTAGAGCTCAAGCCATTGCTTCAGAGGGTGCAAGCCCCAAGCCTTGGTGGCTTACACATGGTGTTGGGCTTGTGGTTGCATGGAAGAATTGAGGAGTGGGAACCTCCACCTAGATTTCAGAGGATACATGGAAATACCTGAACGTCCAGGCAGAGGTGTGCTGCAGGGGTGGAACCCTCGTGGGGAACCTCTGTTAGGGAAGTGCAGAAGGGAAATGTGGGGTGTAAGCCCCCATACAGAGTTCCCACTGGGGAACTGCCTAGTGGAGCTGTAAGAAGAGGGCCACCATCCTCCAGACCCCAGAATGGTAGACCCATTCCAGTGACACTTGCACCGTGTTCCTGGAAAAGCTCCAGACACTCAACAGCAGTCTGTGAAAGCAACCGCCAGTGGGGCTATATCTTATAAAGCCACAGGGGTGGAGCTGCCCAAGACCATGGGAACCCACCTGTTGCATCAGCATCACCTGGGTGTGAGACATGGAGTCAAAGGAGATAATTTTGGAACTTTAAGGTTTCATGGATTTTGGACTTGCATGGGGCCTGTAGCCCTTTTGTTTTGGCCAATTTCTCTCATTTGGAATAGATGTTATTTACCCAATTCCCGTACCTTCATTGTATCTAGAAAGTAACTAATTTGCTTTTGATTTTACAGCCTCATAGATGGAAGAAACTTACCTTGTCTCAGATGAGACTTTGGACTGTGGACTGTTGAGTTAATTCTGAAATGAGTTAAAACTTTGTGGGACTGTTGAGAAGGCATAATAGGTTTTGAAATGTGAAGACATGAGATTTGGGAGGGGGCAGGAGGCAGAATAATATGGTTTGGCTGTGTCCCCACCCAAATCTCAAATTGTAGTTCCCATAATTCCCACATGTCATGGGAGGGGCCCAGTGGGAGGTAATTGAATCATGAGGGCCAGTCTTTCCAGTGCTATTCTCGTGATAGTGAATAAGTGAATTGTTTTATAAAGGTGAGTTTCCCTGCACATTCTCTCTCTTGCCTGCCTGCCACCATACAAGATGTGACTTTGTTATTCCTTTGTAATGCACCATGATTGCGAGGTTTCCCCAGCCATGTGAAACTGTGAGTCAAACCTTTTTCCTTTATAAATTACCCAGTCTCAAATATGTCTTTATTGGCAGCATGAGAACAGACTCATACAATACCCTTCTTGTACTTGGATATTGATATCTTACTCTACATTTGGGAAGTTCTCTGATACTACCTTTTAAAACATTCTTTCTACCTCTCTCTCTTTCTCTGCCATATCTTTAAGGCCTATAATCCTTAGATTTGCCCTTTTAAGGCTATTGTCTAGATTCTGTAGGTGTCCTTTATTTTTTTTTTTCTTTTATCTCCTCTGATAGGTATTTTCAAATATCCTGACTTTAAGGTCACTAATTGTTTTCTCTGCTTGATCCATTCTGCATTAAAAGACTCTGATGCATTCTTCAGTATGCTGATTGCATTTTTCAGCTTCAGAATTTCTGCTTGTTTCTTTTTAATTATTTCTATCTCTTTGCTAAATTTATCTGATAGAATTCTGAATTCCTTCTCTGTGTTATCTTGAATTTCTTTGAGTTTCCTCAACATAGCTATTTTGAAGTCTCTCTCTGAAAGATCTCATATCTCTGTTTCTCCAAGATTGGTTCCTGGTGCCTTATTTAGTTAATTTAGTGAGGTCATGTTTTCCTGGATGGTGTTGATGCTAGTATATGTTCTTTGGTGCATGGGCATTGAGGATTTGGGTATTTAATGTAGCTTTTACTGTCTGGGCTTATTTGTAACCATCCTTTTTGAGAAGGCTTTCCAGATATTTGAAAGTACTTGGGTACTGTGATCCAAGATGTATCTGCTTTAAGGGGCTTCCCAACCCTAGTAATGCTGTGGTTGTTGCAGACTCAGAGGTACCACTTTGATGATCTTGGACAAGATCCAGGACAAGTCTCTGGGTTACCAGAGACTCTTGTTCTCTTCCCTTACTTTCTCTCAAACATATAGAGTCTCTCTCTCTCTCTGTTCTAAGCCACCTAAAACTGTGAGTGGAGTGACACAAGTACCCCTGTGGCCACCACAACTATGACTTTGCCAGGTCAAACCGCAAGTCAGCACAGTACTGGGTCTTTCTCAAGGCCTGCTATAACCATTCTCTGCTACCTATGTCTGCTCAAGGCCCTGGGCTCTACAAACAGCAAGTGGCAAAGCCAGCCAGGTCTGTGTTCTTCCCTTCAGGACAGCAAAGTCTCCCATAGCCCTGTGTGGATTTGGAAGTTCCATCTGGGAGTCAAGGACTAGAGTCAAAAACCTTAGAAGTCTACCTGGTGTTTTATCATACTGTAGCTGAGCTGGCACTCAAACCACAAGATGCAGTTCTTCACACTCTTTCCCCTTTTCCAAAAGGCATCTGTCAGAGTACCCTTTGGCATCTTTCCAAAGGTAAAGGAGACTCACTCCATAATAACTGCCACCCCAGGCCATAAGGAGTACTGGCAGACTACCCCTGATGTTCCCTTAAGGCCCAAGTCTCTGAAGTCAGCTTGTGGTAAATGCTGCCTGGCATGGGACATACCCTTCAGGGCACTGGGCTTCCCTCTGGCCCAAGGCAGATCCAGAAATGTAGTTCAAGAGTCAAGCCATGGAATCAAGGACCCAAGAGCCCATTTGGTACTCTATGCACTTGTGGCCATGCTGGTACTT
Source organism: Papio anubis (assembly GCF_008728515.1). Lineage (NCBI taxonomy): Eukaryota > Metazoa > Chordata > Mammalia > Primates > Cercopithecidae > Papio > Papio anubis. The sequence goes on along the minus strand of NC_044981.1, from coordinate 116,355,780 downwards.
AAGACAAAGCCCCTTTTCTTTCCCCTCTGCTTCTCCCAAGCAGAAGGAGTTTTGCCCCATATCCACCACAGCTGGTAATCTGTTGAGTCTTACCTGAAGCCAGTCTCAGAGGCTCACTCAAGGCCCTCAATGTAGTACCTGTGTATTGCTTTTGGTTATACAGGGCCCAAGGACATTTCAGTTAACAGGTGATAAATGCTGCCAGGACTGAATCATTTCCTTCAAGGCAACGGGTTCCCTTCTGGTCCAGGATATGTCTAGAAATGTCCTCTGGGGGCTAGGGCCCAGAACAGGGGCTTCACAACTCTGATGGGTGCCCTATCCTGCTGTGGCTGAGCTGTTATCCTAGACACAAGACAAAGTCCTCTGCACTCTTTCCTCTCCTTTCCCCAAGTGGAAAGAAGGGGTCTCTTTTGGAGCTACAAACTATACAGCCTGGGGTTAGGGGAGGCGTGATACCACCACTCCCTAATCCTGCCCCAGCTGTTGTCCCAGTATGTTGTCTGTCCCCCACCAGTCCACTGTCTCTGGGCCTAGTTCAGCCCTAGGACTCACCTAAAAGTTCCAATCCTTATGATCTAGACTGCCTTTCAAGTTTACTTGGAGACACAGTGTCCTGTAGACCTCGGTGACAAGGTTTGCAGGCACTTAAGTTCGAACCCATAGAATCAGTGAGTCTCTTCTGGCTAGGGCTAGTTTAAATGCTCCCTCTGTGGGTGGGCATCAGCTGAGTTTGATCTGGTTTTCCCTTCTGTTCTAACAGGACAGCACTGAGTTCAGTGCCTCACAATTACTGTGTTTTCCCTCCCTCAACACCTAGAGATGCTCTCTGCACCATGCCGCAGCATCTAGAGGGTGGAGAAGTGGAGGCATTGGCAATTCAGGGCTGTTTTTTCTAACTCTTCAGTGCCTCTTTCATCAATACAAAGTTAAAACCAGATACTCAGTGTTCACTTGATTTTTGATTCTCTGTAAATATTTGTTGGTGTCCTTGGTGGGGGAGGCAGACAATAGGTAGAATTCTCTGTTCCACCATCTTGTTCCGCCTAGAAGACCAGAAGCAGTTTAATCTCTTCTACAATTCTAATTAAAGTAGACCCAGTTCCTTCATTCTTTTTTTTTTCTTTTATTTATTTATTTATTTATTTATTATTATTATTATTATTATTATTATACTTTAAGTTCTAGGGTACATGTGCATAATGTGCAGGTTTATTACATATGTATACTTGTACTGTGTTGGTGTGCTGCACCCATAAACTCATCAGCACCCATCAACTCGTCATTTACATCAGGTATAACTCCCAATGCAACCCCTCCCCCCCTCCCCCCTCCCATGATAGGCCCGGTTGTGTGATGTTCCCCTTCCCGAGGAGTCAAAGTGATCTCATTGTTCAGTTCCCACCTATGAGTGAGAACCTCTGGTGTTTGGTTTTTCTGTTCTTGTGATAGTTTGCTAAGAATGATGGTTTCAGCTGCATCCATGTCTACAAAGGACACAAACTCATCCTTTTTATGGCTGCATAATTGTTCGCCGTTAATATATGTTTACATTTTCTTAATCAGTCTGTCACTGATGGACATTTGGAGTTGATTCCAAGTCTTTGCTATTGTGAATAGTGCCACAATAAACATACGTGTGCATGTATCTTTATAGCAGCATGATTTATAATCCTTGGGTATATCTGGCAATGGGATGGCTGGGTCATATGGTACATCTAGTTCTAGATCCTTGAGGAATCACTATACTGCGGTACATAATGGTGAACTAGTTTACAATCCACCAACAGTGTAAAGTGTTCCTATTTCTCCCACATCCTCTCCAGCACCTGTTGTTTTCCACAGGCTTTTTAATGATCGTCATTCTAACTGGTGTGAGATGGTATTCACTGTGGTTTTGATTTGCATTTCTCTGATGGCCAGTGATGATGAGCATTTTTCATGTGTCTGTTGGCTGTATGGGCCGACTGATAAGCAACCTTCAGCAGTCTCAGGATACACAAAATTAATGCAAAAATCACAAGCATTCTTATACAGTAACAGACAAACAGATAGCCAAATCATGAATGAACTTCCATTCTAGTAAACTTCAAAGAGAATAAAATATCTAGAATCAATTTGCAAAGGGATGTAAAGAGGATCTCTTCAAGGAGAACTACAAACCACTGCTCAGTGAAATAAAAGAGGACACAAACAAATGGAAAAGAACATACCATGCTCATGGATAGGAAGAATCAATGCTCATTGAAAATGGCCATACTGCCCAAAGGTTATTTATAGATTCAATGCCATCCCATCAAGCTACCAATGAGTTTCTTCACAGAATTGGAAAAAACTGCTTTAAAGTTCATATGGAACAAAAAAGAACCCACATCTCAAGACAATCCTAAGTCAAAGAACAAAGCTGGAGGCATCCATGGCTACCTGACTTCAAAGAGTATACTACAAGGCTACAGTAACCAAAACAGCATGGTACTGGTACCAAAACAGACATAGACCAATGGAACAGAACAGAGTCCTCAGAAATAATACCACACATCTACATGCATCTGATCTTTGACAAACCTGAGAGAAACAAGAAATGGAAAAGGATTCCCTGTTTAATAAATGGTGCTGGGAAAATTGGCTAATACATAGAGTAGAAAGCTGAAACTGGATCCTTTCCTTACTCCTTATATGAAAATTAATTCAAGATGGATTAGAGACTTAAAATGTTAGACCTATTGCATAAAATCCTAGAAGAAAACCTAGGTAGTATTCAGGACTTAGGCATGGGTAAAGACTTCATGTCTAAAACACCAAAAAGCAATGGCAGCAAAAGCCAAAATTGACAAATGAGATCTCATTAAACTAAGAGCTTCTGCACAGCAAAAAGAAACTACCATCAGAGTGAACAGGCAGTAGAGATGGGGAGAAAGAATTACAATCACCACTCATCTGGCGAAGGGCTAATGTCAGAACCTAAAAGAACTCCAAACAAATTTACAAGAAAAAAACAAACAACCCCATCAAAAAGTGGGCAAAGGATATGAACAGACATTTCTCAACAGTTCCTTCATTCTTTTTAGTCTTTCAGATGTTTCTCTTACAAAGAAAATTTTGTCTTTTACCTTTTTTCAGTTACTTTTCCACCATTATGTTCTCTTGATGCTGTTGACTTTCTTTCATCCATTCTGTAAATAAAATTTTAACTTAAACAAATCCTTTTCATGTTGCTTCAGAAGTGCAGTCACAAAGTGGACATTTAATTTCCTATGCTATAAATGTTTTAAGACACTCACAGTGTGTATAAAGTGAATCATAACATTGTGTGTAGCAGCAGATCACCTAGTCTCACTGACAAGCATAGAACCATGTACACAGGATGTAAAAAATCAAAGCAGGTAGGTCTTGGAAAGCCTTAGTCCTTCGAGGGAGGTTTCAGTGAAATGTCAAAACTTTTACTATGACTCAGAGTTGAAATAAAAAGCATTTTAGTGTGACAAAAATTAAACACTTACTTATTGAATGTATACATCATACAAAAGAAATATCAGTTACAATAACAAATATAAAAATAATTTTAAATTTGTCACTTTGGGGAAACTAGAACATATATAAGATATAATAACTTAAGAAATTTTTTTTAAAAACAACTTGTCTGAATGAAACTTATCTACCACATATTTGTAAAACAATTAGAGGACAAAAGCTAACCTGTGGTAATAAAATATCAACCATATTTTTGTTGATTAAGAGTTTCAAATAAAATAATTTTTTGAAAGACTCACTGCTCTAAAATACTCACTGAAGCATGTGACTTTTGTGTCTCATCTTGAAAGCAGTGACATGGAGGGTCTTATGTAGAAAAGATGACATTCTAAATAGAAGGTAATATGCATTTAAGCACAGAGACTGCCCTTCCTTTTTTCACATACAAATGTAAGAAATTAATAACAAACAAAATCAGGTACAGAAACAAAAACTAGGGGCCAAGTGAATGCCTGACTGAAGAACTTGTATTTCAAAGGTGTTAAAATAGGAAGCACCAAAGTTCTTTGAGTGATCTAATTATATTTTGGAAAAATATTCCATTCAATACTCATTCATTGGCTATGTATTTTTGATATATTTCTGTGCCTTGATCACTAAAAGGATGGCATAGTCCTTTTCTCTGAGGCGCTACAGGCTATTTGGATGATCTTGGTAGCTATGTGCATCTGACTCTGGAGTGAGAAGAAATTAGAGGCATGGTATATAAGTCTCTAGATATATACAATGGATCATACTATGGGCAGGGAGCATAATTTCAGTGTAAAGTAATAAAGTCTGAGTCTAGAGGGGTGACTATGAAGATAGAAAGGATACATTTCATCCTACAGATATTATATGGTGAAAGTACATATGCTTGATGCACTTGGTGCATAAAGAAGGAGGATTAAAAAAGTAACTCCATTTAAACATCTCTATTTTTCATTCTGTATTAAAGGTATAAGCTAATAACTTATTCATTAATGTCTTCAGTCAGTCAAAAGCTAATGTCAAAGAGCTTCCATGTACTAGTTATTTGCAGAATCTACTTTCACGAGTCATCCTGCATGAGTAAATTTGTTTAGCATTACTGTCTTTTGAATTTCTCTAATTAGCAGTACTAATTTTACATGGAGAGAAAGATACAGCTGGTTGAAGTGAAATACAGTAATTTGTGATGGCTCTTACTGTACTGTTTATCCTAATTAAAGTAGGACAGTAGCATTTATTTATTAATTCAATTTTTCTTATATCATTTAGAAAAGATATCTTTTATAATTTAAATTTCTCATGCCTATTTTGAGGATAGGTGTGAGTTTTTTCAAAAAGACTTAATTTGGCTCTACTTTCAAAAGTTATTTGAAAGTACAAGTAGAAATAGAAAACCTTATATACTTGCTGAAAATATTCTGTCATTTAATCTTTTTGTGTAATTCTAAAACAGTGGTATAAATGTCAACCTGATGTGCGGGAAGATAATTTTATTTTTATGAAGGCTATGGTTTCTATCATTTTAAAGTATGGCAGTAATTAGAGTTTAGTTTCTGATTTTACATATGGGAATATTTGATCACTTTTATTGTGTTAGAGAGGAACTTCTGTTCCCAGAGATGAGGGATTAACAGAGTCCAGACTTAGCCTTCTGCCATAAGCAACTAGAAATCTTGATGAAATATACAAAACAACTGTGTTCAGACATTGGAAAACAGTACATGACCTTGAGTTCATGGAAGTGAGGGGAAACGAATAAGGTGAACCCTAAAATCACTCATGCTTTCTGCCTGGAGACAGAAAGACAGAAACAATTTCCTGATTGTTGTTCATTTGAGAGAGAAAACAAATGGAGCTTGGCCATATTGCTAATTTAAGAAGACAGAATCAGAGTTTGGGAGGACCAAAATAGCTAGAATTTGTAGTGCAAAGTATGGAAGATGATGGATCTGTGCAAAAAAGAAGTCACAGAAATTAGCATAGGCATTCCCTTGAGTATTTGATTGAATACTAGTCTACATGTTAGCCGGTTGGAATTTTGAGTCCAGATAAGGAACACTTACTAGGCAGATGGATTCCCAAACTGACATAGAGCCAGGAATTTTCCAATTTTCACCAGCCAGAGTAGAGATATCTTGCTGAATACGTAAGGAATTAAGTAAAAGCTCTTGGAAGGTCACATCTTAATAATGAGGCAAAACTATTCCTCGAGCAGTGACTATTCTACACTTGCTCTAATAGTTTAAAATCAAAGCTCAAAGGGAACAAACTGAGCTGTAAGTTGCTTAACTGTTTGCTCAAACAAAGTCCAACACTCTTTTAAAAAAGGAAGAAAAACAAATCCGCACTCTACACCTTAATACACACAATGTCTTGCATCTGGCCAAAAATTTACAGATTTGACCAAGCAGCAAAATGTGTCACATTACCAGGAAGAAAACCAAGCAATAGAAACAGTTCCAGAAATTACATTGATGTTGAAATTAGCAGTCAAGGGCATTAAAACACAAGGATAAATACGTGCTAAAAGATTTAAAAGAAGATATAAAAGGAAGAAAAATGAAAATATAAAAAATAACAGAATAGAAATTATAAAGATGAAAAATAACATATCTAAGAAAAAAACATTTTAATGGATTGGATTAACAGCACATTAGTTGTTGTAGAACTACAGGTCAATGAACTGAAAAACATAGCAATAGGAAACAGGCAAATGAGGCACAAAGAGAAAAAATTAAATACTGAAAGAAATGAGCAGACTCTCAGTTACTTTCAGAGTAATACCTGAGGGGTAGACTATAAGTGCAACTGAAGCTCCAAAAGGATGGGAGAGTGAAGCAAATCAGAAGAAAACCTGAAGAAATAATGGCTGTAAAATTTTAAAAGTAATGAAAATGTAAACCCAAATCCATAAAGCTCAGCAAATTCTAAGCAGGATAAACACAAAGAAGTCATTACAATTAAGTTGCTAAAAACCAGTGATAAAAAAAATTAATATTATCCAAAATAAAAAAGGGCTGATACATTCAGAGGAATGAAATAACAATTATGGCAGGCTTCTTATCAGAAACTATAGGTGAGACAAGAAAGAAGTAACATCTTTAAAGCACTGAAAGCAGAAATAATAATAATAATAATCTTTAACCTAGAATTCTATTCCCTAAGACAATGGAATGAAATTTTATATATTTATATATATATATATACACACACACACACACACACACACACACACACTCAACTTAAACTTCCATACCAAGTGAAAATGTTATTTTTGAAATACTAAGGCAAAATTAATACTTTTTCAAACAAATAAAAGATGAGGGAGGTCATATTCTCAGGCTGGCACTGCTGTAAATGTTGAAGAAAGGTCTTCAGGAAGAAGAAAATATGACCAAAATATGGACCTATAAAAAGTAATTAAAAGAACTAGAAATGTAAATATATGGGTAAATATAAGATATAATGTCTTTCTTATTTTAAAAAACATATTTCAGAGATGACTGTTTAAAGCAAAAATAATAATGCATTTGGTGAGGGTCCATTAAATAAATATGTGGAAGTAAAATGTATAAAACTATAACCTAAAGGATGGGAGGGGAAAATGGAAGAATATTACTGTCGGGTTCTTAACATTATAAATAAAGTAGTATAATCTTATCTGAATGTACACTGTGATAAATTAGTAGTCCATATTGTCAACTTTAGAGCAACCATTGAAACATAGCAAAGAGGCCTAACTAATAAGCCACTATGGAGATAAAATAGAATGCTAAAAAGAAGGCAGAAAAAAAGAACAGATAGGACAGATAAAAGAAAAATAAGAGATGATTGATTTATTATGCTGATTATTATAGAAAATGTAAATGTACTAAACAATAAAAGGCAGAAGTTGCCAGACTAGAGATAAATGCAAGACCAAATTGTGTGTTGTCTACAAAACACTCACTTTAAATGCAATGTGTTTTTATGTTTATTTTTGTACTACGGAGTGTGAAAGTGTTCACCAAACAAATTGAAAATGGGGAAAGTTTAAACTGCTCAGATATTAAGCAGCTCTCCAGTAATTTTGAACTAGTAATTTTGCTACCAATACTTGTTATGATCTTTTGAATTCACTAGAGAAAGTCAGGCAGGGCAATACTTGATTCTGTATTCTTAGGTATCATTCTGTTTTTACGTATATATAGTTGCTCTTGAGTGAAATTGTCTAATAATTCAGTTTTTCATAATTACAACAAAATTGTATAATTACTTAACTTTTATGAATTAATAAGATTTTATTATAGACATTTTTTGGTAAAACTACTTTCTCAGAGAGGAAAAATGTATACTTTTTACTTTTTTTGAGAGTAATAAATATTAATATAAACAAGGATTAAATTAAACTGTTTCATTTTTAACTCTGCAAAAAAATGTAGTCAAATAACTCTATAGAATAAATTATTATTGAAAAGCCTCCAAACCCAGCATGGAGTGAATTGACATTTCCATCTGAACTCTAAAACACTCAAGTATACACATTCTTAAGATTCCTCAGTATATAAGATTATTTCATAGTTAGTCTTTTTTTCTTTATTCGTAGTGTGAAAACAAGCCCTCATCTGAAATAGAAACTTTTCTGGGAAAACTATCTTTAAAATTCATGAAATATCTATGTTATAGGTTATACGGAAGGGAGAAGTGAGTTGCTGTTGGATTTGCACGGCCTGCAAAGAGAACGAATATGTGCAAGATGAGTTCACCTGCAAAGCTTGTGACTTGGGATGGTGGCCCAATGCAGATCTAACAGGTAGGAACTGCCTCACTTGGAAACCTTGTCCCTGACTATTTGCCTTTCCAATGTGTCCATCGCTCAAATGAGAACGATTAGCTCATGTCTTCTCAATGTTAATTTACAATGCACACTTTTTAGTCCTCATGTCAAGGAATATGCATAAACCTCATACAAATTTATATTTGCAATCATTTCTTGAACATCTACCGTGGATGAGGCACTACTGTAGGCCCTAAAAGTAGAAAGGTAAATATCCCAGCTTTTATTTTGTGTAAAATCTATCAGGGAAGAAACATGGAAAAATGTAATAGAACATAATATAATTATTGAAATAATAGAGATATCTATAAAGGGTGTGTAAAGTTTGTTAGGCAGGCAAGAAGATGAAAGGAATTTCAGGCCTAAAGTAGAACACAGGAAACATGAAAGTTGATGACACCTTTGCAGAAAACCGTAGGACAAGTATGTGGGGTTGTTAGGTAGGCACAACGGCCCAGTAGAGTAGTGGTCAGAAATGAGAATCGACAAGGACACTGGTGGGATGGCAGAGTGCTTCTGTGTGACTTTCCTCTACATGTTTGGACTTTGGCTTTAAGCACAGGAGAACCACTAAAGAATTTTAAAGTGGTGAATGACATCATGATATCTGTATTTCTGGTATGCTTCTTGTGGTGATATAGAAAGTTGTTATATTAATGCAAGTGAGTTATTTGAAAAGGAGTGGATTAGGACAGCTAGAGTAGGAATGGAAAGGAATAAATGAATGCAACAGATGATTCACTAGTAAAACCAATGAAATGCAGAGGGATTGATTATATGAGTTTGTAAGTTTCCTAAGAGTGATGTTCGTATAAATGAGTTTTGTTTTTCACAGACCTTGTTATGAGCTTACAGAGGAGAAATGATTCATAAAACTTTGCATAAATTTTAGGAGCCATAGAGGCTTCTTTTTATCTGAGTATATAGACACTTTATCATCTGAATAATCTAGCCCCTTATCTTGTCATCTTAGAAAGAAGGAGCTGAGGCCTAGAGAGGTGAAGTCGTATGGCCAAAGTCAGGAAAATAGTGAGAAGCAGAACCTAGTCCACTAACCCCTGACTCCATGCCTTTCTGGGTGCTGTTGAAAATCATCCGAAAATGTAATATTCTTGATGGTTGGACACTTTTTTACTTGTTTCAAAGTAAGAATATGCAACTAAGAAATCATGCAGTTTATTCAAAGTACGTCAAAAATGACTAGGTAAGTAGAACTAGGTCACGTAACTAAAATTATCCTTACTAAGTGACAATATCTTGTAAAATGTTAATTTTGTTAGGAAAAAATTAAACTGAGCAGCAAAAAGCTTTTATAAGTCAGCTAGTACAAAGGTCCTTTTTAAAGAGAAGAAAAGTAGATCAGAACATTTTTGAAGGTATGAACTTCATCTCACTCATCTTTTTATTTGCCAGATAAATTTCATGCCTAAAAATTACCCAGGAATTACCCACCTCCAGAGACTCCTCTTTGCTCATTCTGGAGTGGAACTCAGAAGATCCTGATGCAATTACTCCCTGTCCCACCCATAAAGAAACACCACTCTCTGGCGCATAGCCTGATGCCTTGAACATAATAGCTACTTAATACACATTTGTTAAATTGAGGTAATTAGGAAGAAGGGACTCACCCAAGGTCATCGAGGTCAATGCAGTTGGTTAATAGAAAAACCACCATGAGAATTCAGGATTGTTTGTCACTGGATCTAATGAATGCTCTCACTCTGCCATGGTTGCATGCAATGGCTTGGCTTGGAAAAGCTTTTCCAACCTCATTTTGGACTCATGCCTTCCCTCCACTTAGACTATTTCTCTTCCAATTTTTATCCTCCTTCATACAATGTGCCTCCTGCCAGGCCTCTTTTTCTTGTATAAGTAGGTCCGCTTAGATGGCCATTGTGTTTGAGAGCTGGGGTTGACTGACGTCATCCCGCTCTTCTGTTTGACTGAGATCACAGCAGACTGGGAAGAAGCTCAAAGACAAAAGTGACCTCTTTATCAGGTTAATCTCAGGGGTCAGAAGTCTTGGCTTTCAGGTACAAACATTTTTCTTTTGTCTACATTTTTTGGGCTTTCTCAAACTTCTCCTACTGCTGTATTTCACTTTCATTGGGGCTTATCTCACACATTAAAAATTTTTCTATCCTATGTTAAAATATTAAGATAAAAAAACTTTTCTAAAAAACCTGATATGATGTAATACTGGAACTCAAGGTCATGACTTTTATTCCCTGGAGATGCTCTATTGTGGGATTATTGTATATTTTCTGTCCACTGCCGAATGATCATTTCTGTTGATTAGGGATCTTTAACTTGGTAAAATACTTTTAAAATTCTCCTTGATTAAAAATAGATGAATATTAATACAATTACATTTCTAACAATTTAATATGCCATGATCTATCGTATGCATAAAAGTCACTTTAACATTCTAATGAGTTGAGCCAGCAACTCCTCAGACTGTGCCCTTAGCTATTTAACAATAGTCATGCAGCTATGATTTGGTCGTATATTCAGATGATGTTGCAAATCTTATCTTTAGGGTCTTTCAAAATATAGATTCCTCATTCTAATGTATACTTATGTTTTAATGATCCATATTGATTCTGTGTTTCTTTTGGTCTCATACATGAATGGAAAATGAAATCCCATTTACCACTTGCTTGGTGCCATGTCCATGGTAGCGGTAGTTGTGAAATGAGAAAACTCACGGGAACAGAATACTAAAAATCAGTAGAATTACTCAGAAAAGTAAACGCATTGCCTTTAAGTAGGTGTTTGATTTATGGGTAATTTTTTTACTAGATTTTAGTTAAAATGAGAAATAATTCTTCTTTGAAAAATAGTGTATTCTACTGAAGTAAAATATACATTTTATTTTTTTATTTTTTATTTTTTATTTTTTATTTTTTTATTTTTTGAGACGGAGTCTCGCTCTGTCGCCCAGGCTGGAGTGCAGTGGCCGGATCTCAGCTCACTGCAAGCTCCGCCTCCTGGGTTCACGCCATTCTCCCGCCTCAGCCTCCCGAGTAGCTGGGACCACAGGCGCCCGCCACCTCGCCCGGCTAATTTTTTGTATTTTTTAGTAGAGACGGGATTTCACCGTGTTAGCCAGCATGGTCTCGATCTCCTGACCTCGTGATCCGCCCGTCTCGGCCTCCCAAAGTGCTGGGATTACAACATTTTATTTTTAATAGTTGAATAAAAGATACTTTAAATCACTTTAAAAGGTAGCCACTTTTAATATATACTCCATACATTATAATATTAATGAATAAAAACAGGTTTACTGTGATTTTTATTTCCATTGAAATGCATTTTTTTTTTTTTTTGGCTATGAAGAAATTAGTATATTTCTTAGAGAAAGTGCTTTTTGAAACTGTTAAAAAGTTTCTGATATTTTCTTCTTGTGAAATTGCACATTTTAATTCAGCACTTAAATCTCACATTTTATTTCTTATGATACAAAAACAGGGATCTTTTCTGCCATGATATATAGCTTGACAGTAGTTTAACAATTTGTGGACCAATTATATGTAATCCAATGCTACTAATTTATTTGTAAAAATAAAATAAGAATATTCCTCAAAAAGGCAGACTACGCCACATTTTCTCATTTAAAAAAAAAAAACAAACAGAAAATGCTTTATAAACATTAACTAATTTTAACAACTTTTTCTCCATCCCAACAGTTGTTGTAACCTCTTACACTAGAATCTACTAATTTATTTCATTCTGTAATAAACACTACCATCTGTTTTTTGCCAAGTACTTTTTAAAAACTGGGAATATACAGGTGAATGAAGCAATGTCTATATCCTAAGGGAGGAGCTCCATATGAAACTAGCCATGTAAACAGCCAACTATAAGTCCTACAATAGAGTTATGTGTAAAATGTCAGATAAATATGGAGCAGCTATTTTTCCCATGGGAAGAAAAAAGCCTTTGCAGAAGAAGAGACATTTGAACTGAGCACTGAATTACAAACAGAATTTCACCTGGTAGAATTTCATTGAATTATAATAGAATTACTATTTATACTAATTTTAAAACAATCAGGGAAGCATTTTGATGGAGCTTTATATGATCATGATGTAGTATTGCAAATGTTATGAATTACCCCAAGACATATTGCATAGAATTTTATTCCTTAATTCATGTTAAATTTGACTTGACCTAATTGGAAAAAAGTCTGATAGCAAATTTCATCCTCCTCCAATGCATCTGGATCTTATAAGCACAACATTTGATTCAAAAAATAGAAGTAGCTACCAGTCCTCAGATCAGAGCTGTTGCCACCTTTCTTTGGTTTTGCTCAGTAATTTGTACTCAGCTTGAAGGAACTGACTTGTCTGATAGCTCTGAGTCCTCTGTAAGAACCCTAACCATAAATACTTGCCGGGACCTGAAGTTCTCAGGGTTCAGATATGGTATGCACAACTCTCACAAAGTCCCCCTTTTGAGTTCTGGGGTCAGGTGAACACTACTCACCACTGGTTGAAGGCAGTCTCCCCTCTTTCTAGTCTTGGGATAGCCAAACACACCTAGAGGTTGGATAACTGTTTTTTAAAAACTTCAAAACAGGACCTCGAAAAAACCACATAACATGACATTACATAATTGGACAAAATTGACATTATAGCTAATTCCCTCAAGATGGCAAAGCTAATGTTTCTCCAATTTAGGATAAATTTAAATTTATCCTAAATAAAAAATAAAGAAAAGAAAGAAAAGGAAAAGGAATCTAAAACTTTTAAGAAACTTACTCAAAATATAAATTATTAGTCCCAGTCTTCAAGGGATTCTGTTTTGGATAGTTCCAGATTGGCATTGAGGAGCCTGGTTTCCATATGTGAAAAAGACTCTAGGATCTTCCCAAGAAATGAAGCAACTGTAGTAGAGTTGCAAGTGTGTTTCTGGGTGTCATGAAAAACTGCTACTGTTACAACACGAGACTACTTATATCCCCTCTAGCATAACAACATTGTTCTTCATTTGTATTTGATGTACTGTATAGGACAGAGTTATTTTATAGCTAGATTTGGACAACTTTATGATTATCCTTGGAGAGGCTTTAGTATCTATCTTTGACTATTGGTCTCTTTAGGGGAACTTGGATTTACGACATGCAGTTTAAAGTTTAAAATGTGTTTGGTGGCAACCAAATCCAGTTTGCTCACTGATGGATTTCTCTTGAAACCACCAATTACTGACTTGGCTACATAACTTGGGGGTGATAAAAAGACTCCACTGAAACTTCTGCCCTAGCTAACCCAAAGCCACTGTTTGTGATAGAGACCCTGGTAGTCCAATCCACAGATAAAGTCTATCCATGTGTGAATAGGCACCTAGAGAGCTCGCACCTGGTTATCTGTCGGTCCCTTGGTGCTGATGTGCACCGTCTTTCTCGCACTATATTATACCTTTTGACTTTAAATGAAATTGTTACATGAGTGCCTTCTGCAAGTCTTCTGAATCTTTTCAAATAACTAAACTCATGCAATCTTTGCATATGCAGAGTGTTGTTATTGGAAAAGTTAGCATAACATACCTTTATATTATTTCTTTTTTATTATTATACTTTACGTTCTGGGATACATGTGCAGAATGTGCAGGTTTGTTACATAGGTATACCCGTGCCTTGGTGGTTTGCTGCACCCATCAACCCATCATCTACGTTAGGTATTTCTCCTAATGCTATCCCTCCCTTTGCCCCACATGCCCCAACAGGCCTTGGCATGTGATGTTCCCCTCACTATGCCCATATGTTCTCATTGTTCAACTCCCATGAGTGAGAACATGTGATGTTTGGTTTTCTATTCCTGTGTTAGTTTGCTGAGAATGATGGTTTTCCCGCTTCATCCATGTCCCTGCAAAGGACATAAACTCATTCTTTTTTATGGCTACATAACATTCCATGGTGTATATGTGCCACATTTTCTTTATCTAGTCTATCATTGATGGGCATTTGAGTTTGTTCGAGTCTTTGATATTGTGAATAGAGCTGTGATACATATGTGTGCATGTGTCTTTATAGTAGAATGATTGGTAATCCTTTGGGTATATACCCAGTAATGCAATTGCTGGGGACTGCTGGGTCGAATGGTATTTCTGATTCTAGATCTTTGAGGAATTGCCACACTGTCTTCCACAATGGTTGAACTAATTTACACTCCCACCAACAGTGTAAAAGCCTTCCTATTTCTCCACATCCTCTCCAGCATCTGCTGTTTCCTGACTTTTTAATGATCACCATTCTAACTGGCATGAAATTGTATCTCATTGTGCTTTTGATTTGCATTTATCTAATGACCAGTGATGATGAGTTTTTTTCATATGTTCATTGGCCGCATAAATGTCTTCTTTTGAGAAGTGTCTGTTCATATCCTTCACCCACTTTTTGATATAATTGTTTGTTTTTTTCTTGTAAATTTTTTCAAGTTCCTTGTAGATTCTGGATATTAGCCCTTTGTCAGATGGATAGATTGCAAAAATTTTCTCCCATCCTGTGGGTTGCCTGTTCACTCTGATGATAGCTTCTTTTGGTGTGCAGAAGCTCATTAATTTAATTAGATCCCATTTGTCAATTCTGGCTTTTGTTGCAATTGCTTTTGGTGTTTTAGTCATAAAATCACTGCTCAAGGAAATAAGAGAGGGCACATATAAATGGAAAACCATTCCATGCTCATGGATGGGAAGCATCAATATCATGAAAATGGCCATACTGTCCAAGATTTATAGATTCAATGCTATTCCCATCAAACTACCATTGACTTTCTTCACAGAATTAGAAAAAACTACTTTAAATTTCATGTGGAACCAAAAAAGAGCCTGTATAGACAAGACAATCCCAAGCAAAAGGAACAAAGCTGGAGGCATCACACTACCTGACTTCAAACTATACAATAAGGCTACAGTAACCAAAACAACTTGATACTGGTACCAAAACAGATATATTGACCAATGGAACAGAACAGAGGACTCAGAAATAACACATACACCTACAACCATCTGATCTTTGACAAACCTGACAAAAACCAGCAATGGGGAAAGGATTCCCTATTTAATAAATGGTGCTGGGAAAACTGGCTAGCCACATGCAGAAAACTGAAACTGGACCTCTTCCTTACACCTTATAGAAACATTAACTCAAGATGAATTAAAGATTTAAATGTAAGACTTAAATCCATAAAAACCCTAGAAGAAAACGTAAGTGATACCATTCAGGACATAGGCATGGGCAAAGACCTTTATATAATTTCTCAAATGATGTCCACTAAAGATAGCTTGATATAACTAAACTATTGAGTTAGTATGATGATTGTCTCTAGTAATATCTAGGTTCAGATAAATTCCTCTTAGTAGTAAGAGAAATAGTAAAGATGAACTCAGATTTGTATATCTTTAAATCAGCAAGGAAAGAAGTTTGAATAAGCAAGAATATACAAAGGAGAGAATGATATATACAAGAATTTTATAATGGTGATCTTGCACAGAAGATCATCATACGGTTATTAGCATGCCTCAAGGTCCTTGGGTCGGCAGTTGACTTCCATGCTCTTTCTGCTTCTGGAGGCTTTTGCAGAACTTCAGTTTAAAATCACTAATGGGTGTGAACATCAGTGTATCAAGGTTCCCTTTCATTTTTCTAGTTGGGAATGATGAGGTCATGAATAAATATTCTAGTGAAAATGTCCTCATATCACTGGATTTATACATTAGAATGTTTCAGCTAAGAAATAAAAATCTAACTGTATTTTAGCCATTGTGAGGATTGTGGCTTTTCAACAGGGGAATGCTTAAACAGAGTCATAAAATAAGCACACTATTTGAACTAGTACTATTAATAACTCACAGAGAGGGACAACCATATACAATCCATCTGGAGATGCTCAAAGGTTTCTCTTGCAATTTTATCAATGTCCAATACATTTTTTTCCAAATTAATTTAATTACAAATGAAGCATGAGCAGGACATATCTTCTACTATCTTGAAAATGTCTTTCCATTGCTGTTTAATTGGCCAACTTGTCCTTCCAGAATAAGTTGCTCATTTTTCATGAGATGTACTGAGTTTTCACAAATATTCTTCAAATGAAACTTCTGCTTGAGATATCTACAGATTTTCTTCCATAGGCTCCCAAGCCACAGAGAACAGAGATCTTTTAGTTTGTTTACTGAAAGATCCATAATTATGTTGATTTGGGTTATTTACTTTTTAACTCTATCTGGAAATGTCAAGCCACATATTAGATATTTTCTAGATTGGTAATTTTACATTTTAACTGTTTTTTCCTCATTTGATTCAACTAATTCAGGAGATCTAAGCCTACTTACAGAGGGAGAGAATATGATCCTTTTTATGTTAGTTGTTGAGTCTATTTTAGAACTATTTGAAAGTTTCCTAAAGTTTATTTTTCATCTTTATTTAGTTTACAACTTTGAGTATTTATTGAAAGAAAAGCTTCTGAAAGTGCCTTATGCAATGCCTTTTCTATTTTTCTTTTTTAAATGTTACACCGATGGGCTATTTTAATCTTCTCTTTTCTACTCTTGCATTTAAACATTTTTCTCCATCAAAGGCTAACAACTAATTGAATTAATTGGTACATACTTGCAGTATGGACAATAAATATCTAATAAAATTTCCAAATTCTATAGCAAGCATTATGTTCTGTATTCATGAAGTTTAGGAAAATTATTAACTATAGATCTTAATTTGGCTTTATACCAGTTTTTTAATTCAACTTCTATAGATCTGATTTATGTTCTAGAAAGTTTAAAATGTTATACTCTTTTCCAGTAAAAACTCTGATGACAGAGTAGCTCATTTAGAGAGTCAGGTAAAGTTGCATAGCAAAAGAATGAAATTAAAAGAAGGCAGCGTTCAGAAGGTTACCAAAGCCTTGACAAAAATCATCTTTGAATTGGAAAATTTGTTTGTAGGATGCCAGCTAAAGAAATTGACAATTAACTGTGGTATTTTATCTCCCAATTTGTCTAGAGCTTCTTTTAAATATTTTAATTTATCAACTTCATCATATCAAAACTTCCCATACGGCCATTGTTATTTTAAATATCTATTTTCCTATCTATCCATCATCTATCTATCTATCTATCTCTCATTTATGTATCATCTGTCTGATCTGTATTGGGGGGAAAAAATAGAATTAATGTGTGACTTTATGTGGGAAGAATAAGTTCTTCCGGAAAAATGTTTGTATTTAGACAGAGACAAATTTCTGATACACAAGGAAGAGAGGCCACTAAGTTCTGTCAAAAGTGTGTGCTTGCTAATGGTGTCTTAGATTCCCAAAGCAAATAGAGTGTAGGAAGGCAACACACAATCACTAAAATAAAGTCATCTTTCATAAGTTGACAACACAGGAAGTATTCTTTTAAAGGTATTCTAAGAAACCTAAGGCTGAGTGATCTACCACTTTTGACAAATTGGTTATCAATTTAAAGGATCTCCAAACAGCACTCAGGGCCAGCTTGGATTGGACACTTCTTAGGCTTGCATTTTCCTCTAATGTTTAGGTACTATCGCTTATATAGCCAACAGAAAAAGATGACTCAAAACAAAACAAACTCACAAACAAAAAAGACCCATAAAATAAGACTTTGTATATGTATCTAAATAATAGCAAAAGCAAAGAAACAGCAAGGGAATAAACAGATATGGAAAAAAATATTTATCAAATTGTGTATCTCTAAAGTGATATATTTGTTGACATAATAAAAAGCTTATGTCTAATTACCAAATGGTGCATTTCAAAACCAAAGGTTATGTGACTTAATATATAAAGATACCAGTGAAATTACCTTACCCAAAGATCTAAGTTTAATGGCCTTCTATATAAAGACCCACATGATTACAAATCCTAGGATAACCACATAAATTCAGCAACAAGAGCTCAGTAAAATTAGCCCGAGCAAGAAAATCATTGAGACTGATTCACATGGTAGTATGCGGGAAGGACAGAATGTGGGCATGAGGGGATCCAGTGAGTGACCCTGTTGATCAAAGCATCTCCTGGAATGTTATCAAATAAGGGGTCTTCAATATTATCTTGGTGAAGCCTCTAGAAATATGAAACATGCTGAAGCTAAATGCATAATTTTTTTTAAAAAAAGCACAAAAGCTGGGTGGGTGTGGTGGCTCACGCCTGTAATCCTAGCACGTTGGGAGGCCAAGGCAGGCAGATCATGAGGTCAGGAGATGGAGACCATCCTGGCTAACACAGTGAAACCCCATTTCTACTAAAAATACAAAAAATTAGCCGGGCATGGTGGCGGGCATCTGTAGTCCCAGCTACTTGGGAGGTGGAGGCAAAAGAATGGCATGAATCCAGGAGGCGGAGCTTGCAGTGAGCTCAGATTGTGCCATTGCACTCCAGCCTGGGCGACAGAGTGAGATCTCATCTCAAAAAAAAAAAAAAAAAAAAAACCACAAAAGCGAAACAAATTGCTTACTATAGTAAGGGATAGTTATGCTAGGCAGATACATTTTATCTGAGCAGAAGACTATTCATTTTATATGGAGTTTTTAGAAAGTGTGGAGTTTAGGGATTGAAAACCTTGCAGACTCTGAGAGCTGGCTGACATCACCTGTAGCAATACGATTACTCATATGAGACTGTTGATTAGTTGGCACTCATTTATTGAAGTGATTCTGATCCTGCCTGAGTGATTATCAGAAGTAAAGGCTGACAGTACTTGCTTGGCATCCAAACACATGTTCACTGAGGCAAATTGTTGATTGACTGACAGGTTTAGCACTGGTTCTGGTGGTTCCTTGTTGCCATGGCTACAGAACAATGAGTCTTCTCCTAAATTTATGGAAATGATTTTATTCTCACAATTTGGGAAATATTGGCCCAGACCAAATATTTTGTGATTACAAAATTCTGTGAAGGGGTTGTCCCAGAGCCTGACAGATTTTTCTCTCACCCCGAAATACAAAATACATTTTATTCTCCATCTAGAGAGAAAAGATAAGCCAGGCATTTAGAAACAAATTCTGGTCTTTCCTTTCCAGAGATGGATTAGGGGAGATTTCATTCTTCCCGGATAAGTTCATTAGAGGTTACTAACTCAAAGGCCCTCCGGTTTCAGATACAAATCATTCATAATGCATGAGTAGAGGAGTGAGATTTAAGGTGTAATATAGAGTTATGCAGTAAACAGGAGAATGCAGATTCTTGTAAAGAAGTCGATGAAATTTACATTGAAAGCACTCTGCTGGCCAAAAACGACTTGTCTATGAGCTGGACTTGCTTACAATGACTGCATCAAAAGAAAAGTTTCGTTAGTTTATTTCTTAATAATTTATTCTATCCCATAATCATCATTTAACCTTCACTGGAAATAAAGTTTTATTTGGGTGTTTTCTTTTTCTGAACATGTAGAACTGAGTCCCATCCACAGAATGGCATCTATTTATAATGCTGATGTTGGAAGAAAAAATCATTTTTATAGGTTCAAGTATGTCACATTAGGCTTGTAATGAGATTAAGTTTGGGGATATAATTGTCAGGTAAGACAATGATGCATCCTTATTTGTGTAATAGTGAACATTTTTTAAAAAGCATTAAATGCCATAAATCATGAAGGATGCAAAGATGACTGTGTCTCTGGTGATTAATATGCATGTTGTTATTCCTAGCAGAAACCTTGGATTCATGCTAAAATGATTTTTCTCATCACAGGCTGTGAGCCCATTCCTGTCCGCTATCTTGAGTGGAGCAACATCGAATCCATCATAGCCATCGCCTTCTCATGCCTGGGAATCCTTGTTACCTTGTTTGTCACCCTAATCTTTGTACTGTACCGGGACACACCAGTGGTCAAATCCTCCAGTCGGGAGCTCTGCTACATCATTCTAGCTGGCATCTTCCTTGGTTATGTGTGCCCATTCACTCTCATTGCCAAACCTACTACCACTTCCTGCTACCTCCAGCGCCTCTTGGTTGGCCTCTCCTCTGCGATGTGCTACTCTGCTTTAGTGACTAAAACCAATCGCATTGCACGCATCCTGGCTGGCAGCAAGAAGAAGATCTGCACCCGGAAGCCCAGGTTTATGAGTGCCTGGGCTCAGGTGATCATTGCCTCAATTCTGATTAGTGTGCAACTTACCCTGGTGGTAACCCTGATCATCATGGAGCCCCCTATGCCCATTCTATCCTACCCAAGTATCAAGGAAGTCTACCTTATCTGCAATACCAGCAACCTGGGTGTGGTGGCACCTTTGGGCTACAATGGACTCCTCATCATGAGCTGTACCTACTATGCCTTCAAGACCCGCAACGTGCCCGCCAACTTCAATGAGGCCAAATATATCGCCTTCACCATGTACACCACCTGTATCATCTGGCTAGCTTTTGTGCCCATTTACTTTGGGAGCAACTACAAGATCATCACAACTTGCTTTGCAGTGAGTCTCAGTGTAACAGTGGCTCTGGGGTGCATGTTCACTCCCAAGATGTACATCATTATTGCCAAGCCTGAGAGGAATGTCCGCAGTGCCTTCACCACCTCTGATGTTGTCCGCATGCATGTCGGCGATGGCAAGCTGCCCTGCCGCTCCAACACTTTCCTCAACATCTTCCGAAGAAAGAAGGCAGGGACAGGGAATGCCAAGTGAGTTATCTGACCTGGGTTTATCTCTCTTCTCTCTTCCTTTTTCTGTCTCGCTTTCTCTCTCTCTCTCTCTCTTCCTTTTTCTGTCTCGCTTTCTTTCTCTCTCTCTCTCTCTCCCTCCCTCCCTCCTATCTTCCTCTAGTTTTCTGAGTTGTCTCTTCCATTTCTCCAGTGTCTTTCTCTTCCTTTCTTAATCTTTTCTCCCTTTCTTAAATCTCACATTCTGTTGCAGTAAGAATGCAGAACTGAGGCTCCTCTCTGTTTTCATTTCTTTGAAAGAACAGGAGCAGGAAACAATCCTTATTCTTGCCTAGAAGCGGAAGCTTCGGTTCTGCCAGTAACTTTCCCTTTTGCATGGGTCCTCCTATGGAGCATCATTGTGCCCCTGGAGGCTGGGTCAGAGAGGCAAGCATTAATTATAATGTCTGGTTCTGACCATGGTGAAGGTAGCTTCTGTTTTTCTTTTTCTTTTTTTTTTTTTTTTATCATTCTGGAATCACACCACTTCTAAACTGGGGTGAAGTGGAGGAAAACCTAGCACCTGGAGAAACTGCCATGTCAAAATTTGATCACTACTGAGCACCAAGTATGTCCTAAAGTAAGATCCTGCAAGCAACTATCTTATCATATCTCTCTTATTTATTGAACTTGAATGTATATTGTAATAAACATGTTCCACGATGTTATACATACATTGGGTCATCTCTGCTACTGCAATGTCATGATCAGAATAGTTTCTTAGTCATAAAGCACCAAAAAAAAAAAAAAAAAAAAAAAAAAAAGGGAACCAGGTGATAAGCCCAAATCTTGAGACTGTGTGAACACTAAAGTCCCGATGAATTCTATTCAAAGTCCAGATAAATTCTATTTCTATAATTCTTCTGAGTTGTTCGTATGATAAGCACTTTCCTATCCTTTTTCTATTTTGAGAAAAAGCATATGTTAAAATTTGCACGTCACCTCTTTCTGTGACCCATGAAAATAAATTTCATGTAATGATTTTTATTTCAAAATAGCAGGGATGCTTGAAGTTCTAAAGGTAACCGACTTATCCAAAAATTAAGTCATTTTCTCCACTAGCAGCATTAATTTTACTCTTTCAAACAATCTTTTAAAAGTAAAAAGGGATTAAGAAAATTATAATAATAAATAAATACAAATTATAAAAATTTACAGCAGACTACTTTTCTCACCTACAAAATGAGGGGAAATAATGTTACTGCTGAAAGATTCAGATGGATAAAATAATTATTAAACAATGTGTACATTATCATGATTATTATTAAAATTTTCTTAATCCCAAATGTGATAGTAGAATTTCTGTAACTTTTCCATGTATTTCCCCTTAGTTATTCTTTGTCTAGGTCTTAACTGGTATGAAATTTATCACTTTAACACATGCCAAAAATTTTACATTCTTTAAATTTCTTGGTTTTGTATCT
This sequence comes from Papio anubis, assembly GCF_008728515.1. Taxonomy (NCBI): domain Eukaryota; kingdom Metazoa; phylum Chordata; class Mammalia; order Primates; family Cercopithecidae; genus Papio; species Papio anubis. Next base: position 116,333,382 of record NC_044981.1, on the reverse strand, counting down.
TTGCTTTCCAAGCAGCAACATGGGCATCTTTTGCAGAATTTATGTACCTTGAGAATCTAACAAGGGAGTCTTTGGGAAAACGTATCTTTGAAATCCATTTTATGGATTTCAAGTAAAGACATCCCTAATTTTTTCAAAACTAGGATGAAGCTAATAATGTATGCTTACTTCTTGGTATATCAATTTTTAAGTTCGTTATAAGATGTTGATCATAAAATTTGGTTAGCCTTTTTTTTTTTTTTTCTCTTACCATGTTTTTTTATTCTAGCCAAACTGCCCTCAGTAGCAAACTCCTGGCAGGGAGTTAACAGGGAGCATGAAAGCAAACCAACAGTGCCACGAAATGGAAGAAAAAAATAAACAATTAGTCTAGATGTAAAATGGCATCACTAACAATTTCCATTAAGAGGTAAGAAATAAGAGGAAAGAAAATGAAAAGAAAGAAGGCATCCCTTAAACTGGAGTGTTCACAAGGATTAAAAGATTCACTTTACTGCATCACCTATGGTTTTCTGAGGGTTCCATTACAACATCCACCATTATTCCACTCCGTGTTTCCAACTACCTTGCCTTTATTATGGTTCTTCAGAAGCTTTCTTCTAATTTTTGGGTATGGGTCATTTTTGAAAGTTGTTCTTCCAACCATTTAAGGTAAAGAGAAAACCTACATAATTAAGTTATCTTGTGTTGGTTCCCAGGCGTATGCATTTTTGAAAGCTCTCCCAGTGATTCTATGTACAGACAGATATGGGCACCTGTTTAAGAGAACAGTGACTAATGAAGAGTATGCAGTGCTGCAGAGATGAGTTGGAGCTATCTGATGTCACATTAACAATGCTGAGCATTTCTCTCACGGCCAGGCATTGCTGCAAGAGATTACCTTCCCACACCTGGAACCACTTTCCTTAGAAACTGAGAACATTCCCTTCGTTATTAGAAATTTAGAAATTAATTTCATGTGGGATCTTGCTTTTGAGAGAAAAATCAGCATGATCTAAATTAACTGGATTGGTTGTCTAGGAAGTACTGCTTTCATCAGTAAATTGTTGAACTATTAGCTGTAATTTATCAAGCATTATTAAATTTGTTTAATAAGAGTTATATTTCTAATTAAAAATTATAACCTGCAGCTTTCTGAGTACAACTTATACCTACTCCAATATGCACCAAGCAAATGAACTGACCCGGAGAGAGTATTTGAGGTTAACCTTCTATGGAAAACAATCATATGTTTACTCATTTTTCTCATTTATTTGCCTGTTGCTTCTGTTGTAACTATGTGAGACTGTAATTTTAGTATATAAAAAAGAATCTCAATGCTTATGTTTTTACCTTTTCATTGCCATTTTATATTTTCCTAGTTTGTCTCCAAAGTTACAAAAACCACAAACAATCTAATATTTTTACAGCAGCAAAAATCTGCTAGAGTTTTGCCAACTGAAGCAAAGGGGCTAAAAACTCTAGAGAACACATCACCCAATGAGTTTATTGCTATTCTGGATGTGTAATTCCTACATTTATGGTACACTGAGGGTGTTCAGCAGTCTGCATGTGTAGCTATAAACACAGAACAGATGCTGTAATGAAGAGCTTCCAACTGATCTATCTGCTTGAACATTGTTTTGAGGCATTGCAAGTCCAACAGCATTCTCATGACAGGCTGTTTCTGAGATACGTGGTTGGAATGATGTTGCGTGTCTGTTTTTAGCAAAGTTTACTTTGATTTTTATTTTATTCACAGCTGAATATCTGACACAATCAAAGGTTTGGGCACTTGCTTTACATTTTCTGGAATATAATTTAGGAGGAGTTTTATCAATACACTGGGTGTTTGGGTTACTTGAGTTATTTATAATTAGAAGTCCCATACTCCTAGTATGCCTGTGAGATCAACTGAAGTTACCTTTGACACCTCTCATTTCTTTAGCTTTTTTAAAAAATGAACATGCGTGGAAAAAATATTCAGGACTGAGTAGATTTAAAAATATTGAAAAAATTTATTTATTGGAAATAGAAAAAAACAGAAATCCATGGACATAAATGAGGAAGTAAATTAATTAGATCCAAGTAATTTAACACTTCCTTTTAAGGCAAAATGAGTTAATATTATTCAACTGAAAAATTCAAATATCATGTAAATGACATGCTTCTTTAAAGAGCAATTATATCAATGATTACATGCCAAACTAACATCTCTAGTTAAATCCTAGATAAATAAAATCACTGAGTGCCAAACAATGTGATGGCACATGGAGCTGAAATGTGACAATACATTCCTATGACGTTTTGCATGCAGAATTGTGTACAAAACTAAAAACAGTTACAATCCTTCCTCCCTAAAGGCATCAGACTGACACAAGGAAGTAATTTTAAAATATAGGTTACTAAGTAAATGGATATTATTATGCTACCTTGATTATTTCTTGAGTATTTGAGTATTTTTTTTTAACTTAGTCAAGAACCAAGTGAAATTCTAAATGGAATGATGCTCTGAGGAAATTTTCCACTTTGTTCTCTGCTAGAAACATATTTTGTCCACCAGTAGAAGCAAATAAGCCTGCAGCATTAGTCATTATGCCCTGGGTAAGCATTTTGATTTTCTTTCCTCTGATTATGAAAAGCAATGTATTAGTGAGCTTACAGCTATCACAGCCAAATAGAAGTGACATGTTCTCCTCTTTTCATTTTTGATACAGTTCTCATTTATGTTTATAGCTCTGCTAAATTTTTATTATTTTTAATTGACAGATAATAAGTATACCTATTTATAGGGTACACTGTAATATTTCAATACCTGAATACCGTGTGTAATGATCAAATCAGGATAATTAGCACATCTATCATTTCAAACATTTATCATTTCTTAGTGTTGGGAATATTCAAAATCCTATCCTCTAACTTCTTTAACTATTGTTAACTATAGTCACTGTACCCTACTAGAACTTATTTGAAAGAACTCATTTACTATTCTGGCTCACAAAGAGGATAATCTTGTCATTTTGAAATTATTTTTCTCTTAATCACACAATATGTGGCTTTAAAAACTATTGTAATTCTTCATGATATTTATAGTAAACATCAGAATATTTTATTGAAACATTTGTAATATAATTTTACTACTGGATAGTAATATTTATTGAGGACCAATTTCTCATTCATTCATTTATGCAATCAATCATTGTTTCAACAGTAAGCTTAAAAGCACTTAGGTACTTGGTATGGTGCTAGGTAGTCAAGATAAAAAATATATATGTATATATAAGAGGCAGGCACTGACTCTACCACTCTTGCAATATGGGAGAGGAGACACTAAAAAATATAACTAAATGTACTATGTTAGATGCCGTAGTAGAAAACCAATATAACATTCTCAGTGCCCAGGGAAGAAAGAGATTAAGTCCAGCTAATGGAGTAGTATCTGTAGAAGGACTAGAAAGATGTTCCAGTAAAAGTACATTTGAACTTGACCATAATGGGTGTTTTTCAACTGGAGAAATTGTACTATGGTAGACCATTTTACATAGAGAAAATAACATAAGTGAAGATTCAAAAATGTTAATGCGTTTTCATGCCACGACATAGAATTTGTTATGCTTGCAAATGCAAGAAGAGTATAGAATATAGATAATGGTTAATGCCCCAAGAGGAAGTTTCAGTACTTTTTCTATAAACCACAAGGTGCAATAAAGGTTTTTGTGAAGTTTCATCTCATGTGTAAGCTTAATGGGAAGAAACTGACTTATAGAAAGACCAGTTAATAGAGTGCCACAGTAATCCAATAACAGGTAAAAATAAAAACCTTAAACTACAGCAGTAGAGTGAAAGTTGAATCCAAGGCATGCATATGAAAAAGTTTTCTGAGCTTAATTCACTAGACTTGAAATACCAGTTATGTGAGGTGAAAGAAATAATAAGAAAATAGAATAGGACTCTTATGATTTGAGCCTGGGTGAAGTACTGCTACTACTGAAACAGATAAGGAATACAGGAGCGGGACAGAGGAGATATTGACAAGCTGGGTTTCAGATTAATTCATTGAAAATGCTATAAAGTCATCCAAAGGGAGGGATCCATAAGGTTCTTAGAAATTTAAGTCTGGAGCTTAAGAGAAACGTCTAGGCCAGACCTCTAGATTTGAAGATCAATTGTCAAAATACTTAAAGTGCCCAAGAGGGTGGTTATGACATGAGAAAAAAGAAGTACCAGGAAGAACAAACATTAGGGAACTCTTAAGAGGTAAGATAAGGAAAATCTGAAGGCAGCAGACAAAGGTAATCAAAAAGAATGTGGGAAATAAAAGGATGCAATATTATGGAAACCAAGGAGACCTTGTATTAATGTGCTCAGGTTGCCAAAACAAAATACTACCAACAGAGCGGCTGAAATAAAAGATGTGTATTTTCTCATAGTTCTGGAGGTTGAAAATCAAGATCAGGATGCCAACATGGTTGGTTTCTGGCGAAGGCTTTCCCCTTGAGTCACAGACAGCCACCATCTTGCTGTGTGCTCACATGACTTCTTCTTTGGGAGATAGAGATAGAGGATATAGAAAGCAATGATAGAGGCAGTGAGACAGCTCTGTTGTGTTTTTTGTTTGGTTGGTTGGTTTTTACATGGGCACTAATCCCATTCTAGGAGCCCCATCCTTATGACCTCATCTAAACCTAATTACCCAAAGGCTCCATCTCCAAAACAATCTCTACTAGGGCTTCAATAAATGAATTTTGGGGAGAATGACTTATATATTCAGTCAATAACAGAATGTTTCAATAAAATAGAACTTGAGGTCTTATCCTTGGAATCACCAAGGATGGGGACTGTATGGTTAACCTTAATAGGTTTCAGTGCTATAATCTGGGTAGAAGTTATACTGCAGTAAGTTGAGGAGTTTGACATTAAAAGAAGTAGGAGATTCTGACAGTTTTTAAGTAGGTTGAAGAGGAGGGAGGAAGGGTATCATAGAGGAGAACCTTAAGCTTCTTTGTAATACCTGAGAAAAGAGGTGACAAAGAAGGAAAAGTTGGAAATGTAGGAGCGAGATCATCTGGTGTGTGCTGGGAGGCCTGGCCGAGAGCTGGGCTGTTACAGCAGAGCCATCTGACATTAATGGGGAACTATGATAATGAAGCACCAACTCTGAGGATGTGTGTGGGTGACACTGGTTCTCACTCAGCTGTGTGTATAATGGTTGATATTAAAATAGTTTGAAAAATCAGGCTGGGAGCTTATAATCATTTTTATTAAAATTTGAAGATAAAACGCATCCTACTGTTTTTATTGTACCTCTGGACTTATAAATATTGATAGTAAGATTTGAGAGGGGCCAAATGAGGGAAAGCCTGGAAAGGAAGGTGTGCTCTTCTGGAATTACTGATGGGTTGGAGCACTGTCAGCCTGTAAGTAGGTGCCCTTTGTAGAAGAAAGAAGGGTAGACTGGGAGTGGTGGCTCATGCCTATAGTCCTAGCATTTTGGGAGGCCGAGGTGGGTGGATCACATGAGGTCAGGAATTCAAGACCAGCCCGGACAACATGGCGATTCCCCATCTCTGCCAAAAATACAAAAATAGAATTAGCCAGGTGTGGTGGCATGCACCTGTAATCCCAGCTACTTGGCAGGCTGAGGCAGAATAGCTTGAACCTAGGAGGCGGAGGTTGCAGTTAGCTGAGATCACACCACTGCACTCCAGCCTGGGCAACAAAAGTGAAACTCCATCTCAAAAACAAAAGAAAACGAAAGAAGAAGAAGGAGAAGAAGGAAAAGAAGGAGAAGAAGGAGAAGAAGAAAGGGTATTGTGTATCCAGAGTTGGATTCAGTTGGGGATACAGCATGCACATCTGTTCTGTGCGACTGGAAAGAGTTAGAAATCCTTAGATCCATCCCTGAAGCACAGACAGTCATAGTGCCTAGGTGGCCAGCACAAGGATGTTTTGTTTGAGGTAAAGTCTTGTGCTCCTCAAAAAATCAGGCTAGAGTGTTCTCACTTCCTGAAAGATGCAACACTTTTTCTTCACCTGAAGGCCCTTGGCATACTTTAGAATGAACATAGCTTAGTAAGTAAATGGCATGTGGAGGAGAATGCTGCTGCAGGGGACCACCTGGAGAGCCACACGCTCAAGTGAAAGGAAGGGGTGAACAGCCCCAGAATAATGGAGATGCACATTCCCTGTCCCCAACCTGGTGAGGCAAATTTGCAGTCACCACCATTTCCTTGTTTTTTTTTTTTCCTTGCAAATAACACACTTGCTCCACAAATAACACAGAAATAGCTACTTTTAGTACTTATGGCTCATATTTTCAAGTTCTCACCTGAGACAGACCATGGACACCTATTATGCTATGGCTTCAAAGAGAACATAATTCCATTTAAATATAGGTCACCTTTTATATTTCAGATTCAAATAAACTTGTAGAGTCAATACATATTCAAGTTCTGAAACTTAATATTTTATTCTCATATGTTAATGTGTAGTTTCTAAACTGAATTCATAAATATTCCAAGATAATTATCTGTAATGGCTCAAGGTGGGTACATTCATCACACCATCATGCAAATAAAGAATCTGAGACTTGGAAAACTCAATGCTATTTTTATAAGAGGAAGAAATGGGGCCAAAAATCATTGTTTTCTGGATAAAATCATTTATTTTTATCATTCAATGGCTCTCTATGTTTGTTACCTCAACAATGTTTTTATTATTCATGCATTAAATTCAATTAATAAGAGATAGAGCCCATTCCCAAATAGTTCATGGTATAATACATGATTACAAAAACATTGTGTGCATGAAATGATAAGAAACAGTATAATGTGGTGATTCATGTGAATGGGAAATTTTGGAGTCAGATGTTTTTAGTCAGCTTGAACTGCTATAACTAAAATATCGTAGACTGGGTGACTTAACAGCAGAAATATATTGCTCACAGTTCTGGAGGCTGAGAAGTCCTAGATTAGGGTGCTAGCAGGTGGGGTCCTAGTGAGGGTCCTCTTCTGGTTTGAAGATGGCCATCTTCTCATTGTATCCTCGCATGATAGAGAGCAGAGGAGGGAGGAAGCAAGCTCTCTCCTGTATCTTCATTAAGGCACTGATCCCTTCATGAGGGCCCCACCCTCCTGACCTAATTATCTTTCAAAGGCCCTACCTCTTCATTCTCTCACATTGGGGTAGGACTTCAACATATGAGTTTTGGAGAACACAAACGTTTAGTCCATAGCAGATGTCTACCGAGTGACCTGTTTTCTTTCAAATTACTAGTCCTTGGGCAAATTGCTTAACTTCTATGTATTTGAGTTATAAAAATGGATAATAATAGTGCTTATCCCATAGGGTTCTGAGGAGGATAAAATTACAAAATGTGTATAAAGAGCACAGCACGATATCTAAATAATTGAGAAAAATCTCAGTAATTGTTAGCCAGTGCCATTAAAATTATAAAAACATGGGAAGGTATATGAAAGTTCATATACTATACTAACATAAAATTCTTAATTACCCACTGAAGTAAAGAGAGTTCTAGAAACTGGGGATATGCCTTAGCCTTATGCATTCATTATATTCATGCTATAAAAAATGGAGGGACTGTAAGTCTGCTGGAAGTGGAGGCATGCAACTGTTACTCAGTGTGAGATGTGTGAAGAAGGACACCCTGTATGACACAGTTTGGCAACCTGTCCATGCTTGGCCTCAGCTAAGGAAAGATGAGGTCATTTGCATCCCATCTGCTAGCCTTAGTGTCCAGTATAAAGTGTTATCAACTTAAAACTGAAGCTGAAGCAGACTGTGTGAATGTATTGGAAAGCCAGTCAGGGGGAGCAAACGTATTGAGAGTTTAGAGAACAAAGAAAATAAGAGGAATGTCCCAGTGGGTTTGGAAGCTTCAAATCATAAGAATAGAGCCTAAAGGATCATTAATTAGAACACTTTGGCTGCAAGTTATAGTTGACAACTTAAGCTAGCCTAAGCAAATGGGGTGGGGTATTTAATGTAAAAATATAAGAAATAATATCAGGTATCTCATGTGACATAGAGGACTGGCTCCAGAGCAGAAAGGCTCCAGGTTTTTATCTTCCTGTCTCCTGTCTCACCCTATGCCTTCTTCATCTTCTCCTCAGATATCTTTATTTCATGAGCACTCGTGGTGAGTCTAAGGATAGCTATGCCAATGCTCATGAGTTCACATGTTGTTATAGGTCCAGATACCCAAAGAGACTGACTGAATTCCCTCCACCCACAGGGTTCTCCATAGCACAGAGAGAAATACTGTCCATAGAGGGGGAAGAAAGCTCCATGGCTCTGTTAGAGGATCCATTTATTATGAAAGTTTGAGGTGTAGAGTCAACTAAGTTTAAAAGCCAGACCTTATCTTCACTTCTATTATATGGGTTTCTGGCTATAAAATATCTCTCTGTTGCCTCAGGATGAAGACTAAGAAAAGACAAAAGTTAAGTTTTGTTTTGCTTTGCTTTGCTGTCTTATAAAGAAAATAGATCATTAGAACATTGTCTTCTGAGTTAATAAAAATACATTATAAGTTACAGAACAATAAAATATTATTGTTAACATTAGTTAGCAGAATAAAAAAAAAGAAAATCTGTGACTATTTAATCCATTTAACAAAAAATGTACCTATAAGAAGATTTTATTTCATCAGAGTAAGGGAAGCTGCCTATAACTGAAGGCAACTTAATACTAGCCTCTATGCAGGTTATCTGTAAGACATATGAGAAATTGGCTGCTAACAAAATTAGGCCAAGCCCTTAGGTGATGCTGCTCCAGGTAATGAAACACAACTGTTTGAAAGAAATCAGTAACAATAAGAAATACTTTCCTTCCCCAGATTTTCCAGTTATAAAAATATATTCTCAAGTTATTGTGCTCCTAGCAAATACCCTCAAATACTGTGGGAATTAATATCATTTTCCACTTGATCAAACTTTATATTTCTTACGTTATTTGACTTAGATGGGTATGAAAAAATATAGACCTATGTAATAAAAGTACATTAAAAGAAATTATGATAATGGAGTTGCAGTAGAGATGAGGAAGAAGAGGGATGCTGTCAGCCAGTTCTGTGACTGTAGTTGTTGATTCCATTAGTGTCTTATTGCAAACTTTAATTAAGGTTTTTATAATTCAGTCCTTAATTTTAATAAATTACAGAGAGTCAATTATTTTACAAACTGTGGACAATTTTTTGGTAAGGAAAATAGCACAGTGTGTGATCTTACAGAACTTCAAGTGTAGTGGAGTAGAGGAATACCAGCAAGAAACCTGGTCATGACAATGTGACACGGTGACGTTCTACAACAGAGGAAGTAGGGAATGTTTGGGAGGCACCTAGAGGGCCTCTAGTAAAGGCCTTGGAGGCAGGGAAGGTCTAGGAAGCTCAACGGACAATAGTTTCCATTAGCTAGATCAAGAAGGAGATTAAGAAAGAGGAGGTTAAGGTGGGGGAAGTGCAGAGAGAGTATTCTAGGCAGAGGGACCATGATGTAAAGAGATTTGGAGGCAAACAAGACCATAGCTTACTAGGAAAATGAAAAAATAAATAAACAAAAGGTTTCAGTAGGGTTGGTATTCCTTGTAAGGAATGTTTGTTTAGCTTCAAGTATGTGAAGCCAAAATTTATTTCAGGGCTGATCCTAGTGTAAAATCACTTTTGCTAGGATGGTTAGAATTATAGGCTTGGTTTCAAGGGCTGAAACATACCTCTTAAGATCCAGAAGATAAACACTGTTGACTCATTCATTCAATAAACAACTTTCAAGCACCTAATTGTGTCAGGCACTAGGACAACTGCAGTGCTGAACAAACACATCTGGCTCCTGACTTTGTGGAAACTGAAATCTAGCCAGTAGACTGGGCACTGAACAAGACAATACAAGTGTAGTGAGTGTTTCTAATGAGAAGTACTGGTGTTATATGAGTGTTATTAGAAGTCTCCAACCAGTCCAAGAATGCTAGAAATGTTTCCAGGAAGCATTACTCTAGCTAAGATTTCTGAAGAAGGAGAAGGGGTTGGTTAGGAAAGGAAGAAGACTGATGGGATAGAGCAGTCAGGGAATCTGGATGTAAAGATGGGAAAAAAGAAGCACTCACAGATGATGGAAATGAAGCAATTCCAGAATGCCTGGAGCAGAGGAAGTAAGAAGGAAAACATAGTGAGACAAGACTCGACAGGTCTCTGGGGCCAGATCACTCAGGAAGTTAGAGGAAGCCTTAAGAGCTTGGACCTTATCTTCTGGACAATGAGAATCCACTGAAGTCACAGACCAGGGTGCACTGTGATTGGTGCGATGTGTGTTTCAGAACTATCACTCTATCCCCAGTATGGAGGATTCTTAGGAGGCGAGCAAGATATGAGCCTGAGCTCTGGGAGGAGACTGGTGCAGGGTCCAGGGCAGACATTACAGTGGCCTGACTTGTGGCTTTGACAGGTGGGATGAAGACAGTGAACAAAGAGAAATATTAAGTAAGAACAAAAGTAAAAGTAAAGTTGCTCAAAAAATTCAATGTTAAGAGCTACACAGAGCCAAGAGAGACATGCCTTTGCCTCAGGATTGTTAGGCTCCGAGACCTATAAAAGTTGAACTATAACCAGAATAAATGTATAAACATACTACAACATGATTGATCTGGAAAAGGAGGAGAGCAGAGCAAAACAGTCACCCAAACAAACATTGGAAATGACCACAGATCTCTATAAGGTGGAGGTGGGTGAAGGGCTTGGTGACCAATGGGTTCATTACAAATTTAAGATGAACCTAACTGTCTTCATTTGATGCAATCAAATGTTTAACTATTGAATCTTATAACCCTCCATCCCCTCCTTCTGCCTCTGTGTGAACAAGCAATGGTCAAGTCTTGTCTCCCCTTACAAGTCTATTGATATATGTTGCAGCATTGTCAATGCTGTATGTTATTTCCATTACAAATGAAAATGGAATGAATTCTGGCATGTGTCAATCTTATTTCATGAACTTGTTTAATGTAAGTCTCATCCTAGCTGACATATCATTCTTTTGGGGGCAGACAAAAATAAGCCCTGCATTTAGGATTGAGCTGAGAGTGAGCTGTGGGAAGGGTGACAGCAAGACTGAGAACCAGATCCTGGCTGGCCCTTGGAAAAACTTTCATTAGGAATGTGCACTCTTTGGGGTTCAAGGCAACTCACCGTGTTTTTCACATTTACTTTTTTTTTGTAGCATTCAGTTTATTTACAGTAGAGATGACAATACCCACATTCTGCTTATCACACTACTCATGAACATACTACATTCATATGGCATCATACTGTTCTAAGATAGTGAATTATGTAGTAAGTAGATTTTAAGAATCAGCTCAGTTTGTGTCCCAAAGCCTACCTTATTATACCTGTGCTTAGCTTTTCTGACCAGAAATTCATAGACAGCTTATGTGTTAACATGTACTACATCTATATTTCATTTCTCCCACAGTAAGAGTCCTAGCTCCCAAGAAAACGAATGAGAGGGTCAGAATATCTCATAAGTATATATTTTTATTATTCCACGATAGTCATACAAAAGTCCTAGAATAACTACTAATACTACCACTACCAACTCATTACTGAGAAGAGTTAAAACAAATTTCATACTATCTTCCTATCTCCTCCTTTTAAAATAGTTTTACTACATCTACATTATTAGAGTACAATACCATCTTTCTTTTAACTTTCATTTCATCTTAGTTCTACGATTAAGGATACGTTTAGCACTTACCTCCTGTTCCTATGATGCTGTCTCCCTAGTTATTTCACTAGTCTGAAGCTTATAATCTTTTTCTAGAGTAGATTTCTCAGGAAAAGTTCATGAGACTAAAACTTAGATTTTGCTTATTGGAAAAAAATTTTGTCTACAATCTTTATCTCAAAAGCCAATTTTGCTGGATATAATTCAGGGTGCACATTTTATTTTTCTTAAGTATTTTCAATATGTTGTTCCAGTTACATTTAGTATAAAAGCTTTGCTGCCCCTAAATCTGATAATAATCTTTCTTCCCTTATAAAACACTTACTGATTTTTCCTAGACACCCAAAATATATTTTTCTTTTTCTATAAAGTCTAGTCATTTTACTAGAACAGTTATTGGTACTGATTGTATTGGTCAATATTCTTAGAAATGTAATACTCTCTTTTAACATGGATTTACATTTTTTTAATTTTAGGAAAATTTTCTTGAGTTACAGTCCTCAGTATTTGTTTCCTTGCCTTAGTTTTCTTCATCAAGAATTCCTAGGATCTATATATTCAATCATCTTTGGTTTGCTTCAATATTTACACTTTTTCTCTAATCCTTTTTATTCTCTCATTTCATCTACATGTTATTGAAGTATAATTACATACAGTAATATGCATTGACATTAATGACAGTTTGATATATCCTACAAATGTGTAATACACTCATGAAACCAACCTACAACCAAAACCTAGGGCATTGCCCTCACTCTAGAAAGTTTCCTAGTGTCTCTTTTTAATCTATCCTGTTCTCTAATTAGAGACAACCGCTATTCTGATTTCTAGCCCCATATGTTAATCTTGCCTGTTCTTGAACTTAATAAAAATGAAATCATAAGGTAGATATTATTTTATGTCTCTATTTTTTCACACAACATGAGATTTATCCATGTTCTTGCATGTAACAGGAGCTTATTCCCTGTAATTGCTGAGTAATGTTCCATTGCATGAATATACAATGTTTATTCTTCTGGTGATGAACGTATGGGTTGTTTCCAGCTCTCATTATGACAAACAAAGGTACAATCAACATACATACCCAAGATTTTATGAACATATATTTTCATTTAGGATGGTTATATGCTTAGGAATGAAATTGCTGCTTGATAAGGCAAGTGCAAGTTTAACTTATAAGAAATTGCCAAACAAATTTACACAACGCTTTTGTCATTTGGCCTCCTACCAAGAATGTATGAGATACATTTGGTGTTGATAGTCTTTGACATTTTTAGCCACCTAATGTGTATGTAGAGGTATTTAATTATAGTTTCCATTTGCATTTTCCTGATGACTAATGATCTTGAGAGTCTTTTTATGTGTTTATTGGCCATCTATACACCATCTTTTGTGAAATGTCTATCCAAATTCTTGCTTTTTTATTGGGCCATTTGCCTTTTATTATTAATCACATAATCTGGATTTGAATTCTTTGTCAGATTTATGTATTGCAAATATTTTTTCTCAGTCTTTGACTTTTTATTTCTTACTGGTATTTTTTGATGAATGAAAGTTTTTAATTTTGATGAAGTCCAATTGATAAATTTTCCTTTTTCAGTTAGTGCATAGCTCAGTGTAGAAACCTTGCCTATTCCTAGATCATAGAGATACTCTCCTATGTTTTTCCTAGGAGGTTTATGGTTTTGACTTTTACATTTATTACTGTAATACATTATTACTGTACTACATCTTGTAATACATAAGCAACAGGTCTTAGTTTGTGTGGCTATAACAAAGCTGTCCATAGACTGGGTGGCTTATATACCATAGAAGTTTATTTTTTACAGTTCTGGAGGATGAAGTCTGAGAATAGGGTGCCAGCATGGGCGGGTTCTGGTGAGGGCCCTCTTTCACCATGTAGACTGTTGTATTCTTGTTGTATCTTCACGTGGCAGAGACACTGGAAAGCTCCCTGCGGTCTCTTTCATAAAGGTAGTAATCTCACTTATGAAGCCTCTACCCTCATGACCTAAGTGCCTCCCAAGTGCCCTGCTTCCTAATATCATCACATTGGGAGCTAGGATTTCAATGCATAAATTTGGAGGAGGCACAAACATTCAGTTCATAATAGAGTGGATCGAGGTTTTTGTTTTTGTTTTTGTTGTTTCTAAATATACATTCAGTTCACCCAGATCAATTTTTGAAAATATTACCTTCCCTCATTGAATGACTGGTACTTTTGTCAACATCAACTGAACACATGTTTAGTCCTGATTATGAACCCTCTATTCTGTTCTATCCATGTATTCATCTATCTTTTTGCAAATACCGCACTGACCTGATTACTGAAACTTTAGTCTGAATATCAGCTAGTGTAAGTCCTTCAACTTCGCTCTTATTTTCCATGATTGTTTTTCCCATTCTAGGTTTAGGATATCATTTTCATTATTCAAAAGTTCATCGTTACGTTTGACGCTATCTCTAGGTTTTGCAGAGATGCCCATTAATAGGGTTGAAGATATTCCCTAATACTCTTAAGTTTGCTGAGAAATTGATCACAAATAGGCATTGAATTTTGTCAAGCTATTCTTCTGCATCGGTTGAAATGATTATATTTTTCTATGTTACGGGGGAAATATATTGAATTATCAAATATTAATCAAACCCTGAATTTCTAATATAAGCCCTCCTTTGTCCACTATATAGACTACTAGAAACAGGGTATACCTTGTCTGACATTAGTATAATTAACAGCTTTTATTTTTGTTTGGTGCTTGCATGATATACCATTTTCCATCCTTTGATTTTCAGCTTTCTAACCTTTGACGTTCACCTTTCGTGTTTATGTGTTTAAGGATTGTCTTATATGTGCAGCATATAAGTTTGATTTTGCTTTTCAGTCTAATAATGTTTACCTTTAAATTAGAATATCTAGTTTATTTACATGTGATGTAAATGCTGATACAATTATATTTATATCTACCACTTAACTATTTTCTATTTCACTGGATTTATGTTCCATTTTAGCTTTTTTTTCCTTTTATTGATTAGTCTAATATTTATCAAAATAATAATCACTAGTATTTTAATATTCAACCTTCTCCTGTATTAGTTTGTTAGGTCTAAATTCTTTTATTATTTTTTATGGTCACCATAGAAATTACAAAAAAATTATTTAATCTCTTACAATCTCACATAAATTAGTAGTTTTATCACTTTCCAAGCAAGTCAAGGATCATGAAACACTTAAATTTATCTTGCATCACTGTTGTGCTTTTTTCACATGCATTCCATTTCTACACATATTTTACATCTTATCTTATATTACTATTAATGTGATTGATTTGCATAATCAATATTTATGTATCCCCATATGTTTCTCCTTTGTGTTATAATCCAGTTACAGACTGAGCTGATTTGATGTGGACTGTGGTTTTATAAAACTTGTTCTGCTTCACCTGGTGCATCCTGTTCTGAGGGTGGAGCTATCCAGGGGTCCTGGCTGAGATTCTGGGTTCGGATTGTGTACTTGAACCTGTAATTCTTTGAAAGTCTTGACTCCAATTTTGATTCCTCAGCACTGTGAGACTTCCAGAAACTTTACTCTGATGTTCAGCAGCTTTCTGCTTGGTTTTGTATCCTGTGCTTTGTGTAGCCTAAAATGTGATAATCTTTCTAGAGGGAAACCACCAAGTGTCAGTCTGACTTTTCTTTACTTCCTTCTCTCCAGGATCTTAGTTCCTCAAGTTCTAGCTGCCTTGGAGCACTTGAGTATTTAAAATTTTATGTCTACAGTCTTGTGAATGTATCAACAATTTTCCTTGCTTCTTTGCCTCTTAGTTAAGACTCTCTGCCTGGATTCTTAGTCTGTTGTCCTGTATCAAGAATCATCAAAAATTCCAAAGAGAAAAATAGCTTGAAGATGATCTGCTTACCTCTCTGAAGTCCTATTCCTTCCAACTTATTGATCTGTTGGATTCTGGTTGCCGTGACAGCTTCTCAATATCTTCCAGTAGTTTAAAAAAATTTATCTGGTTTTTCTTGTTGTTTTCAGTGGTAGAGTTAGTTTCCCCTGGGGTACTACCTATTAGCTGAAAGCAGAAATCTTCTTATACCAATCTTGATCCCTCCCTTTTATATTATATCTACCACTTAATATTATTGGAGGATGTTAGAAAACCAATAACTTTCTCAACAGGCTTTGATGTGGCTATGTTGTTCTTTAGGACTATGGTGATTATACTTGTAATACTATAAGAGAAGTTGTATGATAATTGCTTATTCAGTTCTTTTTCAGGTTCCATGTGTGATGACATGAAGGTATTAATGCCTCTGCTTAAAGACAAATACCAGTGTAAAATAAACCTTAGTGGAAATAGGTGTCTAATATTGAGGTTAGTGCTATAGCCAAGAATTTCATAAATCCTCACAAAATTTTAGGTTTTAGTGTTATAAGTCCTTTATAGTTATCATTACATCCTCAGTTTTAAGCCTCTTACTAAGTAATTATTTCTTTTTTTCAAAATATTCTGAGGTGAAAATTTTAACTTTTGGCAAGTTGTTTTCATCATCCTTTTCTCTTCTCGTCCGTGATAAATCAAAGTAAGATAATAAAAAGTCTGACTTTGGCAGTTTGTCATCTAAAGTCTATCTGGAAGCACAGCAGGCTATTTTCCCTTTTGTGTAATTTGATTTGCCTTTTTTTTCGTCCTAATTTTGAGCATCTGCTTTCTCATTGGAAAAGATGCCTATATGTGAGAACAAACACTTAAAATGTAGGTACAATAAAATAATGTATTTACAACATGAAAAGTACTAACTGTACTCTACTGTAGAATTCTGAAATAAGAAAAACTTCAGTAGTAATCAACTTAAAAAATATTGGTACTGTGCCAAATTCTATCATTTAAATTTGGCATATTTCCTTAATAGCTCTTCATATCTTTTAATACATAGTTTTAGAATGTTTACATTATATCTTTTTTTAAGTGAAAGAAAATATGTGTGCAGCCCCATATAGTATCTCAGTTATTGGGGTAAAGCTAAGAGGAAAAGGAATCATACTCTGAATTATTAGGTCATGATAACTTTATTTTTATAATAGAAGTTATTGCTTATTTTTATATTAAAAATAATAAATACTTACAGTGTGCAATTTGGAATATATTAGGAAGCACAAGGAAGCTAATAGTAATTACTTCCAGTTATATCTAGAAAGAAAAATCACCGTTGATATTTTTATGTATATCCTCATTTTAGCACACACATATATACATACAAGCATATACATACACATTATTTTTACCAATTTTTTTTTAAATTTAAATTTTCTTGGGGGACATTATGACATTCAATATTAAATTTTAAAATTAATTTAAGAATTTATAATAAAATAATTGCTTTTCCTATCCCTGCAATTAGCAAAGTAATAGAGAAGCTCAAAATTATTTCTTGCTAATATTCATATTAAGAATATTTCTATATTCTGTTTTGATTTATTCAATCATTCATTTAACACTCATAATAAGTAGAGTGGCCATATGTCTTTGTACCTATCCAGACAGTCCCAAGTTATCCCTTTTTTATGGCTTAATTATAAAGAAAACTTCTTTCACTCTTAAAAGTAATAGGTTTGCATGAGAAATTCTATGGTTTTCTTAATTATTTGAAAAAATTGGGGCATATGAAAGCAGAATAATGTGGCACGTAAGGTAATTCTGACATGAATTATATCAGTCTTTAGAGACTATGGCCTATGGGAGATTAGAATTTACATTAATAACATATAAGGAGTAAAAAGGATCACAGGAGAGATACCGAAATTTCACCTACATTGCAATGTGAATTGTACAGGAACTTGATAAACATGTTGGAATTGTGAAGGAAACATATGCAAGATTCCATGAAGGCTAAGGATCCTTTAGGGAACCTAAACATTACCAAAGAAACAGAGGGAAGAAAAATAATAAGATATCATTTTGCAACCCTCAGTTTGGCAAAAATTAAGAAATAAAGAATCCTGATGAGACTTTTGTTTTGGGTAGAATGAAAGAGACTGTGGCCGAATAGCTCCCAAGAAGAATAATTGGAAAAACAATAGGAAAGACAAAGGTAATTTATTTACAGCAGGGAGCTACTGAAATGACGAAGATTAATGAAACTAAAATCTGAGAGAGAGGAGAACTGAAAACTGAGACAATTATCTGCAGCCGTGTTTCCATGGGGCAAACACTGATAGTGCAAATTTGCCAATTCAGGGCACTATCTGGAGGCTGAGTGTATTTGTTCATTCTCACACCACTATACAGAACTACCTGAGACTGGGTAATTTATGAAGAAAATAGGTCTAATTGACCCACAGTTTCACAGGCTTAACAGGAATCACAACTGGGAGGCCTCAGGAAACTTACAATCATGGCAGAAGGCGAAGGGAAACAAGCACGTCTTACCGTGGCAGAGCAGGAAAGCAAGTGAGTGAAGGGGGAAGTGCCACACACCTTCAAAGACTCAGATCTCGTGAGAGCACACTCACTATCACAAGAATATCAAGGGGGAAGGGGGAAGCCTGCTTCCATGATGCAATCGCCTCCCACGAGGCCCCTTCTCCAACACAGGGATTACAATTCGAGATGGGATTTGGGTGGGACAGAGAGCTAAACCATATCCCTGAGTTTCCAGGGTTGGGCCCAGCGGAGAATCAATGGAAGGAGCAGAGGAAACAGGAAATCTTTTGGTCACGAAGGACTGGGGTGAGGAAATGAAAGGCCAGAGAGGCTTCACTACAGGTCCAGCTTCTCCCTCAACACATTTGTTGTCTGCCGTTGGGTGGGTCAGAAAGATTAAAAGATAGGCTGAATACATCTGACATACCGAATAGATTTCCATAGAGTTCTCCAGTGCTGAGAAACAGACTCATGGAGGAGAGAGCTCAAAAACACTTTCATAATCATGTGAAGCTAAAATGACAAAATTGAAGACTCAAAGTCATTCAAACACATGATCAGGGTTCCGTGTCGAGATATTTTTTCTAATTTTGAAGCTATCTGCAGCACACCAAAAAGCAGGTGATGGAGAGAAAGACCCACCAGATGAAGTGCAATAGTGCACAGCCAGGCTTTCTGTTGAAAGTCCTAAAGGGATATGCCCTATGGTAGACTGATTTTTATCAAAATTGCAAAATGACTGTGAGTCAGCTGAGTCACTGGTTGAATTATGTTAAGCAGTGTCCCTCTACTTCGCAGAGAAAATAGTAAAGCAAGATAGCACTTTCTAGGGCCTCAACATAATCTTATTTTATATGTTCACAGAGTCTCATCTGATATAAAATACTATTAGGCATACCAAGAGATAGGACCATATTTCTGGAAAACCTAGGGAAACAGACAGTAGAAGCAGACCCCCATGTGATACACTATTGGAGAATGTTAGAAAATCAAGTCAGGATTCTTAACATTGGTAAATAAAGGAAAAGAATCATCTATTTGCCTTGCATTTTCCGTTTGAACTCTATCTCAGAGGAACTAAATAGATGATGAGGGAAACTTCTTCTTTAGAAAGGAAATATAGTTGACAGATACAAAAAGGATGATAGAATTGCATCACCACTTTGAAGTCTCATAATAAAATAATTTATCTACACTCTGATAATTAATGGCTGCTAAATCCACCAGAGGAAAGACTGATGGGATGTTTTTACAAAGTATGCATCAGGATGACAACATCTGATATCTTTGAAAATTGCCATAATAAAAAGTTAATTTTAAAAGTGTTTGAAAACCAAACAGAATGTCTAAAAACCTCATACACTAGTGTAAATTGTGCAAGAACTTTGCAGAGCAATTTGGCAATATATAAGAAAGATGAATGTGCATGCTCAACAAAGTACCAATTCTAGTTTTAAGTAAATATCATGGGAAAGAATCTCCCACGTTTGTGCAAGAAGACATACTTGACAATGGTTATTGCAGCATTGATAAAATAGCAGAATGTAGGAAACAAACTAAATGGTCATCAGTAGAAGAATGGATTATTTGTTAAAGTGTGGTATTTATTCAATTTAATTTAGGTGAGTGAACTAGAGCTATACATACCAACATAATACTGTGCAAAAAGGGAAATTGTTGGATGGAAATGTAGAGTAATGTCAAGTATATAAAATACAATATGCTAAACACTGTCATGTATTATTTACTGACACATATGAGTATACATGTTGTAAAAGCATTAAAATATGCCAAGCGACAATACATACCAATTTGTCTCTTTAAAAGGAGAAGATTCATATTTGGAATAATATACAGAGGGCTTCAAACATATCCTTAGTATTTTCAAAAGAAAGAAGATTTTAATAAGGCAAAATGTTAATATTTGGCAAATCTATGGTAGTAACTAAACTGAATGTTATTAAATCATTCTCTGTAGTCTCTTACTAGTTTATGAATCTTAATATTAAAAATTTTGAAATGAAGCAATATTTTACACCTATATGGAAAAACTGCATTGTGCATATAAGAGTTTTGACATACATGCGTGTGTTAAAAGGAAGGGTGGAAAAAAATTTCCGTTTTCAGAGAGCCTGCACACATACTCAGAGCTCCATTCTCCATTCCTATGAACAAATGCTGAAAAACAAATATTAAAATTCAGAAAATAGGCAGAAATGCATTTGGCTTTTGAGAGCAATCAGAGGCACAAATTATGTATTTATCTATAAAAACAACATAAAATAGACTGTACCCTGCTAAAATGGTCTTGAGTGGTGGCTGTCATTCTTTATGATTACTTTGGACAGCTGCTGCATTATTATTTCCATGGTGAGCTTTCTATATTTTTGAGACTGACCATCTGGAATTGTATAGACCAATTTATCTCTGCTAAAAAGTAGATTAACCTCCAAACTTCCATAAACATGCAACTTCATAGACAGCTAACCTGACTGTGTGCCTCACCTGTTCCTGACAAATCCATTCAAAGTCACTGTTGCCCAAATAAAAAAGTCTGGAAGAGAGAGAAAATAAAGTCTAGTTTATTTTCTACTAGAAGTTATTGACATTCTTAAGTAAGGAAAGTGGTTAAAGTCAACGAGTAAAGTGAAGGGAAGTTTGAGATCCTATGAAATAAGTCTAAGCTAAATACACACTGATATTTAAAATATCTGTGTCTTTTGTCTGTGTCTTTATTTTTCCATCCTTCAAAATAAGGGTATTAATAGCAATGGCTTATGGCTTAGGCTGGAATAGCATTTTGCTATTTGAAAGCATTTTCACAATACCTTTTCAACAATCCTTCTTTAAGGGTGAAAAAATTGAGTCTGAAAGAAGTGATCATACAATTGGAAAGTGCCAGGCCTCCTGACTCAATGTCCAGAGATCTCATTGCTAACATCATACTGAGTAAAATTTATTGGTAACAAATTCTGA
The DNA here is from genome assembly GCF_008728515.1 of Papio anubis. Lineage (NCBI taxonomy): Eukaryota > Metazoa > Chordata > Mammalia > Primates > Cercopithecidae > Papio > Papio anubis. Next base: position 116,312,273 of record NC_044981.1, on the reverse strand, counting down.
CTTCATTTAAAAAATAAATATTTACATAGAAAGTGGGGAAGAATGGGTGACCTGATGTAAATAAAATAACATATTAAAGCAAAGTCATACAGAGTTAAGTATCTCTCAAAGACAGATAGGTTGTTATATCAAGGAAGATTATTTGGACAATGGAAATACATGGGTAAAGCTATGCAGAATCCATCAGTGTATGATAAGCAGTGACTTTACAAAAGGAAGAAAGAAAAGGAAAAAGGAATGGGAAGAGGAGGGTAGGAGAAGGAAAGGGAGAGGAGGGAAGGAGGGAGGGAAAGAGAGGAAGGAAGGAAGGAAAGAAAAAAGGAAGGAAGGAGAGAAGGGAAGAGAAAGAGAGAGAGATCTTTGCACTTTAAGAATAAATTGAAGAGAATTCTTTCTAACTAAACTACTTCTGGGGTTTCTTTAAATCCACAACTTCTGCCAAAAGATTCAAGCACAGATTTGGGACTTATATTTGACAAGCCCCCATATGCTACATTTTACCTCCAAGCTTTTACGCTGGCTTGCTGAATCTGTGGTTGGTTGAATATGTGGTTTTACAATTACTAAAAATACCCTGAAGTCAACCTCTTTCTCTCAGTTTTTATGCAGTTGATAAAATGGCCACTCTGGCCTCAGATTTTACATGGCTTGGCCTGTAACCTTTAATAAAACACTCCTTTCATAAAAGCAAGGTCTGTACGCAGGGCCATTTATATTTCACTGCAATGCAAAGTGAAAGTCAGAGACCAAAAAAAAAGGGGATCATAAAGGAGATGCTTTATTGTTGTTTTTTTTTTTTTTCAAATCTCTCCATCAATAGTTAATTAGGGTGTCTTTGGGATTACTCAGAGTTGCTGTGTGAAGCTTGGCTGTCAATATGCCTGAAAGCCTCAAAGGAACCACAGAACTGTCCCCTAACTGCAGGAGTAGTTTAAAGAGGGAATGTAAGTCACAGAGGCCACAGAGCTTCCTGTCCAGTTCCCGGGAGACACAGAAGTACAGATGCAGCCCGGGTACACCACACTGTGCAACTGTGCTAAGGTCAGTACATCAAGTCTCTAAGTTGTCAAGGCATCCCCCGACCCCTTGTTTTTATCATTAGACATCCCCAGCAGGCAGGACCAGCTGCATTATTTGCAGGGCCCAGTGCGAAATGAAAACACGGAGCCCCTGATTCAAAAAGCAGGGGAAGTGTTAACGGTACTGCATTATAAAGCCATAGCTTCTCTTGATTTGTCATGGTGTTTTGTATTTTTCATTTAGTGCTGTGTTCCCTTGTGTGGGGCAAATGAAGTCCCACCAGACACGGCCGCCCCCATTTTGTGACTGCACGTGCATGGCCCACAGGCTGCCAGGTTCCCCTCCAGCCAGTTACCGGGCAGAGGCCATAGGAAAGTTGAACCAGTTCCCTTTCTTTCTCATATGCCTCTTGCCTCAGTCCATATTAGACAGGCGACTCCCAAGGGTATTGCAATAACAGTGCAGAGACATCTAAGGTATCTGGATAAAGGATGGGCAAGAGGCTTGCCACTGCGTGTTGCCTACCAAAAGTGTAGTGGCACTGCCAGTCCAGGGAGGAGAGAACCACTGCCATTCATTGTCTTGAGATAGTGCAGGGCACATATATCAGACCCTGATCTCGTCAGGACTTGTGCCCAACCCCTTGTCAGTGGTGGGCAATGGAAATATATGGGTAAAGCTATGCTGAATCCATCAGTGTGTGACAGAAAGGAAAGGAAAAAGGAATGGGAAGAGGAGGGAAAGAGAGGGAAAGGGAGGGAAGATGAGGGAGGGAGGGAAAGTGGCAGTGATTTCTAGGCAGGAACAGGTAGTGGGAGGCTGGACAGGGCTGAGACCCAGGGGACAAGAGTCCAAAAAGCCCATAGCCTGTCCAGAAAGGCAGGGAGGCTGCAAGATGGGGGCCATGTGTAAACTGAGGCTCCCAGCGCATGCTCTATTTTCCCATTGACCATCACTTACAAAACACAAATTAAAAGATAACATTATTATGAATTTCAAGAGGATGATCACAGAGCACTAAACATCAAGTGCAGGGCTCTTTAGAGGGAGGGATTGTGTTTGTCTGTCTGTGCTGGTTACAGGCCCGTGAAGCTGGTCCTGCCAGGGCCCCAGTTCCCAGTGCCAATTGAATAGACCATGTACAGACATTCCTCACAAAAGTAGAATTAATTAGAGGGTCAAGAGCATGCAAACAAGGCAACGCTTGATGCTTTGAGTGTATTTTCTATCTTCTTTCATGAGAAATAAAGTTGTTTGAATATTATTTTACATATTACTTCCCACTAACTTCATTTATATATTCAGACATACCTTTACTCCTGATCATCTCCTTGCTAACATTTTCATTGTTTCAGTGATCTTTGTGATTTCAAGTGGGCATCTTGAATGTCAGGGGCATATTACCTTTACAAGTTTGATAGCAAGCAGTGTCTCTTTTCCTAAGTTTCTTAAATGAATGGATTATTGCAGTAATAATGAAGTTACACCAAGGTGTCTCAAATTCTTATTTTTGGATGAGGATTTCAAATTACTGTGGTTAGATCATGCACCTTTAAATGATTTCGTGAATGGTCCAAACTTGATGGAATCGTACATATGGATTAATTTTGTTGCTTCTCTGTTACATTCATTGTGCTTTGGAAAATCTTTTCCTGACTTATACATTCAGATCAAATCCCTTGCTTTCAGGTAGTGAACATCTGTTCCAGAGTATTCTTTTTTAAAAGTTAAAACTCACAGCTCTTCTTCCCAGCATGTGTCATGCCTCAGCCTGAAAGACTTGGAATGGGAAGGGGCATGGTCTCCTCCTGCAATACCTCTTCCTCCTCTTTCTTCCGAGTTTTCACTCTTCTGTCTACTTTGATGGGAAAAAGAGATAGAAGAGAAGGAAAAGGTCTTTGACTTGCCAGGAGCCATTGTGGTCCTCTTCCAGGTTACCCTGGACAGTTGTTATCAGGATCTTCTGGGTAGAGGGTCAGATGTTGACTCATAGAGAGCACTGATGAGTTTGAGGAGCCCTATAGGGAACTGCATCACTGCAGAGTCCCCTGACATGAGAGATTTCTCTCCAGTTGAACCATCCTCATCCATACCACCTGTAGCATGTGCTGATAGTTCACCCTAAGCATCTTGTCCCTGAAATTATTTTCTATGACAGGCAGCCCGCTTATGTGGCATGACAGCCAGACAGCTTTATCCCACCACCTTCTGCAGTGCTAGCTGACTTATGGGAAAAGCACTTATCCTTATTCCAAAAAATGATGGAAAGACCAACTACCCATGGCTGCCCATCAGCCTTGTCATGTTTAGCCAGTTCTCTTCTCCATCTGCCAAAGGGGCACAGAGGACAGATTATCCTAGGTACTGTATAGGGAGACATCCAATTAGGGAATGAGATGATATTCTTCCCTTGTACAGATTCTTCCAGTCTCAACAGGTGGGTCTCTTGCTGCTCCCCATCTCTCTACCATTGGACACTTTCTGTCTTGTGAATGCCAAGAGATAAATGTGACTTTATATGAAGTGACAGCAATGCATTCATGATGCCATAATATGCAGGAAAATTAAGAGTGCAATTAAGTCACAGTGTCAGACAAACTCTTGCACTTCCTTTAAGAAGGGTAGAGGGCGGGAAGAATCAGCCTACATCAAAGTGAGTATAGGTGAAGTCCACTGCCACCAGGGATAAAGAAAGGTGTCAACAGTGGAGGGAAAGAGCCAGCCTAGGATAGACACACACACAGAGAGCAAAAAAACATCTGCCACTTGGAAAGAGATGCACCCCACTGACATGGCTTTAAGAAATAGCCTGGCAATAAGAAACAGCCAGGCAGAGCAGAGACCATACAGGAAATGGAGGTGGAGGCAATACAGAGCAAGGCTCAGGGCCAGGCACTGCCTGAGTGGTGGACTTGCCATATCTGTACACATGTATAACCCCCTCGCTCACTGGGTGTCTTTTTCTTTTCAATCTTCAGGAAGAGGCAGCCAGAATTCTCGCCCACCAGCCAATGTCCGTCGGCACATGTGCAGCTTTGAAAACCCCCACACTGCAGTGAATGTGTAAGAGAAGCTGCATGGAAAATCTAGTGTTTTGCCCCTTGCTTTCTCTCTCCTGGGTTTTTCCACTTTCTAACATGGAAACAGATGTGATGCATGCCATCAGAATGAAGAATTCATTTACGTGCCATGGTTTGCACGACTGCCTTAAATTTATTGTCCATCGTTCTTAAAAGGACACTGTCAAGTTGTTCATTTAGTCTTTTTGCTTTTTTATGTTTTGATGCACTATTTTTTTTTTTTCTGATTCTGGAGATTCACTTTTGTTTGTGACTCCCACTCACAAGCTCGAAAGTGAATTTTCCCCCTTCAGAAATTTGTCAGCTTCTCCTTGGCAAACAGAGCTCTTTCTTTTCTTTTCTTTTTTTGCCTTTTTGCGGTTGCACAAATGTTTGAAATGATGCTGTCTGCACTAAAGTAAAAGTCATAGCTTGAATTTATGGAAGAGTTCTATCATGTCAGTTTGCGGGGGTGGGTGCCAACATGAGCCTCTGCTGGGTGCCTCCCACGCCCTGGGGAGCACAAAACAAAAGTTTTGTGTGTCCCACAGAAAGTACACTTTACAAAAAGGAAAAGCAGTCATTTTCCTAACATTATGAGTGATTTTTATCAGATTTCCTCGTCTGATAAAAACGATGCATGTTTGGTCTCATTTTTGACCTTTAGATCTTGACAGTGTCTTTTTAAGTTAACAAAAGAACATAGACCATGTTCAGTTCGTTGTGCACGGAGTCTGTGGTCATTTTCAGCTGTTCCTTTACAGCCCTTCAAACTCCTGGGAGAGTCAAAGGTACACATTCCTGCAGCAGGAGGGAGTCCACTGATGAGGTGCCTGTGGCTTGAATAGCTCTTCAGATGAGAAGAGCCCGATTTGTTCAAATGTCTGCTACTGAACCTGGCCATGGAGGCTGGTGAATAGGGCCATAACATCTCTTCCCTTCACTCAGTGGAGTGCACTGGGAAGTCTGTTGTCTGCCTTTCTGCTTTTCCTCATACAAGCCCAAATAGAAAGAGTGTGGTCTCCACCAAATCATATTGATTCTTAGAGGAACAAATACGGTAGTCCTGCTGGTGTTCCAGGTAGTAACTGAGAGGCGTCTGTACATCTAGGCCAGAGCCACTCTACTGTGGCTGGATGAATTCTCTGTAATTCTCCCAAGCTCAGAAGGCACTGAGTGTTTCTTGCATCATGGGGTGAGTCTAACCAAGGACACAGCAAGGAGATTCTAATTGTGAGAGCTGCTGGCTGCCTGTCAAAAAGGATTGATGGGAATGGGTAGATGTGCTTGTCTTATCATGACAGCAGGGCCAGAGAGAGAGGAGAGTTGACTGACATTTTGTGACTAAAAGGTGAGTGCCTAAAAGCAAAAGTAAAAGCTGAATGTGGTACCTCCCTGGTGGGTGACAGAAAATAAAGTAACAATCAGCAAAGCTAACAGACTGGCCATTAAGAACTTTCAGAATAGGATCTATTCAAGCACTCCTTCTTCAGACCATAAAGGATTAGGAAGAGATAAGTAGGTTTAAATCTGTGCACCATAGACTAAACTAAGACTGGATATTTTTAGCCATGGTTGTTCCTGTTAAATTTTTTTTTTAAAAGATATGTTCTTCTGTGACCTTCAGTTCCCACTGTTTTTGTGAATAGGCAAGGCAAAGAGATTAGTGATGACGGAAATAAAGCTGCCTACTGGACCATTATGATCTGTCTAGATCTATCCTACTCCTGAGAAATAATCCCAACAGAGCAATGCAGCTGTAATTTTTATCGCAGTTAGAAAATCAGCGAATTTTCCAGTTGCAGGAAATATGGCAGTTGCATTTCTTTGTTGGGAAATCAGCAAATTGGAAAATTTACCAGTTTTCCCATTTCCCAGGGTAAATTGTGAGAACTCCAGGTAGAGCCGAGGAGCATCAAAATCTCTTATTATTAAGAGATTGTTTCTGGTAGCACAAAGCGTAGAAGAAATAATAACGTTTGATCTGAAGTTCCTTTAAAGGGAGCATAATTTACATTCATCTATACTTCCTGAAGAAATATAATCATATTTGTTATACCTCTGCTAAAGCAATGCCATGGTACCAACATGTTGTCTTAAATAGACTTTGGTACAAGAACCAAATTTCTTAGATCAGCCAGTAATCATGATTACATTGGACCAAAGACCATTCAAAATGTACTTGGAAAAAATTTAGTATCCATCAGAATTCTATTCTTTAATATGAAATAAATTGAGCAATTTTCTCGGAAGAGTGGAGCCTCTACCCAGACAAAGTTTATGGTGCCTTCCATACTTTACTGAATTTGATTAGGTAATTTTATCTCTGAATGTCTTTTTCTTTATTGATCAAATGAAGAAAGCACAGGTCTTAATAAAGGCAAACTGATTTTCTTTGTATTGTATTTTATCTGGTGTCATATAACTTGAGGATGTAGGATGTAATTGATGTAAACATCCTAAAAGAAGAACTGCATATTTAGACTTCGTGATATTCTCTAATTTCAGCAAGCCAATGGCTTTCTGACTAGCTTAAGATGAAGGTAGAATTAAAGGGGAAAAGGCTAAGCTTCACAATACTATTTAAGATGTAATATCAACAGAAACTACCACGTTCTCATATAATTAGAAAGCACATTCAGAGATTCTCTACCTTACAGCCAGTGATGAGTCAAAAAGATGAGAAATTGTAATTATGTTCAGATAGGCCCCCAAGTTTGAGAATACATTCTAAATATGCAGATTTTTCTGGAAGGCTTTCAAGAAGTGGAGCTGGAGTCAGTGGGAGTCCTTTGTATTGATGACAAACTTGGGGTTGCCTGGGAAAACAGAAGTCTGATTCAACTGGTGTCAAATAGTTCTTAGGCCTGAGATTCTACAAGACCTACTTCTGAAGCTGCACTGGGGTACCAGAGGGCTGATGAATGTGAAGTTGAACTATTTGGACAGTTGTATTTCCAGCATTCCTTTGGGAAAGTTTTGGTGGGGTCAGAACCTCCCCTTCCTTGACAGGCCTCATATTCTAGCTGTAGCTGCAGGAGCCAGAGCAGAACTGCCCCGAAGCCTGTGCCTTTTGATATTTTTTCTTGATGAACCAATTCTCTCCTTTCTGGGACTCAATGGTGTTTTCTGTTTCCATTTTCACTTTCAGAGAAAACAAAGACTACCCTCCTCAGGTTCCAAAGAGTGAGCCTCTCTTTCTTATGCGAAGGTCTTGCATTATCTGTGGGCGTTCTGGATACTGTCCTTATATCTGTTGTGAAGCTATTCAGCCTAGAGGCAAAGACTTGATTTGGACATAAGAAAGACAGGTGTTGTGTAAGCTTCCCCTTCAGGCAGCTTGTGCAGGAGGCTTCCCTCCTGATGATCTGAAACACCCACCCACTGTTATTCCCATTTTAAACCTCTCTGGATCAGAGAACAGTGTACTCTGCTGATGTAACTAGTACTTACTGAAACAAATAAAACAGACAGGATCACTGAATGCCAAAGATACACTAATCTGTTTACACCACCCACTCTCAACTCTCAAGAGTGCTGTAAATATTGGGTTTTCTGTTTGGGGGATTGAGATAGTTATCTAATGAAAGAAAAATCAAAGCAAGATCCTGAACCTGTTGTTGCTGGAACTGCAGCCTCAGGCCTGCCCAGATGTCCACACAGTAACTATACATTATTCTATACATTCTGTAGGCCTAACAGTGTTTTCCTCCAATTGAGCCACCTGAGATATTTACTCTAAATGCTGCTGCATTTGATCTTCAAATATGAGATTGTTTTAGGTCTCAGGTCTGTCTTTTGAAGTTTGAGCAAAAGGTTCGGGTGCTTTGTAACAAGTATGTGGTGTTTTCTAAACCAGATTGCTTTTCCTAAGATTAGGAGGCCAAATAAAATTAAACAATAGAAGGAGGAAGCTGGTGGCATAGCAGAAACAATTAAAGTTATCTGGGATTAAATAAATATCATTTTGCAGGGTAATACTGTATTTTTATAATGTGTTTACTCTTTTTTGATATAAAGGGATTTGATTTTATATATTTTTCTGTTCTTAATATCACAGTAGTTGGTTCCCAGCCTTCTCAAATAAGATACTCTCGTTTCTCAACAAAACAGTTCTTAAGCCTTCACCTGAATCTATTATTACTAAATGTACCTCTATTCATGGCCATTTGAATATGGAACAAAATAAAAGCTTCCCAGAATTTAGTTACACATGTATTAAATAGCACACTTTATTATAACAGCATCCACATACATTTAAAAACAGCAGTGCGTTGTCTACAAATACATAATATTTATTCAGTCTAAAAACAATGCTTAATGCAGGTATAGATACATGGACCTTTCAGATTATCTATGGACCACAGGTAAGAAATGACTCATCCCGAAGGACCAAAGTTTATACTCACTGCTGCAAGGTCTGTGAGATGATACATTCCTTCTGCTATCTTTGGTTTTTAAAAAGCAATTTGTTTTGTCCTTGAAAAAAAGATTATGCTAATTTTGTTAATCTGATAAATGCCCTGAGGCGTGAGATCTGTTTCCTAATTAAATAGTACTTTACAGCAAATCTAGAGCAAGACTGAGGGGAACGACAGTTACCAGTTTTGAAGGCCATAGTGAAAATGTCCCATCTCAACAATAAAAATTGGATTTAATTAAAATAGAACTAAATTATGATTATATCTGTCTGCAACATGATTAATAATACCATTAACTTATGGGTGCTTTTGATTTAAAAAGAGGCCTGCATAGAACCTGTGGACAATGAGGAAAACAGCCCATGTGAATGAGTGGGATCACCTTAGGGCTTTCCAGGAAACAAGCTACCTTTTTGCTATTATGTGTGGAAACTAAGGGACAACTAAGCCTGCTGGTTGAATTAGAGGCAGACTAGTTCTCAAGGGACCTGTTTTTTTTTTGTTGTTGTTGTTTTTATTTTTATTATTTTATTTTTTTTAACACACATACACACAACCAAATAGATACAGGATAACATTTTGTTTAAGCATTTTTCTGGTAAACATTAAGAACACATTTCCTAACGCCTATTAAGAAGTGGGAAGGTGGGGAAGGAAACATTTTTTTCTTTTTTCTTTTTTTTTTAAATTTTTTATTTTTTTTATTATTATACTTTAAATTCTAGGGTACATGTGCACAACGCACAGGTTTGTTACATATGTATACCTGTGCCATGTTGATGTGCCGCACCCATCAGCTCTTCAGCACCCATCAACTCGTCATTTACATCAGGTATAACTCCCAATGCAATCCCTCCCCCATCCCCCCTCCCCGTAATTGGCCCCGGTGTGTGATGTTCCCCTTCCCGAGTCCAGGTGATCTCATTGTCAGTTCCCACCTATGAGTGAGAACATGCGGTGTTTGGTTTTCTGTTCTTGCGATAGTTTGCTGAGAATGATGGTTTCATTTTTTTCATTGCAATTTAAAATGATGCAAATCACTGAGTTGGATGTTGTATGTAGTAAGACATTCTTAAGGAGGGCAAATAAGTTTTATATTTGCCTTTCTAGAAGAGGCATATTGAATGCATAAAGAGAAACAAAGTGTGTATAGTGGTAGATGAGGGGGTTGTTGAGAAATATTAAGTGAGGGATGAGCTTACCTAGAGTTTTAAGCTCAGAACAACTGCGGATTCTGGCAGTGATTCTGGCTGGCTGGTTGACTACCTGTTCTTGCCAGGAACGCCACTGGCCTGTTCTTTAGTTTGTTCACTTCAGAAAAGAGTCAGCTATTCCAACAACATAGTGTGGAAGTCAATGAGACAATTTTTTAAAACTTTACAAGTACTTATACAGTCTCAGATAAAGTGTAAAGCATATATTTGAAAGAAATATTAACTTTGATATAATAGAGATGACCTTTTTTTCCTAGAAGATTAAAAATGCAGTGTAGGTTATCAGATATATGGAGGAACCACCTATTTCCCAAATAATGAGGTCAACACTTTTAACTGTTTTATCTATTTTAGAGCCTTTATATCCAAAATTTTCTATAATCAATATCAGACTTTTACACTCATGTGTACTTATCTGTCTCACTTTACGTTTCAAGATTATAAAATATGAAATGTCAAAACATTGCCTTCATCATAAATGGTGCTCACATATAATTTTTGAAGTATTCGTTCTTATATTCTCAAGATGATTAAATAAACCATTATTTAAACTACTAATCATTTCCTACATTTTTTCCAAACAAAAACTAGAATATAGTCTATTTCACACCTCCACTTCAAGAAAAAAATATTCCTTTTAATGTCACACATGTGTTATTATTATGCTACTTTCTCTGTCATTTTACTGAGTACAGAGAAAAAGCAGACTTCTTAAAAAAAAAAAAAAAGAAACAATTATTTCCTGATTTAAGGATTACCACCGTTGTTATTAATAGAAGGCTATGGTAAGGTACCACCATATGCTAAAAGTTATACAGAAAAGAAGCTAAGTCCAGAAGTAAGATCAGAGTTATTACAATAGGACAGAATTTGGGGTGTATGCCACAGTACATCTCATTATTTTCTTATTCAGGGAGAAACTCCATATGTCTGGTTTTCTGTGGGTGCCATGAAGATGAGAGTTGATACGGCTGGGAGACTGCTGGCACCCTAAGACTTTTCTTCACCAAGGCTCAATGAGTAGAGGTCTTTGTCTCAGTAACTGCTGCTTTGTCTCAATCATAATCTTGTTCCTAATGTTCCTAGTGTGAAAATCCCAAACTAGTTGCTGTGAATCAGGGCCTTTATGTGAATTGTGATCCACTGTATGTGTGAGAAATTATGCATTGAAATGTTTTTTAAAAAATCAAAAGCTACGAAGCTCATAAATTGACCATGAGTCCGAGTTTTTCTGTCATCTGCTTTTTTATGTTCCTTATAGGTACCCTGTGTGATCACGCCACCCTGGTCATGGGAAATACTTGCATATGAGAATGGGCAACTGAGAGGATCTATTTTATAATCCCACAACACAACGAGAGTAGCTTTGTATGTGGTTCTTAATTTGTCCCAAGGACAATAGCCATTATTTTGGTTGTTCATATGTAACTAAGATTTTTTAAAAAAAGTTTTCCTCCATCAGTTGGGAGTTTTTCAAAAGTGTGTGTGTGTGTGTGTGTGTGTGTGTGTGTGTGTCAGAGAGAGACAGAGAGGGAGAGGGAGAGAGCGCAAGGGAGAAAAAGAGCTTTGTGAAATCTTAGACCTAAATGAAAATAGCTATTTCTACAACAAACTGGCTTTTCTCCTCAACAACTTTTCTCAGGGTCAATATTTCCTTCCTTGGCTCGGGATGGAATCACTGGCTGCAGCTCCAGTGGCATCCCGTGGTAACTACAGCTGTTGGTGTTCCTTTTGTAAGAGGCGGTATGGGGTGCTGGAGCAAAGGCCTACAGCAGAGACAGCAGTTAAATTACATTGAGCTAGGTTTGCATATGTTTTATATGTATTTTATCCTGTGTGCATGATCTATCTGCAAATAAATCCATCTCTATTTTATTCATAGTTCTAATGGCAAGTCTGTGTCATGGTCTGAACCAGGTGGAGGACAGGTGTCCAAGGGACAGCACATGTGGCAGCGCCTCTCTGTGCACGTGAAGACTAATGAGACGGCCTGCAACCAAACAGCCGTCATCAAGCCCCTCACTAAAAGTTACCAAGGCTCTGGCAAGAGCCTTACCTTTTCAGATACCAGCACCAAGACCCTTTACAACGTAGAGGAGGAGGAGGATGCCCAGCCGGTTCGCTTTAGCCCTCCTGGCAGCCCTTCCATGGTGGTGCACAGGCGCGTGCCAAGCACGGCGACCACTCCGCCTCTGCCGCCCCACCTGACCTCAGAGGAGACTCCCCTCTTCCTGGCTGACCCAGCCCCCTCCAAGGGCTTGCCCCCTCTTCTCCAGCAGCAGCAGCAGCAGCCCCCTCCACAGCAGAAATCGCTGATGGACCAGCTCCAGGGAGTGGTCAGCAACTTCAGCACTGCGATCCCGGATTTTCACGCGGTGCTGGCAGGCCCCGGGGGTCCCGGGAACGGGCTGCGGTCCCTGTACCAGCCCCCGCCACCCCCGCAGCACCTGCAGATGCTGCCACTGCAGCTGAGCACCTTCGAGGAGGAGCTGGTCTCCCCGCCCGCGGACGACGACGACGACAGCGAGAGGTTTAAGCTCCTTCAGGAGTACGTGTATGAGCACGAGCGGGAAGGGAACACGGAAGAAGACGAACTGGAAGAGGAGGAGGAGGACCTGCAGGCGGCCAGCAAACTGACCCCGGAGGATTCGCCTGCGCTGACGCCTCCGTCGCCTTTTCGCGACTCGGTGGCCTCGGGCAGCTCGGTGCCCAGCTCCCCCGTGTCCGAGTCGGTGCTCTGCACCCCTCCCAACGTGTCCTACGCCTCCGTCATTCTGCGGGACTACAAGCAAAGCTCTTCCACCCTGTAGGGGGGAAGGGTCCACGTAGAAAAGCAAGACAAGCCAGAGAGCTCCTACACCTCCAGAGATGTGCGAATAGCTGCGGGGAGAAACCTGGGAGTGGGGGACCTCGCCGGGAGGAGAGGAGGAGACCGCTGCTGCTGCTGCCGCCTTAAGTAGGAAGAGAGGGAAGGACACCAAGCAAAAAATGCTCCAGGTCAGGATTCGGATTCTTGAATTACTCAAAGCCTTCTCTGGGACGAAAGGGAATTCTGACAAAGCACAATTCCGTATGGTATATAACTTTTATCACAAATCAATAAATAATGACATCACAAACATAATTTCCTCTTTTGCACAATTGTGCATAGATATATATATGCCCCCACACACTGGGCCATGCTTGCTAAGGAACAGCCTACGTGGACATGCCAGTCGGATCATGAGTTCACCTGATGGCATTCGGAGTGAGTTGGTGGAGCCGGACAGAGCAGGTGCGCGGAGGGGAAGGGCCAGGCCAGACCCAGCCCAAACGGATGATGGGATGATGGGACAGCAGCTCCTTGCTCAGAAACCCTTCTTTCTGCTGGGCTGACTAGACTCCTCATCTTCAGGAGACTCAGGAACGGAGCCGCACAGGGGTCTCTCTTCATCCACCGCAACCCATCCAGTGCCAGCTTTGAGACTGCACTTGAAGAAAGGTGCATGGACCCCTGCTGCTCTGCGGATGTCCTTTATTTAGGAAAACAGGAATAAGAGCAAAATTATCACCAAAAAGTGCTTCATCAGGCGTGCTACAGGAGGAAGGAGCTAGAAATAGGACAATCCATCAGCATGGGACTTTGGGAAAAAAAACAACAACACAAGATCAGCTTCTCATATTCCATATTCACTTATTGGCGATTTGGGGAAAAGGCCAGAAGAAGAGATTATTTCGAGAGTGGCGGGAACCCTTTTGTGGATTAACTTGTGTTTGTGCCAAGCGGGCTTTCCATTGACCTTCAGTTAAAGAACAAACCATGTGGCAAAATTGTTACCCTTCCACTTACTGTAGCAAATAATACCTACCAGTTGAACTTCTAAGATGCGTATATGTACAATTTGGTGCCATTATTTCTCCTATGTATTACAGAAACAAATCCATCTTTGAATCTAATGGTGTACTCATAGCAACTATTACTGGTTTAAATGACAAATAATTCTATCCTATTGTCACTGAAGTCCTTGTAACTAGCGGGTGAATGTGTTCCTGTGTCCTTGTATATGTGCGATCGTAAAATTTGTGCAATGTAATGTCAAATGTCAACCTAGTAGTCAATCTAACTGCAATTAGAAATTGTCTTTTGAATATACTATATATATATTTTTATGTTCCAATAATGTTTTATACATCATTGTCATCAATATCTACAGAAGCTCTTTGAAGGTTTGAATACTATAGCTCAATGTTTTCATATGCGACTTGGATGGACATTTTTCTTCTAAGATGGAACTTATTTTTCAGATATTTTCTGACGTGGCGACATGTTATTAATGAAGTGGTTTGAAAATTTGTTATATTAAAAGTGCACAAAAACTGAGAGTGAAAATAAACGGTACATTTTATAAGCTTGCACACATTATTAAAACATAAGATTGAACAAAGCATTTAGATTATTCCAGGTTATATTAGGTTTTTTAAAAAGATTTTCCACAGCTACTTGAGCGTCTAACATACAGTAACATCTAACTCAGCTCATAATTTGTAAAATCTTTATCAATCACATTTTGCCTTCTTTTAATTTTTATGTTCATGGACTTTTATCCTGTGTCTTTGCTGTCATAACTTTTTGTTTCTGTTATTTGCTGTTGTGTAATATCCATTGACATGTAATCCACTTATTCCATCTTTACCATCCCTTTTTACCCCCAATAAAAGGATTTTTCTTGCTGTTTTGATTTCTTCTATTATTTGTGGAATGAATTCAAACCCCCTTAAATATCTTTGTTTATGCCTTATGTTCAGTCATATTTTAATATGCTTCCTTCATATTGAAGCTTCTGATTTCTCAGCCAAAAATCATCTTAGAATCTTTAAATATCCAGTGCATCATTTGTTCAGAATTTAACATCCACTCCAATGTTGGAGGATTGTATTTCTTATACTTCTACTGCCAAGTTTAGTCAGTTCCACACCAAGAATGAACTGCATTTCCTTTAAAAATTATTTTAAAACACCTTTATTGTAAAGATCTCATGACTGAGATGTGGACTTCGGTTCCATGTTTTCATTGTAAGAAAGCAGACAGAGGAAAATCAATGGCTCCAGTGATTAATAGATGGGTTTTTAGTAATTGACAAATTCATGAGGGAAAGCATATGATCTCTATTAGTGAATCATGTTTATTTTTTACTCTTAATGCCACTAATATACATCTCTAATATCACAGGGCTTGTGCATTCAGATTTTGTAAAAATTAGAATAGATAAGGAAAACAACTTATATTCAAGTATAAGATGATATTAGGTTGGTCTAAGACATTTGGTGAACATGTTCATTCAACTGTGATCACTTTATTACTCTGAATGCCTATGATTATTGTGATTATGGGGTCTCCTGAATAAATAGAGTATTAGTCCTTATGTCATCATTGTTCAAAATTGGAGACGTACACATACATACCCTAGACCAAGAGGGCCGAAACTCTTCACCTTAATGTATGTGCTGATACAAGTTGTTCAGCTTCTTGTAAACGTGTTTTCCTTTGGCTTGTTACTGCCTTTTGTCAAATAATCTTGATAACGCTGTATAATAAATATTTTCTATTTATTAAATGTGTATGTTCTTTCTCTGTAGTCTGTGAGAGTTATAATAATAGAAATAGACCAGTAGAAGAAATAATTCCAAGGTTTTGATTTGACTCAGAACATGTCTTCTGGGTGAAAGCTGGAGAATGCCACACAAGATCTACAGATCAAGTAGGTGAGAAGTACAATTTGACCATGAAGAAGTGGTAGCTCATGTTATAGCAGTTTTAAATGAACTCCAAAATTAAAATTTGCAGTGCCCTTGGCAGATATTGTCATTCGTCTTTTTGATGAGGGTGTGAGGCTGAACAAACTCCTGGCATTCTAGTGGAGCTCTGGGGGCAAATGCATCCAATGGTCCCGGCTTTGTTTTATTCACACCCTGCAAGGCTTTTCTTTCCATGGTTCACACTTTAGGGGGACCTCGTTTCCAATCTTACTGCTTCTCTTCTGTTCACCCTAAGTTCTACTCCTCTACATTTCAACAGACACTTCATTGGTTCCCAAACAAAGGAGTCTCTGTTATTCACATTTTCTGCTATGAGATTCCTGCAAAGTAAGGCATTTCCCAAGTATCACTCAAAAAGAGAATGTGATGGTACAAGGACCACACCATGAGATTCGGTATGCGTTTTGATGGCAGGAGCAAGCACCATACAGGAAGTCTAATGTTGAAGAACCAGAAACACGGGCTGGGACACCAGAGGTTTCTTCAATGTGCCTAAAAGATGGAATAATAAATTATGAAATGTTTGTGTCTCAAGAGGAAAAGTCATAAGAGAGAGAATGAGAAACAAAAATAGGAAAGAAAAATGATAGAGAAGAAAAAGAAAAATGTTGAAGATCCATAGTCCAAAGACATATCCAAATGTCATGGTAGGTCACAAAGGACTCCATTTGGGAGAGTCTAGAAGCTTTCCTTGGACAATATGGAAGGCATTTGGAGAGGCAAGGATTAGGGTCCAGATGCCATAAATGATGTATGAGTAACTGCCCCATGATTTCTACAGAGAATGCCCTGTGAGGGAATCAGAGAGAAGGGAAGCAACACTTTTATAACCTGCTGTGTTCCAGCCACTGTGTGCTAGGTTCTTTGAATTCATTCTCGTTTAATCTTTCCATTACTGCTGTCATATAGAAACTTTAGATAACTGAACTAATGCACCTCAAATTTCTCAGCTAGTAAGTAGCCCAACAGGGCTTCTATCCTCATTTTCATCCAATATAGAGCCTGTTAATTCATGTTCCTCTCCAGAGCCCAGGGAAGAATGAAGGACGTGGTTCCTTTGTGCTTGGGATCAATTTTTCTTTCTGATTTCGGAATTCAGGGCAAAGCACATATTCAATAAAGGTTTGTTGAGAAAGTATTATAGAAAATGAATGTTATAATACCATATAGTTTTCCCAGCTCAATTCCCTGAAGATTTATTCCAAGATCCTTATGGGGTCCAGAGCTCTATATTTCCACCTACTAATTCTAACTCTGCCAGCTGGAACAACACATGTTTTCATCATGAAAAGCAAGCTCTCCTTTTGGCATCAGAAAGAGCTGGCCCATGGACAGCAGGTCCCCCTTTCCTGCAGAGTCCATTGAGCCCAACCAGAGATCAGTGTTGGGTGTGGAAGACAGTGTCCTCTGCAGAAGAACTGCAGGTAAGACATAAACTACTGAAGTGGGACATCAGTTTAAGTGAGGGCAACATAAATCACCCATGGGAAAAGCAGGGGCAGGTTTCCTTTCTTAAAGAAGTATCTGTCTTCAGACACAGGCAAACAAAACCAATTATCAGGAGTTGGAGAAACATGAGTGAGAGGAAGAGCTTTGGTAAGGACTTGAACTAATAACACCAGAAACCTTGATTTTGGGCTTGATTTTCCCAGGGCAGCCTCAGAAGAAAGACTTATTAGTTAATAAACAAGAGAAATGAAGCTTAAGAATGAAGATCATAAAAACTGAAAAGGAAAATAGTGACAGAGGCTTAGAGTTGGAAGTAAACTTAAAAGTCATTTAAAATAAACTTTCACCCTGTTTAGGATTCCATTCTCCTGTGTTCTGTTCCTCTTCCTAGACAGCAAGAAGCCACCATTGATGGGCTGGACTGGGTACAGGGCCAACTACCTGCACTTGCTGTGCCAAAGGAGAAGGCAGAGAGCCTTAGACACTGGGAGAAGAAGTCCAAAACCACATTGTTAAACCATAATGCTGGTCAGAGAGCAGAACTCAGGCCCAAATCCAGAATGGAGGCATGACAGGAACCAGGGAATCTACAAGGAAAAATCATCAAGGCAGGCAACAGGGTGGTAGGCTAAGAAATTCTGCAGATAAAATGCTAGTGACAAAAATGAGCTTTTCAGAGGATTACATATGTAACCAGAGTTTATTTTAAGGGTCAGGATAGATTTAGGTGACTTTTTTTCACCTCTGCCTAAGTATTTCCAGAGACTAGAATCTTATATTTGATAAGGGAAAGCTTTACTTGTTAGAAAATTCTTTCCTTTCCTGAGTTGAATATTGCTTTTCTCTAATTTTTCCTTAGTTCTGCCTTTTAGAAAAACACTGAACAAATTTAGTCCACTGTGCACATGACTTCCCTTCAGCTACTTGAATACAGTGATTATGTCATTCTTTAGCAGTTTATTCTTCAAGCCAAATAGCTTCACTTCTTTCCATTGTTAGCTTTGTTATTGTTTTACTAATCTCCTAATCAGGCCATGATCATATCCCAATTTTTGAATATGCTTTAAGAACATATTGTATCCAGAACTGGACACAATACCACACATATACTTTGACTCTCTTTAATCATTATTCTCCTATTTCTGCCTAAATTTGTGTTAACTTTGTTCGCAGTCTTGCCACATTTTGAGTTCACACTTACCTCAGAGCCAGCTATAACCCTTAAGCCATTTTTATATGAATTGCAATAAATGGATATGAATATGAATCTTTTCTTAAGTTGAATTTCTCCAGAAAGAGACCCTGAGAGGGGGACTTTCCCACAAGTTGTGTACTGGGGAAGCAATCCCTGGAAGCTCTGGTAGAAGAGCAGGCAACAGAGGAAGCAAACAATATGCAGGAAATAAAATGACATTACCATGCAGGGTTGCCACCGTGGGAAACAGGAGTTCAGTCCTGCTGGGAACTCTGGGAGACAGAGGAGAACCTGCCTCACAAGTGTCCCTACTCCCTCTGGGGCAAGAGAATTCAGGGTAGCAATTGGAGCAATTCCTGTCAATCATGGTTGAACGTTGCTGGGGAGGGAGGTACATGTCAAATTCTAGTTACTCCCTGTGTGTCCCAAGTGCAGGCTCCTGTCTCCAGAGAAAGCCCTCAGGGAAAGAGTTGCAGATGCTAGAGGTTGGACATTTTAATGTTGGTTTGTGTGAGGAAGGTAGGCACCAAGGGGATGTGGTCAGAACAACAGAGTACCAGCTACAGATGTGATTATGGAGAGAAAGAAAGGTGGAGGCAGGGGGGCACAGAGAGAGAGAAAGAGAGAAAGTGGGAGGATATTTCCACACACGTAGATAACACTACAGATAAAGACTTGAAAACAAAGACCTGAAGAAGTCAAAGCAAAGGTATATCGAAACACTTGTAGTGGGAACAGGCACTTCTAGAATCACCCACAAAGACTACTATTTCTTCATAGCAAGGAAAATCACAAAAGAAAATTAAAGTGAAACTTGCTTTAAATAAGTGTGTTGTTAGATTCTGGATTACTTCCATGCAATGATTCTTTAAATTTAGTATTATTCTATTACAAAAGTAATAAAACACATTGTAGAAAATTGGGAATTAAAGAAAAAACCTATAGTCATATGATCCAAATAGATTTTATTTTTCCTTCCGGTGACTTTCATGTAAGTTTCATTTTAACAGTTAGAATCAGCTTTCATTTATATTAGGTTCATGCAAAGGTAATTGTAGTTTGCAGTTTTTGCTTTTACTTTTAATGGTAAAACCCAGTTACCTTGGCACCAACCTGATAATTGGATTTCCTGCTTTTTTTTTTTTTTTCATTTAGCATTATGACCAACAGCAGGAGTTTCCACTTGATCAGATCTGAGGAATCACTTGTTTATGGAATTAGACAAGTCTCCATCTCCCACAGAATCAGGAAACCTTTGGGAAATAATTAATACCTGGTTCCTAACTGAGGTTCAAATATATAGCACCATAACCAACAGGTGGTAGTATCCTGGGGAAACTAGGTTATGGAGAAAGGCAACAGATGGTGTGAAAGAAAGAGAAAAAAAGAGTTATGAGAAATAAATGAGAGATCTCATTTCTACAAAAAAAAAAAAAAAAAAATAGCCAGGTGCAGTAGCACACCTATAGTCCCAGTTACTCTGGAGGCTGATATGGCATGGGAGGATCCATTGAGCCCCAGGAGCATGAGGCAGCAGTGAGCCATGATCACACCACTATGCTGCAGCCTAAGTGAAGTGATAGGACAAGACCCAAAAGAGGAAAGGAAGGAAAGGGAAGGGAAGGGAAGAGAAGGGAAGGGAAGGGAAAGGAAGGGAAGGGAAGGGAAGGGAAGGGAAGGGAAGGGAAGGGAAGGGAAGGGAAGGGAAGGGAAGGGAAGGGAAGGGAGAAGAAAAGGAAGGAAATAAAAGAAGGAGAAGGAGAGGGAGAGCGAGAAGGAGAAGAAGAAAGCATGATATCTGGGCAAAAATCAGCCACAAGGCTTGGGTGGTGGATGGACAGAAGCAAAAATTAAACTCATTAGATCCTGGAGCAGGGATTAAACCAATCAGAATCTACCACACTCAGCAACAGAGAAGGCTGTGTGGCTCAATAGTAAGAATGTATTATGGGGCGTCAATAACGAAGTCAGAAGCAGAGGGTACCTGAGTACATGAGCTCTTAATGACAGCAAGGAAGAGAACCTCATAGGACATAAGATGTCAATGCTGTATAAGCATTTCCTCATGGCCAACTCAAGCCAGGAATAGATGGCTAGGTGCCTGTGGACAGATGCATGGAACAGCCATAGGAGCAATAAAGTATCCATAGGCAAGAGCAAAAACAGCATAAAATTAGCAGCTGAAACAAAGATGGCAGAGATACAGGCAGTATGCAAATTATATGAAGGCCAACACTCTCCCTTCTCCAAAGACTTAGCACAATTGAGACATGCCATGGGCTTTGCCATGTGGCACACAGGGGGCTTGGGTAAATCATTAAAGTGACTTGCTTAGTATTCATCAGCTAAAAGGTAAAGCATTGAAGGTATTTCTTACTGACATTAATAAAAATGCTCCATAAACTTCATTATGTGAATACATCTTAATTTATTTAATCATTTCCCTATTTCTAGACACTTTGATTATTATAGTTTTCTGAATTCTGTAAGTAGTATGAGAAATTATTTCATGCCAAAAGATTTTTCTATGTATAATATCATTTTAGGCTAGTTTCTGAGATTACTAGTTTATCAATTATTTAGAAATAATTATTATTTTGATTGTCAAACAATATATTTTTAGATCACAATTGACTTGGTAAAATCCTTTGAGATAGGACTTATTTTATAAATATGAAAACTGAGGCTCAAAAATATAAACTTGCCTAAGAGCACAAGGCTAGTGAAGTATATCCATTGGATTGCAAAGCCCACACTCTTAACCACCATACTATGCTGAAAAGCTATGCTAAAAACACTATTCTGAAAGCTCTTGATACAAATAAACACACTTAGTTTGAATAGCAAAATAATGGAAATGTTATACTGCTGACTGTAGAATCACCAGTTGGAAAGCGGGTATGAATTATCTCCCTAGGGACTTCAAGATTCTATGGAATTGGGGAAGTTTGTCTAACTACGTAAGTAGAATTACCACCACTCATTGACTTGCCATGGACAGCTACCACAAGAAAGCCCAATTCTACCTTTGAGTCACAGTTTAATTGTGGTAATTTATAGATATATTAGAAAAATACTTGAAATAAGAAGATTTGTAGTAATTGTCTTATGGTTCGGCAATTTAATAACATAACGTCATTCTAAAAGTAACATTTAAAAAATAGGTCATTATTACTACCAAAATACTTACTAAAGAATTTCAAAGTAAAAAAAAAAACAGTTAGAGAGGAAATTACTCTATCCTCAAAAATGTGAAGATATTCATGAGTCAATGTAAAAATAGTCAGCTAAATTCCTACTGAGAACCAACCAAAAATTATAAAATTGAGACCAACATGGTGTGGGTATCAGTAAACCCTCAACGTATTGGCTATATTTTAAAAATAAACTCAGTTCTTATTTTTTATAGACTAACCTCACTCAGAATTAGCATGTCTAAATATTTCATTCACTAAGGTGGTACATCTGATTTAGGGGGAAATCCATAATAAAAGAAACCAAGGTTAGAAATATTTAGCTGCTCCAAAAGTTAGCTGTTTGGTCGTGGGTAAATCACTTGACTCCTTTAATCCTCAGCATTTTTATCTCTAAAATAATGAGTTGATTATGTAAAATAATAATAAGTGCATTCAGGACTTATTGTGCGCCCCTATGTGTCTAGCATTATATCTTTGATGTTGTTTAATCCATATAGCTAAGTGAAGTAAGTATGAAGTGCTGTATTAATGGAATAGACTAAGCTAGGAGGGAGGGAAGATGGAAGGAAGGAAGGAAGGAAGGAAGGAAGGAAGGAAGGAAGGAAGGAAGGAAGGAAAGAAGGAAGGAAGGAAATGAAATCTCAGTGCCTTAATAAAATAACGTTTATTTCATGCTTACATAAAGTCACATGCAGGTTGAGCTACCTTCTTTCATGCAGTAGCAACCCCAGCTGGACTCTGCAGTTTCTAAGTCACTACACAGGGCAATTGCATGAGCTGGAGGCTTGTGCAGGATGCTTGTAAAGACCAGAACCGGCAGTGGAGGGATTCACTTCCACCAACACTTCCTGGGTGGAGCTCAGTCATGTATCTTCTGAAACTTAATGGTAAGGGAGACTAAGAAATATAGTCACCCTAATGTCTAACATCATAAATGGTGAACACAGTTCACTGTCTCTGCCATAGTTATTTGACCCAATCTATATATAAAAAGACTGGGGCTTAGATATACTAAGTATTTTGCCTAGGGTCACACAGTTAATAAGTGATGATTATGAGAGACATAGGATCAAAAGAATCCAGGGTTAACTAACCTCTTAATTATGCAAACCTCTAAGTCTCCTTCCATTTTCAGTATTGTCACCACCATGACTGCACCCAGAAAACAGAGTAATTGATAGCACAAATTCTTTTGATTTGTTTTTCTTTTTTCAGTTCTTTGCTACAATGTATAATCTGTTTCCATGTAGCCACACAGAGGAGCACATGGCAGAAATTTTTAGCACAGAATTTTGTAACCAGTTCTTTCTATTTATCAAAACTCAGTCTGATAGTGAAGACTTACATCAAGTCCATCCCAAGTAACTAGTAAACAGATGTATGTTAAAATAACTTCAATCCTCTCACATTGGAATACTGTATTTAATTTATTATAAGTAGTGGTCACGGAGAGAAGTGTTTTTTCAATGATTGAAGGCATCAGTTGAGTTTTTAATTTTTAAAATAATTTTTAATGAATACAAATTAATTTTTGCCCAACATTAAAAATATATAAAAATACAGGATAGGGATCAAATTGTTCTTACTCCTGCAGGGTTATAGTAGAACCTTAGTGATAAAATGAAAATGCTTTACTAGAAGAGAGGACTTATAATTAATAAGTGATTTCTGTTCATTCAGGGTGATATTTTTCTTGATGAAATGCAATCTATTTCTCCTGTAGAAATATGTATAATTTACTACTTGATGAGATACCTTCTATTTCTCCTGTTTAAAGCATACCCTTTGTGAAAGAATTATTGCAATGCCTGGCAGCAGAGAGCCTCAGAGGTGCAGGGTCTGAGATCCAAAGAGATGTGAGTAATGAAGAAGTTCTGACCAATGACCCACATTAGCAATACCAAGTGACCTGAAGACATGGTTATTCCCAAGATATGAGGAGGATGTAATTTATGGCATGATTTACACTTATGCCTCCCATCAACTTGCTGCAATGGTGTCAATATATTTCCTATCCATTATAACAGGTTATAAAATACCAGTCCAATGTTGTAGAGCTTCAGCCTGTTTTACCTTCAGAAAGACTGTTGATCATCATTTCTTCTTTTTTGAATCCCTATGTTTAAATCTCTAGATCTGAGGTCTGAAATCCTAGAAACTGTAAATATTATCTACCTTCCCTTTTCCTATTAAACCATTCTAAATTTGCCTGGCATATAAAGGCTAAGCTAAAAGGAAAAAATATACTCATGAAAGATTTGGTTTTTCCCGATTATCATCTCTGTTTACCATTTCTGTTGGCATATGCAGGTAAAATTGAATGACAAACATTGTTTTACTCTGCCTCTTGTTTATGTTAAAGTAATGACATTGCAGAGCATTATGCATAATATATAAAGCAGTTTCACTTGAAAACAAATGTTATCTATATTCTACTTCCTTAAAACCAACACAAATATGTGACAGGTTTTAATTTTATCTCAAAATGTTTATGCAAAGTTTAAGAAACAGCATCTCTGTATATTTAAATTTTTTAAAATAAGTCCTGAACCACATCTGAATCTTAAAAAAAACTTTGCACCCATTGCTAACGTTAAAGGAAGGAGAGGGAAATCTATTTCGCATTTTGGAAACCACAAATTGCAGCATCAGTCAGCATATTGGGAAAAAAGACTAAATATTGGAGAGTTATTTCCTAGCAAATACCATTGTCCCTTGTATTCAAAATTGAAGTTAGAAAATGATGTTTTGTCTACACCACTGCACAATTTGATCATGTAACTGCTCAGGGAGTTATTAAAGTTTCTTCCAAAGGTTTTAAATAAAAAGGTCAATAGGTATTTATTGTGTCACCAATTATGTGTCCCTTGGCAAAAGGCACTAGAATTGTTTTCTTTCCTGACCTTTAAGGTACAAAAATCTACAGTATTTGACACACCTCATAATTTGCTGGTGAGAGTCACCAGTTAGGATAGGACCCTCATGACCTAATGGTTTGTGACTATGCTTCTTCTAGTAGAAGAAATTCTCATTGTTGGAAACAGCTAGCCAACCAGTATCATAGGAGTCTTTTCAGCCCCCAACTTTTTGATAAATCTGCTAACAATAATAACCAATGAATCAGTTAATAACGGTGGAAATTTAATGGAGTCCTTCTAAGGCCATGGTTCTTAGTGTGGACTGTACATTAGAGCACCAAAGTAGCACAAAAACAAAACTGATACCTGGGTCCAATCTCTCAGACAATTTGCAGCCTTTAGAAATACAGCCTATGTATCCATATCTTTCAGAAACTGTCCCAGGTTTTTCTACTGTGCAGCAAGGATGGAGAATTATTGTCTCAAAAATGTGAGTAGAGACATTGAATTTAAAAAATTCTTAAGAGTTGTAGAAAAGTCTACTTTTGAAAATTTTTACATTCCTACCTGTAATCCTGGCTCACATTTTGTATAACAAGCTGACAGTTCACCCATGGCCCCAGAGGCTCCCAATAGAATAGGCCAAAGGGAGAAAGAAATGCTACATTAAGCATTAAAAAACAACTGCTAAGGGGATGAAGGGCTTTCTTTCCTCCTCCTCATTCTCTTCATCTCCCAACCAGACCAGTATCCTCCAATAAGAGTTGGTTTTGTACTCAACACCAAATGGGGCAGGGTGGGAATGTGAGAGACAATGTCTGATATAAACTCTGTATGCTCCCCGACAAACACCACCACAAAATCATCAGTTTTATTTGTTACATTTCTCTCTTCATGTAGACGTGGACACACTTTTCTATTAAATTAATCTCTACTCCATCAAAATCCCCTTGGTTCTTGAAGAATCCTTTATTAGTCTGTTTTTACCCTGCTGATAAAGACATACCCAAGACTGGGCAATTTATAAAAGAAAGAGATTTATTGGACTTACAGTTCCACATGGCTGGGGAAACCTCACAATCATGGTGGAAGGCAAGGGGGACCAAGTCACATCTTACATGGATGGTAGCGGGCAATGAGAGACCTTCTGCAGAGAAACTCCCATTTTTGCAACCATCAGATCTCATAAGACCCATTCACTATCATGAGAACAGCACAGGAAAGACCCGGCTCCATGATTCAATCATCGCCCACCGGGTCCTTCCCACAGCACATGGGAATTATGACAGCTACAAGATGAGATTTGGGTGGGGACACAGAGCCAAACCATATCATTCCACCCCAGCCCCTCCCAAATCTCATACCTTCACATTTCAAAACCAATCATGCCTTTCCAACAGTCCCCCAAAGTCTCAACTCATATCAGCATTAACTCAGAAGTCCACAGTGCAAAGTCTCATCTGAGACAAGGCAAGTTCCTTCCACCTATGATCCTGTAAAATCAACAGCAAGTTAATTACTTCCTAGGTACAATGGGGATACAAGCATTAGGTAAATACAGTCATTCCAAATGGGAGAAATTGGCAAAAACGAAGGGGCTATAGGCCCCATGCAAGACCAAAATCCAGTGGGGTAGTCAAATCTTAGAGCTCCAAAATGATCTCCTTTGACTCTATGTCTCATATCCAGGTCAAACTGATGCAAGAGGTAGGTTCCAATGGTTTTGGGCAGCTCCACCCCTGTGGCTTTGCAGGGCAGAGCTTCTCTCTCTGCTGCTTTCACGGGCTGGCAATGAGTGTCTGCTGCTTTTTAAGGAGAATGGTGCAAGCTGTTGGTTGATCTACCATTCTGGGGTCTGGAGGATGGCCTTCTTCTCATAGCTCCACTAGGCATGCCCCAGTAGGGACTCTGTGTGGGGGCTCTATCCCCACATTTCCCTTCTGCACTGCCCTAGCAAAGGTTCTCCATGGGCACCCTGCCCCTGCAGCAAACTTCTGCTCTTCTGAAATCTAGGCAGAGGTTCCCAAACCCCAATTCTTGACTTCTGTGCACTTTCAGGCTCAACACCACATGGAAGCTGCCAAGGCTTGGGGCTTGCACCCTGATCTTTACATCGGTCCCTTTCAGCCATGGCTGGAGCAGCTGGGACACAGGGCACCAAGTCCCTAGGCTGCACACAGCACGGGGACCCTGGGCCCAGTCCATGAAACCACTTTCCCCTATGCCTCCAGGCCTGTGATGGCAGGGGATGCTGTGATGACCTCTGACACGTCCTGGAGACATTTTCCTCTTTGTCTTGGGGATTAACATTTGACTCATTACTTATGCAAATTTCTGCAACCAGCTTGAATTTCTCCTCAGAAAATGGGTTTTTCTTCTCTATCACATTGTGAGGCTGCAAATTTTCCAAACTTTTATGCTCTTCTTGCGTTATAAAACTGAAAGCCCTTAACAGCACCCAAGTCACATCTTGAATGCTTTGGTGCTTAGAAATTTCTTCCATTAGATACCCTGAATCATGTATCTTCCATTAGATACCCTGAATCATTCTATCAAGTTCAAAGTTCCATAAATCTCTAGAGCAGGAGCAAAATCCTGACAGTCTCTTTGCTAAAACATAACAAGAGTCACCTTTGCTCCACTTCCCAACAAGTTCCTCATCTCCATCTGAGACCACTTCAACCTGGACCTTACTGTCCATATTGCTATCAGGCTTTTGGTCAAACCCATTCAATAAGTCTCTAGGAAGTTCTAAACTTTCCCACATTTTCCTGTCTTCTTCTGAGCCCTCCAAACTGTTCCAACCGCTGCCTGTTACCCAGTTCCAAAGTTGCTTCCATATTTGGGGTTATCTTTTCAGCAATGCCCCACTCCTTGTACCAATTTACTATATTAATCTGTTTTCACAGTGCGGATAAAAACATACCTGAGACTGGGCAATTTAAAAAAAGAAAGAAGTTTACTGGACTTACAGTTCCACATGGCTGAGGAGGTCTCACAATCACGGCAGAAGACAAGGAGAAGCAAGTCACATCTTATGTGGAAGGCAGTGGGTAAAGAGAGAGCTTGTGCAGAGAAATTCCCATTTTTAAAACCATCAGATCTCATGAGACCCATACATTATCATGAGAACAGCACAGGAAAGACCTGCCCTCATGATTCAATCATCTCCCACTGTTGTTCCTCCCACAACATGTGAGAATTATGGGAGCTACAAGATGAAATTTGGGTAGGGACACAGAGTCAAACAACATTAAATCCCATATTTAATTCATTAAGTAGCCAAGTATAAAAGATCTGTTGAGGGTCAGGCATTGTGCTCTGCTCTGACTCCACAGCTGATTCAATAAATAGACATATATATAAAATGCCCAGGAACACAAAGGTGAGAGTGGCCAGCTCTGGTGCCATTCAGAGCCTTCCCTCTGCTCAACCAGCAGGACAACTCCTGCCAGCATCTGCTGCATCATCAGCCTTTCTGACAGCCTAGAAGTAAGAGAGTTGTGCAGCAAGAGGTATCGCAGTGAGTCCATAAGTAGACCACATCTTATCAATTTTTGTATCTCCGAGTACCTTGCATATATTAATTATCCAGCAAATATCCAATCAAGAAATGAATAACAAATGCTGAATGTCAATCCTGACACCCACTTATGAATTATAGATTTTCTTACTGTTTTGAAAGAAAAAAAAATATTGCCAGGATCATGGTTGTGCATGTGTGTTTAACATAAGGTCTGTAATAGGTACTTTTGAGGCCACAAAGATAAAAAAGAAAGAAACCCACCAACATTTGGAACTGTATGTATGGAATATTATATAAATGATGTTATTTAATTTAAATCACTAAGTATATTTATTATTTTAATTTCAATTAATTTAATCCTTCACAACAACTCTTTGTTTTGGTACTATTATTTTTTTTAATTGATACTAGTAATTATACAAATGTCTCACATACTTGTGTTATTTTGTGACATGAATATAACATGTAATAATCAAATCAGGGTATTTGAGATATTCATCATTTTGAGCATTTATCATTTCTTTGTGTTAGAAACATTCTAAATCTCCTGTTCTAGCTATTTTGAAATACACAATAAATTATTAATTATAGTCACCTACTAAGCGGTGGAAAAAAATAATTTATTCTTTCAAATCATATGTCTATATTCAAAGCCAATTTTTCTTTATCTCTCCATCCTCCTACCCTTCTCAGCCTCTGATAATCATCATTCTACTTTATATCTTAATAAGATCAATTTTTTTAGCTCCCACGTATGAGTAAAGATATGTGATATTTGTCTTTCTGTACCTAACTTATTTCGCATAACATAATAAACTCCTGTTTCATCTATGTTGCTGCGAATGACAGTATTTCATTCTTTTTAGAGCTGAGCAATATTTAATTGTGAATATATACCATATTTTCATTTCTATTGATGGACATTTGGTTTGATTCCATATCTTCTCTATTGTGAATAGTACTACAATAAATATGGGAGTGCAGATATCTGTTCAATACACTGATTTCCTTTCTTTTGAATACACACCCCAAAGTGGGATTGCTGAATCACACAGTGGTTCTATTTTTAGTTTTGTGAGGAAGTTCCATACCATTTTCCATAATGCCTGTACTAATTTACATTCCCACCCAGTGTATGAGATTTCCCCCTTCTCCAAATGGCTGCAAACACTTATCTTTTGTCTTTTAAATAATAGTAACTCTAATTGGGATGAGATGATGTCACATTGTGGTTTTGGCTTGCATTTCCCTAATGATTAGTGATATTATGTATTTTTTCATATATTTGTTGGCCATTTGTGTGTCTTCATTTGAGAAGGTCCATTCATGTTCTTTGCCTATTTTTTAATCGATTTTTTTTTTTCTGTTGAGTTGTTTGAGTCCCTTATACAGTGGATACTGGACAGTTTCCAGTATTTTATCCCATTCTGGAAGTTATCTCTTCACTTTGTTAATTCTTTGCTGAACACAAATTTTATAGCTTGATGCGATTTTATTTGTCTTTTTTAGATTTGTTACCTGCTTTAGAGGACTAACCCCAGAAATCATTGCCCAGACCAATATCCTTAGCATTTTGACAAGGTTTTCTTCTAGTAGTTTCAGGTTTTAAACTGAAATCTTTAATTCATTTTGATTTGATTTTTGTATACAGTAAGACGGAGGGGTCTAGTTTCATCCCTCTGCATATGGTAATCCAGTTTTTTCTGCACCATTTATTGAAGATACTTTCCTTTCCCCAAGGTATGTTCTTGGCACCATTGTAAAAAATGAGTTGGCTTAAATGAATTAATTGATTTATGAGTTCTTTATTCCGTTCCATTGATCTATGTGTCTACTTTTACGCCAATACAATGTTGTTTTGGTTATTATGGATTTGTAGTACATTTTGAAATCAGGCAGTATGATGCCTCCAACTTTGTTCTTTTTGCTCAGGAGTGATTTTGCTATTCAGAATTTTTTGTCATTCCACAGAAATTTTAGGAATGTTTTTTTCAATTTCTGTGAAGAATATGATTGGTACTTTGATAGAGATTGCATTGAATTTTACGTCACTTTGGTCAATATGGACATTTTAACAATATCAATTCTTCCAATCTATAAGCATAGAATGTCTTTTCATTTTGTGTGTGTGTGTGTGTTCTCTTTAATTTCTTTTATCAGTGTTTTATAGTTTTCATTGTAGAGATATTTTACTTCTTTGTTTAAGTTTATTCCTGGGTATCATTTTGGAAACTAATGTAATGGGGTTTCTTTCTTCATTTTTTTTCCAATTATTCAATGTTAGATTACATAAATGTTACTGATTTTTGTATGTTTATTTTTATGTGGATCCTGCAACTTTACTGAATTTTTTATTAGTGCTAACAGTGTTTTGGTACAGTCTCTAGGTTTTTCTAAATATAAGGTCATGTCTTCTGCAAACAAGGAAAATTTGATTTCTTCCTTTACAATTTCTAGGCCTCTTCTTTCTCTTGTTTAATTGCTCTGACTAGGACTTCAAGTAGCATGTTGAATAAAAGTGGTAAAAGTGGGTATTCTTGTCCTCTGCCATAGTTTAAAGAAAAGGCTTTCAGTTTTCCCTATTCAATTTTATGTTAGCTGTGTCCTTTATTGTTTTAAGTATGTTCCTTTTATACTCAGTTTGCAGAGAAGTTTTCTCATGAATGGATGTTAAATTTTATCAAATGCTTTATCGGCAACCATTGAAATGATTATATAGCTTTTGCCCTTGGTTCTGTTAATGTGATGTATCATGATTTTTGATTTGCATACGTTAAACCATCCTTGCTTCCCTGGGATGAACCTCACTTTGTCATGGTGATTGATCTTTTTAATCTGTTGTTGAATTCTATTTGCTAGCATTTTATTGAAGATTTTTGCAGTAATATTGACCTATACTTTTCTTTTTTTCCTTGTGTCCTTGACTGGTTTTGGTATAAGGATAATATTGGCCTCATAGAATGAGTTTGGAAGTATTTCTTCCTCTTCAATTTCTGTGAAGAGTTTGAGTAGAATGGGTATCAGTTTAAGTCTTTGGTAAAGTTTAGCAGTGAAGTTGTCATATCCAGGGCTTTTCCTTAATGGGAGACTTTTAAATTACCATTTCAATCTCTTTACTCATTATTGTTCTGTTCAGATTATCAGTTTCTTCATGGTTCAATTTTAGTAGGTTGTATGTGTTTTTTCCTCCAGAAATTTATCCACTTATTCCAGGTTTTCCAATTTGTTAGTATGTAGTTGTTGTTCATAAATGTCTCTAATGATCTTTTGTTTTTGTTTGGTATCAACTTTAAAGTTTCTTTTTTCAGCTTGGATTTTATCTATTTAGGTCTGCTCTCCTTTTGTTAGTCAAACTAAAACTTTGTCAATTTGGTTTGTCTTTTAAAAAAACTTACTTTTCATTTTGTTAAATTTTCTTTTGTCTCTATTTCATTTATTTCTACTATGGTCTTTACAATTTCTTTCCTTCTACTAATTTTGGGTTTTACTTGCTCTTGCTTTTCTTGTTCCCTGAGGTGAATTGTTAGGTTGTTTACTTGAAGCTTTTCTACTTTTCCAATGTAGGTATTTATTACTATAAACTTCTTTCTTAGTATTATTTTTGCTGTATTCCATAGGTTTTAGTATTTTGGGTTTCCATTTTTACTTTTTTCAATAAATTTTTTAATGTTCTTCCTAATTTCTTGATTGGTCCATTGATCATATAAGAGCATGTTGTTCCATTTCCACATATTTTTACAATTTCCAAAGTTCCTCTTGTTATTGATTTCTATGTTTATTTTATTGTGGGTCAAAAAGAATACTTGATATAACTTTGATATTTTTAACTTGTTGAGACTTGTTTTGTGGCCTAACATATTTTCTGTCTTGAAAAATGTTCCATGTGCTGATAAGAAGAACATGTATTCTGCAGCTGTTGAACAAAACGTTCTGTAAATGTCAGTTAGGTTCATTTAGTCTAGAGTGTAGTTTAACTCTAATGTTTCTTTTTTAATTTTCTTTTATCCCTCAATAATCTGTCCATTACTGAAAGTGGGGTGTTGAAGTCCCCTACTATTATAGCATCACAGTCTGATTTTTCCCTTTATATCTGTTAACATTTGCTTTCGATAATGTGGTGCTCTAGCGTTTGGTACATATATATTTAAAATTCTTATATCCTCTTGCCAAACTGACCCCTTAATCATTATATAACGACCTCCTTTGAATCTTTTACAGTTTTTACCTTGAAGTCTACTTTGTCTCATATAAGTATAGATACCCCTCTTTTATGGTTTTCATTTAGTAGAATTTTCTTTTTATCTCTTCACTTTTGGCTTGTGGTTCTTTTTAGTATAGGTGAAGTAGTTTGCTTCTGCGCAACATATGGTTAGGTCCTTTTTTGTTTTTCTTTTTTTTTTTTTTTTTTAATCCAGTCAGCCACTCTGTCTTTTATTTGGATACTTTACTCCATTTTTGTTCAAATGTTATTATTGATAGGTAGGAAGTTACTACTGACAATTTGTTTTTTTGTTGTTTTATGACTGTTTTGCAACTCATTTCACCTTTTCTTTTTTTTTTTTTTTTATTTTTATTTTTAATTTATTTATTATTATTATACTTTAAGTTGTAGGGTACATGTGCATAACATGCAGGTTTGTTACATATGTATACTTGTGCCATGTTAGTCTGCTGCACCCATCAACTCGTCATTTACATCAGGTATAACTCCCAATGCAATCCCTCCCCCCTCCCCCCTCCCCATGATAGGCCCCGGTGTGTGATGTTCCCCTTCCTGAGTCCAAGTGATCTCGTTGTTCAGTTCCCACCTATGAGTGAGAACATGCGGTGTTTGGTTTTCTGTTTTTGTGATAGTTTGCTAAGAATGATGGTTTCCAGCTGCATCCATGTCCCTACAAAGGACGCAAACTCATCCTTTTTTATGGCTGCATAGTATTCCATGGTGTATATGTGCCACATTTTCTTAATCCAATCTGTCACTGATGGACATTTGGGTTGATTCCAAGTCTTTGCTATTGTGAATAGTGCTGCAATAAACATACGTGTGCATGTGTCTTTATAGCAGCATAATTTATAATCCTTTGGGTATATCCCCAGTAATGGGATGGCTGGGTCATATGGTACATCTAGTTCTAGATCCTTGAGGAATCGCCATACTGTTTTCCAGAATGGTTGAACTAGTTTACAATCCCACCAACAGTGTAAAAGTGTTCCTATTTCTCCACATCCTCTCCAGCACCTGTTGTTTCCTGACTTTTTAATGATCGCCATTCTAACTGGTGTGAGATGGTATCTCATTGTGGTTTTGATTTGCATTTCTCTGATGGCCAGTGATGATGAGCATTTTTTCATATGTCTGTTGGCTGTATGAATGTCCTCTTTTGAGAAATGTCTGTTCATATCCTTTGCCCACTTTTTGATGGGGTTGTTTGTTTTTTTCTTGTAAATTTGTTGGAGTTCTTTGTAGGTTCTGGATATTAGCCCTTTGTCAGATGAGTAGATTGCAAAAATTTTCTCCCATTCTGTAGGTTGCCTGTTCACTCTGATGGTAGTTTCTTTTGCTGTGCAGAAGCTCTTTAGTTTAATTAGATCCCATTTGTCAATTTTAGCTTTTGCTGCCGTTGCTTTTGGTGTTTTAGACATGAAGTCTTTGCCCCTGCCTATGTCCTGAATGGTACTACCTAGGTTTTCCTCTAGGATTTTTATGGTATTAGGTCTAACATTTAAGTCTCTAATCCATCTTGAATTAATTTTCGTATAAGGAGTAAGGAAAGGATCCAGTTTCAGCTTTCTACTGATGGCTAGCCAATTTTCCCAGCACCATTTATTAAATAGGGAATCCTTTCCCCATTTCTTGTTTTTCTCAGGTTTGTCAAAGATCAGATGGCTGTAGATGTGTGGAATTATTTCTGAGGACTCTGTTCTGTTCCATTGGTCTATATCTCTGTTTTGGTACCAGTACCATGCTGTTTTGGTTACTGTAGCCTTGTAGTATAGTTTGAAGTCAGGTAGCATGATGCCTCCAGCTTTGTTCTTTTGACTTAGGATTGTCTTGGAGATGCGGGCTCTTTTTTGGTTCCATAGGAACTTTAAAGCAGTTTTTTCCAATTCTGTGAAGAAACTCATTGGTAGCTTGATGGGGATGGCATTGAATCTATAAATTACCTTGGGCAGTATGGCCATTTTCACGATATTGATTCTTCCTATCCATGAGCATGGTATGTTCTTCCATTTGTTTGTGTCCTCTTTTATTTCACTGAGCAGTGGTTTGTAGTTCTCCTTGAAGAGGTCCTTTACATCCCTTGTAAGTTGGATTCCTAGGTATTTGATTCTCTTTGAAGCAATTGTGAATGGAAGTTCATTCATGATTTGGCTCTCTGTTTGTCTGTTACTGGTGTATAAGAATGCTTGTGATTTTTGCACATTAATTTTGTATCCTGAGACTTTGCTGAAGTTGCTTATCAGCTTAAGGAGATTTTGGGCTGAGACAATGGGGTTTTCTAAATATACAATCATGTCATCTGCAAACAGGGACAATTTGACTTCTTCTTTTCCTAACTGAATACCCCTGATTTCTTTCTCTTGCCTAATTGCCCTAGCCAGAACTTCCAACACTATGTTGAATAGGAGTGGTGAGAGAGGGCATCCCTGTCTTGTGCCAGTTTTCAAAGGGAATTTTTCCAGTTTTTGCCCATTCAGTATGATATTGGCTGTGGGTTTGTCATAAATAGCTCTTATTATTTTGAGGTACGTTCCATCAATACCGAATTTATTGAGCGTTTTTAGCATGAAGGGCTGTTGAATTTTGTCAAAAGCCTTTTCTGCATCTATTGAGATAATCATGTGGTTCTTGTCTTTGGTTCTGTTTATATGCTGGATTATGTTTATTGATTTGCGAATGTTGAACCAGCCTTGCATCCCAGGGATGAAGCCCACTTGATCATGGTGGATAAGCTTTTTGATGTGTTGTTGAATCCGGTTTGCCAGTATTTTATTGAGGATTTTTGCATCGATGTTCATCAGGGATATTGGTCTAAAATTCTCTTTTTTTGTTGTATCTCTGCCAGGCTTTGGTATCAGGATGATGTTGGCCTCATAAAATGAGTTAGGGAGGATTCCCTCTTTTTCTATTGATTGGAATAGTTTCAGAAGGAATGGTACCAACTCCTCCTTATACCTCTGGTAGAATTCAGCTGTGAATCCATCTGGTCCTGGACTTTTTTTGGTTGGTAGGCTATTAATTGTTGCCTCAATTTCAGAGCCTGCTATTGGTCT
This sequence comes from Papio anubis, assembly GCF_008728515.1. Classification (NCBI taxonomy): domain Eukaryota; kingdom Metazoa; phylum Chordata; class Mammalia; order Primates; family Cercopithecidae; genus Papio; species Papio anubis. The sequence continues at coordinate 116,277,263 of NC_044981.1, read as the reverse complement.
ATTCAGGGATTCAACTTCTTCCTGGTTTAGTCTTGGAAGAGTGTAAGTGTCCAGGAAATTATCCATTTCTTCTAGGTTTTCCAGTTTATTTGCGTAGAGGTGTTTATAGTATTCTCTGATGGTAGTTTGTATTTCTGTGGGGTCGGTGGTGATATCCCCTTTATCATTTTTAATTGCGTCGATTTGATTCTTCTCTCTTTTCTTCTTTATTAGTCTTGCTAGTGGTCTGTCAATTTTGTTGATCTTTTCAAAAAACCAACTCCTGGATTCATTGATTTTTTGGAGGGTTTTTTGTGTCTCTATCTCCTTCAGTTCTGCTCTGATCTTAGTTATTTCTTGCTTTCTGCTAGCTTTGGAATGTGTTTGCTCTTGCTTCTCTAGTTCTTTTAATTGTGATGTTAGAGTGTCAATTTTAGATCTTTCCTGCTTTCTCTTGTGGGCATTTAGTGCTATAAATTTCCCTCTGCACACTGCTTTAAATGTGTCCCAGAGATTCTGGTATGTTGTATCTTTGTTCTCATTGGTTTCAAAGAACATCTTTATTTCTGCCTTCATTTCGTTATGTACCCAGTAGTCATTCAGGAGCAGGTTGTTCAGTTTCCATGTAGTTGAGCGGTTTTGATTGAGTTTCTTAGTCCTGAGTTCTAGTTTGATTGCACTGTGGTGTGAGAGACAGTTTGTTATAATTTCTGTTCTTGTACATTTGCTGAGGAGTGCTTTACTTCCAATTATATGGTCAATTTTGGAGTAAGTACGATGTGGTGCTGAGAAGAATGTATATTCTGTTGATTTGGGGTGGAGAGTTCTATAGATGTCTATTAGGTCTGCTTGCTGCAGAGATGAGTTCAATTCCTGGACATCCTTGTTAACTTTCTGTCTCGTTGATCTGTCTAATGTTGACAGTGGAGTGTTGAAGTCTCCCATTATTATTGTATGGGAGTCTAAGTCTCTTTGTAAGTCTCTAAGGACTTGCTTTATGAATCTGGGTGCTCCTGTATTGGGTGCATATATATTTAGGATAGTTAGCTCTTCCTGTTGAATTGATCCCTTGACCATTATGTAATGGCCTTCTTTGTCTCTTTTGATCTTTGATGGTTTAAAGTCTGTTTTATCAGAGACTAGGATTGCAACCCCTGCTTTTTTTTGTTCTCCATTTGCTTGGTAAATCTTCCTCCATCCCTTTATTTTGAGCCTATGTATGTCTCTGCGTGTGAGATGGGTCTCCTGAATACAGCAGACTGATGGGTCTTGACTCTTTATCCAGTTTGCCAGTCTGTGTCTTTTAATTGGAGCATTTAATCCATTTACATTTAAGGTTAAGATTGTTATGTGTGAACTTGATCCTGCCATTATGATATTAACTGGTTATTTTGCTCGTTAGTTGATGCAGTTTCTTCCTAGCCTCGATGGTCTTTACATTTTGGCATGTTTTTGCAATGGCTGGTACCGGTTGTTCCTTTCCATGTTGAGTGCTTCCTTCAGGGTCTCTTGTAAGGCAGGCCTAGTGGTGACAAAATCTCTAAGCATTTGCTTATCTGTAAAGGATTTTATTTCTCCTTCACTTATGAAACTTAGTTTGGCTGGATATGAAATTCTGGGTTTAAAATTCTTTTCTTTAAGAATGTTGAATATTGGCCCCCACTCTCTTCTGGCTTGTAGAGTTTCTGCCGAGAGATCTGCTGTTAGTCTGATGGGCTTCCCTTTGTGGGTAACCCGACCTTTCTCTCTGGCTGCCCTTAACATTTTTTCCTTGATTTCCACTTTGGTGAATCTGGCAATTATGTACCTAGGAGTTTCTCTTCTCCAGGATTATCTTTGTGTCGTTCTCTGTATTTCCTGAATTTGAATGTTGGCCTGCCCTACTAGGTTGGGGAAGTTCTCCTGGATGATATCCTGAAGAGTGTTTTCCAACTTGGTTCCATTTTCCCCCTCACTTTCAGGCACCCCAATCAGACGTAGATTTGGTCTTTTTACATAATCCCATACTTCTTGCAGGCTTTGTTCATTTCTTTTTCTTCTTTTTTCTTTTGGTTTCTCTTCTCGCTTCATTTCATTCATTTGATCCTCAATCGCTGATACTCTTTCTTCCAGTTGATCGAGTCGGTTACTGAAGCTTGTGCATTTGTCACGTATTTCTCGTGTCATGGTTTTCATCTCTTTCATTTCGTTTATGACCTTCTCTGCATTAATTAGTCTAGCCGTCAATTCTTCCACTTTTTTTTCAAGATTTTTAGTTTCTTTGCGCTGGGTACGTAATTCCTCCTTTAGCTCTAAGAAATTTGATGGACTGAAGCCTTCTTCTCTCATCTCGTCAAAGTCATTTTCCGTCCAGCTTTGATCCGTTGCTGGCGATGAGCTGCGCTCCTTTGCCGGGGGAGATGTGCTCTTGTTTTTTGAATTTCCAGCTTTTCTGCCCTGCTTTTTCCCCATCTTTGTGGTTTTATCTGCCTCTGGTCTTTGATGATGGTGATGTACTGATGGGGTTTTGGTGTAGGTGTCCTTCCTGTTTGATAGTTTTCCTTCTAACAGTCAGGACCCTCAGCTGTAGGTCTGTTGGAGATTGCTTGAGGTCCACTCCAGACCCTGTTTGCCTGGGTATCAGCAGCAGAGGCTGCAGAAGATAGAGTATTTCTCAACAGCGAGTGTACCTGTCTGATTCTTGCTTTGGAAGCTTCCTCTCAGGGGTGTACTCCACCCTGTGAGGTGTGGGGTGTCAGACTGCCCCTAGTGGGGGATGTCTCCCAGTTAGGCTACTCAGGGGTCAGGGACCCACTTGAGCAGGCAGTCTGTCCGTTCTCAGATCTCAGCCTCCGTGTTGGGAGATCCACTGCTCTCTTCAAAGCTGTCAGACAGAGTCGTTTGCGTCTGCAGAGTTTTCTGCTGCTTTGTTGTTGTTGTTGTTGTTGTTGTTGTGTAGCTGTGCCCTGTCCCCAGAGGTGGAGTCTACAGAGACAGGCAGGTTTCCTTGAGCTGCTGTGAGCTCCACCCAGTTGGAGCTTCCCAGCAGCTTTGTTTACCTACTTAAGCCTCAGCAATGGCGGGCGCCCCTCCCCCAGCCTCGCTGCTGCCTTGCCGGTAGATCACAGACTGCTGTGCTAGCAATGAGGGAGGCTCCGTGGGCGTGGGACCCTCCCGGCCAGGTGTGGGATATGATCTCCTGGTGTGCCTGTTTGCTTAAAGCGCAATATTGGGGTGGGAGTTGCCCGATTTTCCAGGTGTTGTGTGTCTCAGTTCCCCTGGCTAGGAAAAGGGATTCCCTTCCCCCTTGCGCTTCCCAGGTGAGGCGATGCCTCGCCCTGCTTCAGCTCTCGCTGGTCGGGCTGCAGCAGCTGACCAGCACCGATCGTCCGGCACTCCCCAGTGAGATGAACCCAGTACCTCAGTTGAAAATGCAGAAATCACCGGTCTTCTGTGTCGCTGGGAGTTGGCGACTGGAGCTGTTCCTATTCGGCCATCTTGCTCTGCCCCCTCATTTCACCTTTTCTTCTTACTGTCTTCCTTTTCCTCTGACAGTGTATCTTAATTCCTTGTTTTATATTTTTAGTGTATCCATTATAGGTTTTCTGTAGTTATTTGAGATTACAAAAAATAACTTATAGTTATAATAATTTATTTTGAACAGATAACAATTTAACATTAACACAAAGAAACAAAAAACTAAAAAGTTTATAATTTTTCCTCCCATATTTTAACTTTTTGATGTTTTGATTTACATCATTTTGTATGTCTGGTTAAGAAATTGTTGTAATTATTATTATTATTGACATATTTGTCTTTTCATTGTCACACTAGAGATATGAGTAGTTTATACAATGCAATTATAATATTAGAATATTTGAATTTTTCTGTGTACTTTTACCAGTGAGTACCTTCAGATGATTTTCTTACTTCATGTTATCACCCGTTTCTTACAGATTGAAGAATTCCCTTTAGTATTTCTTATAAGACATGTCTGGTGGTCATACATTTCCTCAGTTTTTGTTTGTTTAAAAAAGTCTTATGTCTCCTTCATGTTTTCAGGATAGCTTTGCTGGATACAATATTTTTAGCTGGCAAGGCTTTTTTTGTTGTTTTTTTTTTTCCCTTTAGCATTTTGAATATGTCCTCCCATTCCCTCCTGGCCTGTATGGTTTCTACTGTAAAGTCGATGGCCAGAAGAATTAGAACTCCTTTATATATTATTTGCTTTTATTCTCTTGCTGTTTTTAGGATGGATCCTCTCTTTGTCCTTGACCTCTGGGAAGTATTATGTGCTTTGGGGTAGTCTTATTTGGATTGAATCTATTTGGTGCTCTTTGATCTTCCTGTGCCTGGATATTTATATCTTTCTCTAGGCCTGAAAAGTTTTCAGTAACTACTTCTTTTAATAAGCTTTCTACTCCTTGCTCTTCCTCCTCTCAAAGGCTGATTACTCTTGAATTTGTTCTTCTGAGGTTATTTTCTAGATTTTCTAGGCGTTCTTCATTGCTTTTTAATCTTTCCTTTTTTCTTTTCTGAATATATATTTTCAAAAAGTGTGTCTTTGAGGTCATCAATTCTTTCTTCTGCTTGATCAATTCTGCTGTTGAGACCCTTCAATGCATTTTTTCAGTTCCACTAATGTGTTTCTCAGTTTCAGGATTCCTATTTGTTTTTTTTTTCAATTATTTAGATTTCTTTGTTAAGTTTCTGTGATAATATCTTATTTGATTTTTAGTGTTATTTTGGAGTTCACTGTTTCTTGAAGACTGGTATGTTGTATTCTTGAGGTGAGAGCTCATACACTGACATCTTTTTGGGGTCTCTCACTGGCTTCTTGATTTGTGGATTTTAGGAGGTTATAGTTCCCTGTTTGCTTTTGTTACTTGTGGATGTGCATGTATGTCTTCACATGGAAGAATAAGTTGTTTATTCCAGTCTTCACTGTCTGGGTTGGTTTGGTCTCTCTAGTGTACATGTGTTTAGATGTTTTCTGATAATCGCCTGTTAATATCCTTACTCCTAGATCGCTGCCTCCTTTTCAGCACTAGATGGTGGCTTAAGCCCAGGTTTGCCATGGATCTTTCAAAATGTCAAAGCCTCGCTCATCCAAAATGGTGACTGGGGGTGTCCTGAAGGGGATTTCCCAGCTGTGTGGGTAAGCTGAGCAGGAGTTTTTGCCCAAAGGACCCATGTAGCATACCTCCACCAGCACAGTGCTACTGAATTACCTCTCTGATTTGGCACCTCTTTTGTTTCAGATGGAGAGTTGCCCCTGAGTTTCATAAGCTGGGGCTGCTAGCTCCATCTCCACTGTCTTCCAGCTGCCCTCAGGGATCCTTCTCCCTACAGGCACTTATGATGAGTTTTTGTTCGAGTATTTTTGGAAACCCTCAGTGAGACAAAATTAAAGATGTTTTGTTATTACAAAATACCTCAGAGCTTTCAAATGCCATGTTTGCTGAAATTCTCAAAAAGAGCGATATTTACCCAACATTGCAATGGAAACCTTTGGTGCTATGAGCTTTTCTTAGAACCCAGACTAGCAAAATATCTTTTGTGTAGTACTGCTTTATACTGTACTGCCCTATGGTCTCCAAAGCTATGGGCTACAAAGGGAGCTGGATAAGACACAAATACCCATTTTAAGGATGGAATGTGGTCAGTGTTTTCAGAGAGGTAGAGAAAGAAGGAAGAGCAGCGCAGATGAAGAAGAAAATGCCTCCAGATTCCAGAATAAGCTGCTCAGAAAATGTGACATTTGACATCTTCTCATCAGTGGCATCAATTTCCTTCCAGGATTTCATATTTCAAACTCAGTTACTGGCAATCTTACCTGCACTTTGGAATCCCTGGGAAGCTTTAAAAATGCTAATACCTGTGTCCTATTCCCAGAAAATCTGATTTATTTGGTTTGGGGTGGGACCTAAACACCAAGATTTTAAAAATTTACCAAGTTATGTCATGAGCAGACAAGATTGAAACCATAGCTGTGAACCTTGGCAAAATTTGTGACTTGTCTTATCCTGAACAAATAACTTATGCTTTTTCTGCAACAGTTCTCATGCCACTCTTTTCAGCTCTTCCCATGGCCAAAACCTGTAATGCAGGTATAGATTTTAAACTTATTTACATCTGTGCCAATACTGGAGATCCCTCCAGACTTACTTCCTTCTTTCAGATTTTCTCTCCTAGGTATGCCTAATAGTTAAAATTAAGGCTCAGAATTATTTAAAAACCAGGATAATAAAAATGTTAATAGCACAAGCTCAGTATCAGGCTGTAAGGATTCAAATACATATACAGATTTCTAAACTTCGGTAAGATGCCCTGCTTTTCAAGCCTCAGTTTCCTTATTTGTAAAGCAAGCTAATAATAATATAAACCTTTACATGGTTGTTCTGAGGACTTTAACAAGTTAACTCTGGAAGTCCTCAGCACAGTGTCTGGCACATATTTGGGACTCATTAAATAATAGTGATCATTGGCATTAGCATCATCGTTATTTTACCACTTTGTCAGTTACCTTACATCCCTTTCCAGAAGTCACAGGTAAGCTTGTCAGGAGCCTGTTAGGAGCTGGAAGTTACTTAGGGATGCAGAATATCAGCCTCCAGCCCAGGCAGGCAGTTTTTCAAGGCAAATTGTATATTAAGGATAGAGAGACATTAACCTATGAATTAGAAATTACTTTGGGGAGATTTTTAAAAGTCTACCCCCAACCAGTTAAATCAGAATTTCTGGGACTGGGATCCATGCATCAGTATGTTTACAGTTTCATGGGTGATTCCAAAGTGCAGCTAAGGTTGAGAAACTATGATTTCAATCTAGGGGCTACCAATGGCTTCCAAAGTCATTGGAAGTCCTAGGCTAGCCTCTTTCTTTGTTCTCCCTACCTCCCTTCCCCTTCTCCTTTCCTTCCTTTTCCCTCTCCCTCTCCCATTTCTCCTACCATTCAAACTCTCCTACTCTGCTCTTCTCTCTCCTCTTTTACTGCAGCCAAATTCTATTTTCCTTTTCAACAAATGTATATATATGCTTATTCTTTTCTCAAACTGTCTCACAGATTCTGAACTCTAACTTAATAATTTATAACTCCCTTATTTGATAGAGGTTAAGCCAAGCCAAATTTCTAAACTTATTAACCCTTTGCCACTTCCTAGATGAGTTCCCACACCTGTGATTACTTTAATTCAGCATACAGCCTCATCAACACCACCTACATTTATGTCCTTTACATTAAAATCAGCTAAAGAGAAGCATCTATATCCATTTTAATTCCTGGTAAGTGAATGTTTCTTGACACAAAAACAATAAAATCCCTGTTTGAAAAAATAAAAAAGTTGCTCAAAACATATTACCAGGAAGTTGAATTGTGATTCTTTTTTTGCATAGCCTTCAGAGTTGTTACTTTAATGATCACATGTGATTCTCACAAAAGCCCTTAAAGTATTTTAAACCCCATTTTGCATCCAAATCAAAGTAAAGTAAAGAAAAGTTAAAAAAATTCCACCAATACTTGCATAGCTAGTAAGTGGTTGATTCAGGTCTAAAACACTTTCCTTCTGATATATTAAAGGCCATTTATATCACACCATGCTCCAAGTCAGAAGGTACAGAGTGTGATTGCTTGAACCTAGTGTCAGGTAGTGCCAACTAATGAGAATAAAGTGAGGAGCTGCACTTGTCTCTATCTTTGCCTCATTATGTCAGAGTGGCAAAGCAAGGCCTGTTTCTGAAGCCCAGAGTTTCATGTTAACAAAAAATAGAAATCTAGGACTCTACTCTTTCTATTTTTCTTCTTCCTGCACTTTCCTTATTCATGAATGAGTTGTCCCTGGTCAGGCTTCTGTGACAAACCACAACAATGTTTGCTTGGATAATGAGTTTCTGGTGATGTCTTTGACTTGACATGTACCCGTTTTCCATAGGACCACTCAACCTGCTACCTGTCACTGAACACTGTTCAGGAATAAGATGGGGATGGGAGGAAGAAGATCTTCATATAATAAAAATGCAAAACAAACAAATAATAAATAGGAAAGTACATCACAAAGTTCTCAAGTGCCTTTTGCTAGTGAATGATAAAACATCACTAAAAAATCAACAAACCATTCGTAATAAAAAACAATGCTCATGAATTCATGATAAATTCCATTTGAATACAAACCAAATGTGACTTTTTAAGACATATGAATAAAACACATATCAATCCAGTTGTTTCTAGTATTACTTTGCCAGCAAAATGAGGACTTTAATGGAATAAAAACTTCAGAGCCTTCAGTTGGAAACAATCTTGATCATTCCTTTACATCAATAGAATCTCATCTGCCTTTCAATTGTAGCACAGTTTGGTCCAGAAGGATGTGGGTATGTTTGTCGCAACCGCTAGACTAAGATATCAAGAGGGCACGTGGTCTGCCTGACATGTCTTAGTATCATAGTAAAGCCTTGTTCATGCTTTATTGTATACACACGTACTAAATGAGGAATATTTTTAACTCAGTTGGAAAGTATTAAAATGATTGTAGCATTTTTACATCTTTGTTCCAGTTTCTAGAATAGTGACAGGCACCAAGTGGTGACTCATTGATTATTAATAAATGAATATCTGATTAAATGAATGAAAAGTGATTTTTTTTTTAAGTTAGTGGGTTTTCCAAAGAATCTAATTTATTAAGCAAACCCAAGGGCATGTAAAGCATTAAGACTTGCAAAGTAAAAAATCAGCCAGGCTACAAATAAGTGAAAAAGTGTTAAGCCTTGTTATTTCTGATATTTTCTAGGAGTTTCATATCTACATATTTAAGTTTCATATCTAAAATTTTCTAGGAATTTAATAACTACCCAAGGCATCTATTAGACATTGGGCTTTCAGACCTTCAAAGTCCCCCTATATGTCAAAGACCAGCTCTTTTTGTTGTGTTAAAGACCAGCTTGTAGTACCAAACTTTTCCAGATACTTATATTCATTCACAGGCAATTTCCTGCAAGAAAAGGAAATGTTATGGAGCATTTTGCAAATGCTGGGCATTTGAGTATGCATCTAACAGAACCAGGATCAGAGCTGAACCTTTAATATAAAGCTTGTTGTTGAAATAATGTTAAAATCCCATTTAGTTTCTTTTCTTTTCTTTTCTTTTTTTTTTTTTTTTTGAGACGGAGTCTCCCTCTGTAGCCCGGGCTGGGCTGGAGTGCAGTGGAGCGATCTAGGCTCACTGCAAACTCCGCACGCCACCATGCCCCGCTAAGTTGTGTTTTGTTGTTGTTGTTGTTGTTGTTGTTGTATTTTAATGTATTTTTAGTGGAGACCGGGTTTCACCGTGTTAGCCAGGATGGTCTAGATCTCCTGACTTCGTGATCCGCCCGCCTCGGCCTCCCAAAGTGCTGGGATTACAGGCGTGAGCCACCGCGCCCGGCCAAAATCCCATTTAGTTTTAATGTTAGCAATGAACATATTTCAATCTAATCAATATTTTGCCTTTTTTCTTTTTCAGGAACAATGGCGAGGGGATAGAGGAACAAATTAAAAGAAATCATGAAGTAACAAAAATCTAGGTTGTAAGATATTCTTCAGGAAATTGACTTAGTTTTTTCAACAAGTTAATGGCATGACAAATAAAAAGAAGACACTACTCTAAATTAAAATGCCTTAATGATAAGAATGACTTAATGTTACAGTCATTACCATTAAAAAATATGCAAACCTTTTAAAAGACTTTTGTTGATTGTTGAAAACATTGTAAAATGGACTGGATATATCACAAAATCAAAAGTTGTTGTTAATTCTTGTCTTAGTGCAGACTGCTGTAACAGTGTACCATTAAATAGGTGGCTTAAACAACCAATATTTATTTCTCATAATATTGGGAGGCTGAGTAGCTCAAGATCAGGGTGTCGGTATCCAGCGTTTGGTGGTGAAGGTCAGCTTCCTGGTTGGCAGATATCCTGGTGTCCTTATTTGTTGCAAAAAGAGCTAGGTAGCTGTCTGGCTTGTTCTTATAAAGGTACTAATTTTATTCATGAGAACTCTACCTTTATGACCTAATTACCACTCAAAAATATTACCTCCAGATACCATCACATTGAGATTAAGACTTCTGTATATGAATTTGATGGCGGTGGGTGAAACAAACATTTAGTTCATTGCAATTGTGTTAAGGGTGATAATAGCATTGTGCTTATACAAGTAAATATCTGTATATTTTTAGAGAGGTATACTGAAAAAATGATGTAATGTTTAGGACATGCATTTAAAATGCTTCAAAAATAAAATTTAAATGAGAAACAAGAAGCAAGTGTGGAAAATTCTGAACACTGATGAATATGGATGTGACTTTGTGGAGGATTATTATACTATCTCTCTACTTTCATGTGGAGACATTTTAATGAGAAGAATAAAAGTATACAATAAAACCCAAGTTCAGGGTTACAGTTTTCCTTGAATGTAGTCAATTTTGGGGTCTTGTTACGTTTTAAGAGTTATTCTATGTTTAAATAATTTATAAATTCTATTTATGTTACCATATATATTTTCCGTTTTGGACTTTGCTTTTTTACTTATCTTGGAGACTTAGGTAATATTATATGTAGAGGTGCTTCATACTTCTTAATGTTTAGATGTGATTCCATCTCTTAACCAGTTTTAATGAGATTGTTTTATCTGTTCATATTCATGATAAAGGAAATGTTTTCTGGGTTTAGAAAAAGATTGGAAAATTTTTTTTTTTCCCTCTTCTCCAATGATGCATGCATGATCAAGGCACTGGGAAAGAGGCCTTGTTAAAGTTATAAGCCCAGTCACTAATGAGAAAACTGTACATTTTTATCCCTTCAAGGTCTTTCCTGTCCCACACAGAACACTGAATACATGGGTATGTCTGGGTATCTGATAAAATATTTCTTTCTTTTCAAAATGAATGAAATAATGTTACCCAGTGACAAGAAGGGAAATGTTTTCAGAGAAGAAAATATGTTTTTCTCAAGTTGAAAAGGATACAATCCTAAATTTAAAGATCAATTTAAAAGGAAGAGTTTGTATTATCCAGAAAATTGTAAGTACAAAATGACTTTCAGAATGAAATTTCAGAGTTATGAAGCCAAAATAATGAAGATAAAGCTAATATTCTCATTTAATATTTTCTTTTCTTCTGTGTTTTTCTAAGGTAACAAGGACCATTGAATACTAAAAATGTAATTGTTAAAGTTATTTCCAAGAAAAAAGGCTAAATGTTTAACTGTGAAGGCAATTCACACTAATTTGGATATATTTATATTCAATCAGGAAAATGATTGAGTGACTCTTAGTCATTAAACCAGAAATAATATATATGGAGAAGTCTGTTTTACTGTTGCCTAGCACATAGCTATGTGAAATGATAAAATAGAGCTTCATTATAAAGTAATAAAAGGAAAATTTTATTTTTGTCATCTCACAGCTGCCCACACAAAAATCAGAAAAAAATTGTATACATCTTGTATTTTCCTATTATTTTCTTAGCAATTTAACAGGTATGGTGAGAAGTAGAAAAGAAGTACAAACACTGAATGCTTCTCTACTTCCCTAATTATTTCCCCTTCCCAATATCCCCCACCCAAAATAATCTTTACAGCAAAATAATCACAATGATATTTACAATAGGATTTCAGATTAGAATTGCCTTGTTATAATGTTAAGCATGACTTGACTTGCTCCTGGAAGCTTTTGCCATTCTAGGCACATGTACTTAGGATATGGGTTCTGTTTTAGTTTATTCCCTCACGTCTGAGTTCATCACTCAAAAACTTAGAATAATAAAATGCTTTAGACAGAAGGGACCATGAGATGACCAAGCATAATTCTATCACTAGTGTATTAATAACTATCATTTATTGAGCAACTATTATGCATCAGGCACTGTGCTGATAACTCTTTCTATATCATGCCATTTTAATCATTATAACAACCCTATACAATAAGGACTATACTTCCAGTTAACAGTAAGGACAGAGTGATTTATAAATGTTAATTATGTCATTCAGGTTCAATGTATGTGCTAGTTAATTTTGTCTACTCAATATCCATTTATCTTTCTTCTGTTACCTCAGTTTTGCCTTAAGAAACCTATCACTTCTTCCCTACCCTCAGTTAATATAGTTAAGTTGGGGCTGATTCTACCCCAGCCCAACTGGCCAACTAGAAACATTCATTGGTTCAAGGGAAGGCACATTTCCTAAACTGGACCAATCAGAATAAATCTCAGGACTGATTTGGGAGACTAGGTGCCCTCATTCTGTGGAGGTTACTGAACTACTAAGGTGAAAACTGGAGCTCATGGTGCCCATCTTGCTGCAATGCGAGAAGTCAAAAGGGATGAAACAAATTTTTATTAACATCAGTCACACTGAAAGTCAGAGCCACTCTTGGATTTGAGGTTAGATAAATGAACAAACTCCTTTGCATTTTTTTTTTAAGTCTGACTGATTTGATTTTCGGTGTTTTGCACTGGAATCAGTGATGAAAGATCCGATCACTAAGCTGATACACGGCAGAGCCAGGAATTAAACCCAGGTTTTGTGTTCTTTTCCATCACAGTATTTAGATTTGATTTAATCCTTGGTTTTCTCTAAAGAATTCAAGCAAATTAGAATAAGATTTAGCCACAGAAAGTGCCTTAGGTTCAGTTACTCAGAATTAGTCCCTGAGTCAAAGATTTATGTGCAAGTAATTTATTAAGAATATGCCACAAAGGGAAACTGACATGGACCAGGTAAGCAGAGCAGGAAAGGAGAAGAAACCAAGCAAGGGTGAAATTTCCAGCAAAGTCCCAGCCTCAATCTGTTTTCCAGGGGAATTTCCAAGGGCAGTTACACAGAGGAGCTTGTCCTCCTGATTATGCTCTAGTCAGCCATTGCCAGGTGAGCAACCCTGGGTGGAGGGAACATATACTCCCAGGTACTCTTACTATCTGTGAGCCCTAGAAATGAGTCCAGTAGCCCAAGGCCAGTCCTCTGAAGAAGGCCCATTAAATGCAAAGCACTGACAAAGTTAAGTCTGAATTAGAGGAGCATTTTCTGGATACATTCTGGCATAATCGGCTTTTCTGGAGTGAGATCTTGGAAAACTCAAAAGTATAGGAAAGGTCTCACTACACTGATGTGAAATTGAAGTCCAACCTGTTTCCTTACCTTCTTGAAATGTTACATAATTCATGGACAGCAGCTTCCTCAGGTTTATGATTTTCTTACATTTCTTTTGACGGCAGGGACCATTTTCCCATTCACAAGACCTCACCTCCACCAACTTATCAACATCGACCATCTTAACTTCCCTTAGTATGAATTTTCTCACATGCACAGTGGGGAAAATAATAGAGCCTATTTTGATAACTTGCTTTAAAAATTAAATGACAAAATGCCTTATCACAATACCAGGACTGAGCTATTTGCATGCTGTTTATGGACTGAAGGGCATCACCCTCAAAACTCATAGATTTAAGTCCTTGTACCTCAGAATGTGACTGCATATAGATGTGACTCAGTTAAAATGTGGTCATTAGGGTAGGTTCTAATCCATTCTACTTGATGTCTTTGTGAGGAGATTTGAACACTCAGAGATATCAAAGATGAGTGTGCACAGAGGTGAAACCCTGCCAGAAGGCAGCCACCTGCAAGCTGCAAAAGGAACCAAATCTGGTGACATTTTGATCTTGGAATTCTAGTCTCTGGAACCATGAGAAAATAAATTTCTTTGTTTCAGCCACCAACGTTGTGTTATTTTGTTATAGCATCCCTAGCAAGCTAATACACATGCATATCAAAACTGTCCCTTCCTTAATTTCTCATTCTAATATCCTATCATTCCTGGGTACGTATAAATAGATGGCTGTTGTCAGGAAATGAAATTCATCCTCTACACAGTGTTTCCAGCCAACTGAGTTGGACATTTCAGAAACAAACCTTAGAAGAGCATAGGACAGTTTTTCCAGAAGGAAATATTCAGCAGATCCATATTCCACCTTCTCTGACACTGTGTTCCCAGCAGGTGGGAAATTATTCTCAAGGCTATATCCCAGAGACTACAATTGTGTTAGCATGAAGACCGGATGGAATAAAACCAGGATCCAACTGCATTTATTTTCAGAGCTTTAGAAAAGAATGGAATGTAGTGAAGGTTAGATCTCCCTTTGGTGTCTTGCGTCTAAGTTTGGCTAACCAGCTCCATAAAGGCTACCTTAGGAACACTAGGTACTTAGTGGAAGCTAAACAATCTCTCCATGTCATGTCCATGATTCTCAAAAATGAATCTAGAAAATCAAAGTCATAAATCTCTTTTTAAGTACCTTCCAAAGAAAACTATTTCTAAATGAATTTTATTGAAATAATAAGTTCAACAAATAAATCCAGAGAGGCACTAAAGCTTTTCAAAATGGAAAGAGAACATGAGTTAAAATATTAGAGCTGAGAAAACAGAACTGCTAGGTGCTCATGTCTTTGAAATCCCAGTTGATGTTCCTAAAGCAAAAAGAATGCCTCACAGCATGCACAAAGCATCTTCCTGTACACTATCCCACTTGAACCTCACAGTAACTCAGAAAATAAACAGGAAAGTGGCTCAAGGTCAGAGAACTCACCAAGTGTTTTGCCTGAGATCAAAACAATTTAAGTGAATAGAATAGGAAAAAATTCACATTTCACAGCAGTTCTAACATGTAGGCATCTGACGCAAATATTCAAATAGACAATGGTATAGATTCAGGTTGATTAACGCCCTATCAATCAAGAAGACTTTATTTAATGCACTGTTCTAGTAAAACTATATTTTTTTCCTTCAGTAAAATTTTAAGATGCATTCTTCATAATTTGTGGGTAAAATCGAATATAAGAAGCCAAGGGCAGGAATAGAAGCAGGTTTCCTAAATATACATCACTCTTAAAAATGTTTAAAGACAAAGAGCTGGAGCCTGCACTTTAGATTTACAAGTGATCTAGTGTTGTAATGTCTTAGAGAAATTAGAAAGAAAGTCCCTCCCACTGATTATTCTTTCCTGTCATTTGTTTGGCTAGAAAATCCAGCACTCTACATATAGGTGATCGTTTGTGCGAGTCGGAGCCCAGGAAAGAGACAGAAACCACACCAACTGTGAACGTATTTGACTGTGTCAACTTGGCTAGGCTACGGTTCCCATTTATTCAACCAAACACAAATCTAAGTGTTGCTGTGAAGGTATGTTATAGATATGACTAAGGTCCATCATCAGTTGGCTTTACATATGGAAAATTATCCTAGATAATCTGGGTGGGCCTGATTCAATAAATGGAAAGACCTAAAAGCAGAGCTGAGACTTCCCTGTCCACGAAATTCCAACTGTGGACAGCAGCTTTAGCCCATGCCCAAGAGTTCCAGCATTCCATTCCTGATGGCCTGCCCTATGGATCTCAGACATGCCTAGCCTGCCCCCCCAATCATATATATACACACACACATATGCATACATATATATGATATATATACATATATACACATATATACATATATACACACATACATATATACACACACATATGGTGTATATGTAGATACATATGTATAGGTATACATATATACATATGCATGCATAGATTAGATAGATAGATATTCTACTGATTCTACTGTTTCTGCTTCTTTGGTTGAATTATGACCCATATATGAACTATTTGAATAATGAGAATTTAATATAAATAATTGTTAAGTAGGCAAAAAGTTATTAACTAACTGAAAGAGTAAATTGGAACTCTGAGGTAGATCACAGAATTAGCAACTTGAGGAATCAGACACCACCCCTAATGTTTAGGGTGCAAGGACAGAGAGTGGAATTACTAAAACTTAGAAATTTAGAGGACAGAGCCTGTGGGCCTAGGACAGTTCTCTGAGCAGATAGGGATAACAAACTGGTGCTGGTGTCTCTGAGTAGTCACTGTATCACTGGCTCAGAGAAAATGCAGAAAACTGCAAATTGCCTCCTGCTGCTGTTCCAGGAAGGTACTGCTCTGCCAGAGTGAAGAAGCAAAGAGAGGTGATGCTCATAGGAACCGCAAGCTGCCAGGTAGGAACCAAAAGGAAAGAGAGTGTCCTTTCTTTCTCTTGCAGCCTTGCATTTTTCGTCTAGTGCTCCCTATTGTTGGAAGCTAACAAGGATCTAGCTGGCAAGGCAAAAATAAGGCTTGTGGAGCCCCAGTCCTGGAAAAACAAGACAGAATGTAGAGTATAGGGGGGTGAGCACTTCACTGAGAGACAAAAGATTGATCACTGGATTGGGGTCTTGGTATTGCTCAGAATATATAATAGTAAATATTTGGGGCCATATTTCCCCAAAGAGGAACCAAAAGAGCATATGATTAGATATATTTGTAGCACACTAATTCTTAAGTATCCTACAGCTAAATCAAAACCTTCTGCCACTAAATGTAATTCTTTTCTTAAAAGCAGCCACTTAACCCTTCTTCTGCTTGTAAACTCACTCCACATTCAGGGCTTTATAGATAGATTTTCACTTTGATCAATCCACATAAAAGTCAGTAATAATGTATTGCCAAGGCATTATCTTCTTAAAATATCCAAGCAAACCAATTACATCCTCTAAACATGGCTCAGGGGTTGGAACAGAATAGGAACAAGTACTGTCTACTTATCAGTTAGACGATATTCCAACAGTGAGTAAAACATGCTAGTGGGAATAGACAGTGACATGATAAAGTGGTAGATATTAAAAACTAGAAAATATTAGAACTTGGAGACCAACTGAGCATAAAGATGAAAATAAGATTAAAAAATGTGTATTACTTCAAGATTTTTTGTTTGTTTTGTTTTAAGCAAAACTAGGCAAAGGCCATAACAATAACAGCAACAGGTAACTCAGTTTTGTTCAAAGATTTGATTGCACACATGCTCCTATGTGTCTTCTACTCTTACCTTAGAAGTTCTTAAATCTTGAAGTTTCTTAAGAAGGTCATGTTTATATTTGCCTATAACCTTTCACAAAGTGTGCCTTCTGCCTGGAATACCTGTCTTCCCTTGTCTTTCCATGAATGACTAATTTATACTTCTAGCATCAATTCAAACTTCTACTTCTCAGTAACTCCTCCTGTCACCCAGAGCTGCAGCATTGCATGGCTCCAGGGGACATAATTCACATCGCGTTTTATGTGGCTAAGATCTCTTGGAGATATGCAGCCTGACAGCCTTTCTCTGATCTCCCTGCAAGGCAAAGTTTGGGTAGGACATGTTTGTCTGTCTATCTATCTATCTATCTATCTATCTATCTATCTATCTATCTATCTATCAGCCTGCCCACCTACCTACTTTAGTCTGCAAAAGGCTAAATACCTGAGACTGGGTAGTTTAAATGAAAAACATTTTTTTTTCCCGCAGTTCTTGAGGCTAGACATCAAAGATCAAGGTGCCATTAGG
The DNA here is from genome assembly GCF_008728515.1 of Papio anubis. NCBI lineage: Eukaryota > Metazoa > Chordata > Mammalia > Primates > Cercopithecidae > Papio > Papio anubis. The sequence continues at coordinate 116,259,877 of NC_044981.1, read as the reverse complement.
GCTGGTTTCTGGTGAAGCCTCTCTTCCTGGCTTGTAGATGGCTACCTTCTTACTGAGTCCTCACATGGCCCTTCTGTGAATGCATGGAGACAGAGAGAAAGAGAGAGAGAGAGAGAGTGGCGGGGCGGGGGGAGAGAGAGAGAAAGATCCTGTATATTTTCCTTTTCTTAGGAAGCACACCAGTTCTATTGGATTGGGACCTCACCTTTTTTACCTTGTTTAACACTAACTACTTTCCTAAAGTTACCATCACAAAATACAGTCACAGTGGGGGTTAGGGATTTAAATATAACTATTTAGAACCACAATGTACTCCATAACTCTCTCTATATATATACATGAAGAACAAAGGGATGCTTAACCTGGAAAATATAATGTTTTGCACCAACTAATACAACTCATAGAGGTTTATTTGTGAGTTGTTAAATATTCTTGAACCCCCTAAAGTAGCATAAAGAATGTTGGGTTTATAGATACATGGGCATCTTCCCAGAGAAAAAATGTCTACAGATTTTTAAAGATAATTGTAACAAAAACAAAACCAAATACACAAAAATTAACAGAAAATAGAACATAGTAACAGTAGAAAATTGCACTAAAGAAATAGGAATAGTGAACGTATGCGTTCGTGTGCCTTTATGGTAGAATGATTTACATTTCTTTTGATATATATCTACTAATGGTATTGCTGGGTCAAATGGTATTTCCCTTTTAAGTTATTTGAAGAGTTGCTGCACTTCTTTCCACAATGGCTGAACTAATTTACACTCCTACCACTAGTGTATAAGCATTCCCTTTTCCCCATAACCTCACCAGGACCTGCTATTTTTTGGCTTTTTAATGATAGCCATTCTGACTGGTGTGAAATAGTATCTCATTGTGGTTTTTGATTTGCATTTCTCTAATGATTAGCTATATTGAGCATTTTTTTCTTCATATGCTTGTTGGCTGTATTCATGGCTTCTTGTGAAAAGTGCCTGTTCATGTCGTTTGCCCACTTTTTAATGATGTTGTTTGTGTTTTGCTTATAAATTTAAGTTCCTTATAAATTCTGAATATTAGACTTTTGCCAGATGCATAGTTTGCAAATAAGTTCTCCCATTCTATAGGTGCTCTGTTTACTCTGTTGATAGGTTCTTTTGCCATGCAAAGGCTATGTAATTTAAGTAGGTCCCATTTGTAAATTTTAGTTTTTGTTGCAATTGTTTTGGGCATTTTTGTCATGGAATCTTTACCAGGTCATACATCCAGAATGGTATTTCCTAGGTTATCTTCTAGAGTTTTTATAGATTTAGGTTTTGTATTTAAGTCTTTAATCCTACTTGAGTATATTTTTTTGTATGGTGTAAGAACAGGGATCAAGTTTCAATCTTCTGCATCCCAGCAGAAGATTTCAATCAGCTATTCCAGCACCATTTATTGAACAGGCAGTTGATATGGTTTGGATGTGTCCACACCCAAACCTCATCTTGAATTGTAACTCTCACAATTCCCACATTTCATGGGAGGAACACAGTGGGAAGTTATTGAATTATGGGGGTGGGTCTTTCCTTCACTGTTCTCATGATAGTGAATGAGTCTCATGAGATCTGATAGTGTTAAAAATGAGAGTTGTGCTGCACAAGCTCTCTCTTTTTGCCTGCCACCTTCCATGTAAGACATGACTTGCTCCTCCTTGCCTTTCACCTTCTGCCATGATTGTGAGGCCTCCCCAGCCACGTGGAACTGTAAGTCCAATATATCTCTTTATTTTGTAAATTGCCCAGTCTCAGGTATATCTTTATCAGCAGCATGAAAACAGACTAATACAGGAGTCCTTTCCTCATTGTGTGTTTATGTTAGCTTTATCGAAGATCAGATGGTTGTAGGTGTGTGGCAGTATTTCTAGGCTCTCCATTCTGTTCCATTCGTCCATGTATTTGTTTGTGTACCAGTACCATGCTGTTTTGGTTACTGTAGCCTTGTAGTATTGTTTGATGTCAGGCAACATTATGTCTGCAGCTTTGTTCTTTTTGTTTGCTTTCTTCTTTTGGCTATTTGTACTCTTTTTGGTTCCATATGGATTTTAAAATAGTTTTGTTTTTCTGATACTGTGGAGAATAGCATTAGTAGTTTGATAGGAATAGCACTGAATCTGTAAATTGCTTTTGGCAATATGGCCATTTTAATGATATTGATTATTCCTATCTAGGAGCTTGGGATGTTTTCCTATTTGTTTTTATCATCTCTGATTTCTCTGAGCAGCGTTTTGTAATTCTTTTTGTAGATGTCTTTCACCTTCCTGATTAGTTGTAATCCTAGGTATTTTATTATTTTAGTGGAAATTGTGAATGGTATTGTATTCTTGATTTAGTTCTTGGTTTGGATGTTGGTGGATAGGAATGCTATTGATTCTCGTATATTGATCTTGTATCCTGAAATTTTGCTAAAGTTGTTTATCAGATCCAAATAGGAAGAGAGAAAGTCAAACTATCCCTGCTTGTAGATGACGTGATTCTATATCTAGAAAACCCCATAGTCTCTGCTCAAAAATTTTTAATCTTATTTAATAATTCCCAAGTATTTTTTATACAATAATAAACTCTTTAACTGAATAGAATACAATGCAGATGAACCACTGACATGGGTTGAAGTAAGAGAAAAAATGAAAAGTATTACATGCTATTCAGTGACATTAAATTACAGTCATTCATGTGAAACTGGACATGATTGATAGGTAGTACATAGATATGTTCTCTATTTCAGCATTTAGGACTTGTCTTTTAAAAGTAATCAGCAGCCAGGCATTGTATGTTACCCTTATAATCCTAGCACTTTGGGAGGCCAAGGAAGGAGGATCACTTGAACCCAGGAGATTGATACCAGCCTGGGCAACATAGTGAAACTCTATTTCTACAAAAATTAAAATGTTAACTGTGTATGGTGGAGAACTCCTAAAATTCTGGCTACTCAGGAGGCTGAGGTGAAAAAATTGCTTGGGCCCAGGAGGTCGAGGCTGCAGCAGTGAGCTGTGATTGCATCACTGCACTCCAGCCTGGGTGACAGAGTGAAACTCTGTCTCAAAAAAAAGAAAGAAAGAAAGAAAAAAAGCAAAAGTAATTAGTGTAAGAGTAATGGCCATATGTAATTAGCATAAGTAGGCATAATTTCAGAATGTTTACAAGGAAATTGTCATATATTATTGAGTATTTACAAAATGATGTATGGTTTGAAGGAAAAAAGAAGAGCAGCAGGGTATTAAATAACTACATTAAAAATTATTTTCATTAAGCACCATTCAACTTTGATCCCAATACCTGAATTTTATCAGTCCCATATTTAATTTTATTATACATATCGCTATGATATTATACCTTATCCTTACAATAAGAAAGAAATTTCAAAGCTGTGTTACATATAAAATGTTAAAGTTATCATAATCCTGATGCACATTATCATCTGGGGATGTCTGTCAATCCCCATCTTACTTTTTGGAGAGTTCAGATTGGCTTCTATGCTATTGATATTCTATTATAGTAATTAAGATTCATCTGTTTCTTCACTTGCATCTATCTTCTAATGGAAATCTTTTTATAGGAGGTTTATTTTGTAGTTCTGTAAAGGTATTATTTCTCATTCTTTATCTCTCTTGTTTTTCACTTACACAGTCATAGAAAGGAAGTAATGCTTTGAACCTAGCTTGCAGCATATATCATTTGTACAGCAATCTTATAATAAGAAGACTATAGCAAACAGAATGGCATCAAGGACACTAGCTAATCAACTTGTTTGTAATATTTTTCGTCTGAGCTTAGTGAGACAGTGTCCAACTCAATATACTGGGAACTTTAGAATATTATAAGAGGCTGTGTCTAGCTAGCCTTGGGAGAAATGACTGCATTTTACTCAACAGATTCTTTGTCTCTAAGAAAGTCACATTTTTTCAGATCAAATTTGGTTTTAGTCAGTATTAATATATTTGCATTTCTGGACACAGCCACAAATGTAGAAGCTGGCTGAAGCTGCATTTCTAATGTCTCAGAAGACAACCATACTGGTATTGACCATGAATGGCATGCACACACACACACACAAAAAACATTTTTTGCACATTTTTTTGTGCAAAAAAAATTATGCACAAAATCAGATAATAAGAGAAGAAAGTTTTTATATGGAAAGGATAAACACACTTTAAACTTTATTTACAAACAAGTTTAAAAGCTACTGATAAGGATATCCATTGCTAAACTAGCTTTGATTGAAAGGTATAGGTCTTTTAGAATAATGATTTATAAAAGTCTGTGTACAGACCCATTTAGCTTCACAGAGTATCTAATAGTACGTAGTAAAATAAATCAAATATAAGCAGGATAATACATTTATCATAAACTAATTTTATTTCTTTCTTTCATGGTCTTTATATTATGAAATACCAATAAAGATGGTATAGGAATAATTTTATTTTTTAGTTTTGTTTTTATTTTTGTTTTTCTTTTGGAGATGAAATCTCATTATGTTTCCCAGGCTAGAATGCAGTGACTATTCACAAGCACAATCAGTGGATAGAGCCTCAAACTTATGATCTCAAGCTATCCTCCTTCCTCAGACTCCTGAGTAGTTGGAAGTATAGGTACACAGCACCATGCTCGGCTGTTTGTGTGTGTGTGTGTGTGTGTTTTAATTGTGTTTTAACTGCCTAAAAACAGGCAATTTATTCTCCTCTACATTTATTCTCCTGTATTTTCTTTGAAATTTTACTTGTCTACAGAATCTTCAAGTTTGGAAGCCACTTAACTCCGGAATTCCTAACAAGCCTTTTGGGATCAGCTGATCCCTTTGTTCTCCACGCTGGGGCAGCTCCATTTCAGTGCACATTCACACACACACATGCCCCATGATCTTACAGAGCCTTGCAAACAATGGGCTGGAACAAGTTGCCTCTCTCCAGGTATTACATCTGCAGTTCTAGCATTGATTATCAGAAGGATGGCTTGTCATCTAGGGTAGCAGACCAAAGTGGGAGATGATGACCTCGGCCAGAGAGAGAGAATCTGCATCTGTCATTATGAAAGGACAAAATTATCTGAATTCTTATTACTTCACTTAATCTTTGCATCCCATTATAGAAATCAAAAAACTTTTAAGTAGTTTGTCTATAATCTCCTAGCTAGGGGTGGACCCAGAATTAATCAATAAAACGTTTTTAACAGTCTTCTGAGTTTCAAGTGACCTCAACTTTTTTTTAGGTTAAGAGCAGAGATTTAATAGGAAAAAGAAAGAGAAAGGACAACAGCTCTCTCTTCTGCAAGACACTCTTCTGAGTGAGACTTTCCAACAGCATAAATATTATTTGTGAGATATAATCCTGATATAATATTCCATAAAATGAATCTTGGCTCTCCCATGTGGTGAGATGTTTTGTGTTCTTTTGCAACTTGTTATTCTGCTGCAGATAAACACATTCTAGTCTCTCTACTTAGTTTCACATGGTTAAATAAATCTTTCAGTTCATAACTATATTTTAATTAAAGTGAACGCATGATCTCCTCTTGCTATGATTCTCAACACTGAGAAAAGTCATCTAAACAAATCAGGGGAAAATTACCCCTCAAAACTAAGAGCTTTGTTATGGCATTTTTTTCTAATGATATTACATTTGGCAGTTCTGTGGAGAATGGATCTAGGCTAGCTTTTCCAATAAAGAGGATGCAGATAGTTTTTAAGGATTCTTTCTGGGTAGAAAAAAAAATTGGGAAACATAGGCAAATAAGGTAGAATATCTTAAAGTACTCACTTCATCCTGTCTGATAATATTGGTACTATGCAAGAATATTATCTGAGTAATACCTGTCAAGAGAATTAAAACTGAAGGCTGATTTAGAATAAAATTTTGTTCTATTTATTTTATTTTGCATTGTTTTCTTTTTTTATTTTTGAAAAGGGGTCTTGCCAGGTTGTCCAGGTTGACCTCAAACTCCTGGGTTCAGGTGGTACTCCTGCCTCAGCCTCCCGAATAAATGTGATAATAAATCTTTTAGAGAAGAAGTCTCACTATGTTGTCCACGCTAGAGTGCAGTGGCTATTCACAAGCACAGTGGACTATAGCCTCAGACTTCTGGTCTCAAGTGATTCGCCTGCCTCAGGCTCCTGAGTAGTTGGAAGTATAGGTACACAGCACTATGCCAGGATGTTTGTGTTTTTTTGGGCTTCAACTGCCTAAAAATAGGCAATTTATTCTCCTGTACATTTATTCTCCTCTATTTTCTTTGAAATTTTAAATACCCTTAGTTTTTTTTTTTTCTCTTGATATTCCAGGAATTATTAACTTGTGTTTTTACATTTTAAGTTGTTATCACACAATTGACCATTACACTTCAAATCTAAATAGGTCTTTATGGACATCATTTCAATTCTCTGCAAAACTTATCTGTCCAGATTTTATCTTGCATCTTACTTCATTTTTTGGTGCTATAACTGAATACCACAGATTGAGTAATTTATTTTAAAAAAAGTTTATTTAGCTCATGGTTCTGTAGGCTGGGGAGTCTCTGAGCATGATTCTGGCATCTGGTGAGGGCTGTTTGTGCTGCATCATAACATGGAAGAGGGCATCACATGGTGGGAGGGCAAAAATAGGCCAGCTCAGTCTCTTCTTCATCTTATAAAGCCACAATTCCCATTGTGGGGATCCAACTCTGAGGACCGTGTCTACTCCTAATTACCTCCCAAATGTGCCCTCTCCAAATATCATAAACATATGAATTTGGGGATTATGTTTCCAACATATAAAATTTGGGGGAACATTCAAACCATAGAATCTTGGTTACAAACATTTGAAAAATGAGCCTTAACAACAAGGCTTTTAATTTAGACTTGTACTTTTAAGAGGTGAGGCCAGCGGGACTTCCTGGGTTGAGTGGGGACTTGGGGAACTTTCCTGTCTTACAAGAGGATTGTAAAATGCACCAATCAGCAGGATTCTAAAAGTAGCCAATCGCAGGGAGGATTACAACAAGGGCACTTTAATGGGAGAGAAACGGAACACGGGAGGGGACAATAACGGAATAAAAACTGGCCACCCCAGCCAGCAGCAGCAACCCTCTCGGGTCCTCTTCCATGCTGCAGTAGCTTTGTCTTTTTGCTCTTTACAATAAACCTTGCTACCACACACTCTTTGAGTCCATGCCGTCTTTAAGAGCTGTAACACTCACTGCAAAGGTCCGTGGCTTCTTTCTTGAACTCAGAGAGACCACAAACCCTCCAGCAGGAACCAACTCCAGACACACTTTTTCCTACTGACGTGATGTCTGCTGCACATCTCTTTTAGTTAACCTGCACTAGCAGAATTTTCATGAGCAACAGGTACGGTATCCATGCTACTGAGCTCCCGTGACTTTGCCCTTCAGAAACATTTTAGGTTTATCATTTCTTTTTGTTTTGACTTTGGATCTGAAAGCTGGAAACAGGGGAGTCACGTAGATGTTGTGGAAAAAATATGTGGGAAGGAAGTGGCTGCCATAGAGGCTAATGCTGGCCTCAGGATTATTAGTCAGTTTGTCTCGATGGGAAAGCCCATCAAACAGGGTGAATCTGCTTGTGAATTGTGAAAAATGAGAATCTTAAATAGGGAGTCCTAAATGCTGCCTTATCTATGAAAACTATTATTTCTGGGGCAAAAGCAAAATAAGACATTCAGGAGAAAGTTGATGACTGTGCTGTAAAACAAAATAAGCAAAATTTGCTTATAAATAAGCAAAATGCTCTAGGATTTCATTGCTGTATCCCTTAGGGTCCCAAGAGCAGGAATGCCAAGATGAAATAGTACTGTGTACTTGAGACAAATTAGGGGTCCCAGCTGCCCTCACTGGGGGAGTGAATTTTGTAATAAGATGACTATAAGTCATTTTGTGACTCAGGCTCAGCTACACTAGTCTGTGCCTTACACAGCAGCCTGGAGCAAGTAAGCATGCAGATACAGCCTCAAGGCCTCCCAATCCCTGAGCCAATCTTAGAAGAGGGAAGGCATGCAGCAGGTACTTCCACAGTCCCTGCCCACTGGGATGTGTGATTGAGTTATCCATGTTGAGTTCTGTAGGTTCCAGTACAACTCTTGGGTGCCTACATCTTCATAAGTTTACATGGCTGTCCCCAGTCAGGATAAAGATCTGGGTTTCATTTGGTATGGTGTCTGGGTCTCAGCTATGGCCTTGGGGTCCAGTCTATACTCTGCCCTGCCCTTCCTGCCTAGTGCTCTGGTCACTTGGGAAAATGAGAGTTCCTCTTCCCCCTACCTTTTTGACATGTGCCTTTGTGCCCTTGCCTACTTTGGCTTGGCCAAAGGAAGGGGCTAAGAGTAGAGTTTTGGCCTACAAGTGGCCAACTTGTAGGAGGTCATATCCAAAGTGAACAATAGATCTCTCACAATGGCTTCCATCCCGACACCAGCCCCGCCTTTCAAGAGTTCGACCTTATCTATGAGAAATGGCATACCAAAGTGGCTAATAGTATAGGCTATAGCATCAGACTGGCTGGGTTCAAATTTCTGCTCCATAATTTATTAAAACTATCACTTAAACCTAGCTGAATGTCAATTTTCTCATCTGAAAAATGAGAATAATAATGTTAACTCTTGGAATTGGTACACAAATTAAATGAGAACACAGTAGACGGTTGAGACGAATAAGCTATTATTATGTTGATCTATCCACACTTAGTATGTCTCATCAAATATCCCATTTCCAATTTCTGTGACTATTTGAAGTGGCATACGACTAAGCAAGTACAGCAAGAATCATGTTACAATAGTGCCCAGCTACCTCTTCAGGTACACAGGAGATAACCAGAGATAATGGCAATTTGGGTAAGAAATGGTTTTTTTTCTTCACTTTTTAAATGGATTTTTTTTTGAAAGTGTGAGATAGTAGACATATGAAAAATAACAAGATTAATATACAGGAATACCAATATACCTTTTGCCCAGACATCCCTTTTGAGTTGTGCCAGTTACTCTAATCATGTCCTTTATAATAAAAACATCCACATCAGTATTTCGCATGGTACCCACTTATTATGTCTCTCTAGTTTCCTTCAATCTGGAGTAACTTCTCAGTCTCTCCTTGATCTTCATGATTTTGACATTTCTGGAATTTCAGGACATTCCTTCTGTAGTCTTTCTCCATGTAGGTCTATCTGATATTTCCTCCCAAAGACACCCACATTACACAGTTGCATCCTGTCAGGTGGTACATAATGCCAATTTGGCCTATTATTGATGGTGTTTATTTGACCACTTGATAAAAATGGTATTTACCAGGATTCTCTTCTGTAACATTACTTTGGAATTAACAAGCAGATTTTGTGGAGAAATTTCAGGCCCATCAAATGTCCCATTCCTCATCCCATTTTCATCTATTAGATTTAGCATTTATGGAATTAATTATTAGCATAATGAGTGGTAAGTGGTGATTTTAAGCTATGTCAGCATTTCTATATTTATTATATATCCAAGTATAAAAGTAGTTTCTCTTATATACATTTGTTTATATTTAATGTATTTAAATATATTTAACATAATTCATTTAATTGTCTATATTCAATATAGATATAGTAATATAAATATTTGTATGCTCTAATTTCCCCAGGTTTGGACAGTGGCAACTCTTTGGGCTAGATAAGATATCCTTGAAATATTTACTTCATTCTTCCAACACTTTCTTCCTTTGTGGCGCAACAGGATTTTCAAGAATATTTTCTACTTTACTTACTCAGCCCTGCATAAAGCATCTCTCTATGAAAGTTTGGTTTTTTAAATAAAGAGTACTATCTAAAAATCAAAGTCTGGGTGCTAGGTATGTTAATTGATACTGAGGTCTCGCTGCTTGACTTGTACCTTTTATTTAGATTTTCTGTTAAATATCTTCTTGCAGTCTACACTACAGAGTTTAAGGTCACTCAGCTCTTCCTTTATTCAATACTTATATTCGCTCCTTCATTGGTGAGAAGCCTAGCCCCAACATCTTCAACCTCTTTGCTTATTTGCTCGATCTCCTATGTTCCTCATGTCTCAGCTTATCAGACTTCCCTCATCTCCCATCTCTAACCCCCATTCTGGCACCACCCACCATTACTTGTTCTGCTTGTGTCAAGAAAGGAAGCAAGGGTGTGAGAGAGAGGAGAAAGAAGGAAGAAAGGAACAACAAACATTAACAGAATGGTCTTGACTTGGCCATAGTTTCAATTGCTGCTTATCTTGCATTGTTACTATATTCCAAAAATTACTGTTAGGTCTTGCTTTTGTTGAACATTCTGCTTCTATAAAATTGTTGTGGTTTCATCTTTTGATTATTATGTGGTTTCTCTCAGATTTTTTATTATGACTGAGTTCTGGTCCACTGAAACTCGGAAGGATAGGTAACAAAAATGGTCATGGGCTCAGAACTTGGACCCTTGGCTGGGCCATTTGATAGTGTACTGTGAGAGATGGTGGCCTATGTGTATGTGTGTATATTTGGGGGAGGGAAACAGGGAGCAATTTCAGAAAGGAATGGTGACATCTATTTTGAAACAAAAAAGGAAAGAAATGTGTTTCCTCTTCTCAATGCCCATATCTTTCCTGATTAATTCTGATGATCTCCTGTCTGGCCTTTCTGCCTTTGATTTTCTCTCAATTTAACTTTTTCTTTCAGTGGAGATCATGCATCTTCCTCCATCAAACTGACATCTCTTCTTTATCCACCACTACTCTGGGTCCAGCTTAGCCCAGGGTACATTTCCATTTTACTACTTATGGCACTAATTTGAACTGTCTCCTTATCAAGAAACTCTGAGGTTCTATAGAGTAGGAACTACTTAAATTCCAGGATTAAAAATACCTGGAATTTACTATGTACTCAATAAACATTTGCTGAATGAATAAATTAATGAGACCAGTCTAAAGAAGCTTATGTTAGATATTGTCATCTCTTCCTTTATAAGTTAGTTTCTGCCACTGAATTTTTTTAGGGGGAGAGGGAAGGAGGGAGAGCAAGACCCAGGACTCTGCATTTTTAACACGACCCCCAAGGAATTGTATCCAGGTCATACTTTAATAAAAAGTATGATTTGTTTCTAGTTTCTTAATTTTAAGTTCAAAGAGAGAATTTCATTCTCCAGAGCAACCAGTAGAGCATTGAGAATTAGAGACACTAAATGAATTATGTGTTTTTATAAAGGGCTGAGGTGCAGCCTTAACTACCTATTGATGTTTCTGGGATGAAAATTGACACAGCAATATTTTTCTTCGACCCTACCATTCATGCCACTTAAATACTTATTTACATTCTTCCAAAGTACTGTTTATTATATATGTACTTTATGGTTGAGTCTAAAAACAAAACTTCCTGTCTCTAAGAAATATGGATATTCTATTTCTCTTGATTTATAAGAAGCGATAGACAAGCTTCTAGGATTGCAAGATTGTTCAAGCATGACCCAATGGGCTCTAACAAATTGAGACCCAGAGATTATTTATAGATAATCCAGTCTCCTATACTATGTACAAGACTAGATAAATGGCAAACATGTTTTTGGTATCATGGCATATATTTTTCTCACTCAGGGTGATATTAACAGATTACGCCCTTTTCTGCACAGCTGGATTGCTTTATATCTTTTCTACTGATAAACTCATAAGGGAAATAATAGATTCTTCCTGTTTCACACCATTTATTGGATAAAAAACTGACAGAGTTGTAGTTGTCTTTGGAAAAAATAATTTTAAAAAATAATGTGTGTTTGGCAGTGAAACAGAGCACTAAGGTGTGGGGACTTCCACTGTCGGAGAAAAATCTGCACTCTGTCTGTGGGAGCACTCACTCTAGGAAGGGAGTGATGGGGTCTCACCAGAGGCCAGATCAGCCAAGCATGTGGCTGGATGGAGTAGGTGAGGTCAAGGGCTGGGCCCACTAATTTAAAACCCCGTTTCTCTCCTTGAGACATAACTGGAATCCTGGCCTCCTGTTGAGTCATTCACAGCTTATTTCTACATGGGTATCAGCAGCTCTCTGCTCCACTTCACCTGTTGGCTTTTATATTGTGTCAATATATTTTTTATATCCTCTAGTCTCTTCTTGAGCCTCTTCTTTCCCTATGTCATGGCCTTTGCTTATTCAAGTTTATATCAGAGCATGAGGGTCCTGAAAATTCCAAAATACTCTCAAACTATGATGCCCATTTAGCAAGAGGGACTTGAACGACACTTATTCTCCTACACTCAGTTACGGAAATTAAAGAAAGAAATAATAGATGGAATCTGTGGATCCATCTCCCTCTCTAGCTCTCTCTGTCTTTTCAGTCTTCTCTCTTTCCTTTCTTCTTTGAGAGGAACACAGCGGGGGGCCGGGGGGGGGGGGGGGGGGGGAAGGTTAGACCTGTATAACGAATGACTTTTTTCTAAAGAAGAAAAAGTAGAAATGAGCCATATATATACCAGTAACAGTTACTCTAAACGTGTTTTACACAATGTAGCTAAATCATTTCCCAAACAATAACAAAAAATATTGACTAAATACACAGTATTGACAGTATTATTCAATGTTAAGTAACACTGATGCAAAGTAAAATGGAAAGAAGGGACAGGAGCAGTTATTAATCAACAAACATAACTCTGGATGACCCATTCTCTCAAAGGCTTCTCTGCATTAATAGCTATGGTTTCAGAGTGTAATTATTCCTGAAATTCTCTGCCTATGTAAATATATGTTCATGCCCAGTCATCAATTTATTCAGTAAAGTGTTATATGTACATGGTTACTAAGTACTTAATCAATGCTCACAAGAATAGCAAAATTTGGCTTCAAGTAGCAGTAATTTTCTCAAGAGAGGCGTGTGCTATTAAAATAGTTCATTAAGACATCAGTCAAATACTCTTCTATCCTTGTGTATACCTATTCAATCATAACAAACCAGAAGAAAAACATAAAAGCCTAGGCTTCAGTAGTTTTAACTGTAAACGTTTTTCACAGACCAGGGTGTGCCACTGACATTCCCTAGGGGAATTAGTAATCCTATTGACACTTTATTTCAGTGCTCTGTCATAGATACGGTTTTTTTTTACTTCAGAGAATTATCATGGCAAATGTGCCTCAGGAATCTTATTTCTCTCTGCACATGTAGGAAATTTCACTCTACTATCCTAAAATAATTATTTCATAGGAGAAATGTTTTAAGGCTGCTTGATATCAGAAAAATCAGAATCAGCCAGGCTACCCTTAATTTGCCATCTCTAAAAATGGGAACATTCACACAATAATAGGGCTCAGAGGAATTTAGAGGAAGTTGCTCATTGTGAAGGAAAAGGAGAGAAAGAGCGCAATGCTTATGTTCAATGAACAGGGAAAGAACAGCCATGCTTTCCTGGGATGACGGAGGAGAGGAGTGAGTTCCTTGCCACCTCCCACCCTTACAACACGTCATATACTTATCCAGAATGCATCGGAATCAATTCAAAGATGATCTCTCATATTAGATTTGGGCAACGTTTCCTTAATGAGAGAATGTGCTCTCTAACCTTGAGGAAAGTTCTTAACATCTTTGCATCTCAGTTTCCTCATCTATAAAATGAGAACAATACTAGCATACACTTACAACAGAAAAGTTTGTTGTAAGGATTAAAATAAGTAATATGTGTAAAACACTTAAACTCTTACTTTTTTTGGCTGACAGGGTTTTTTTTAGTGGAAAGAAACATAAATTAACTTGTTTAAATGATCTCTTTTAATGCATAAGTTTAGCGTTATGACCACCAGTTGTATATCTAAACTATGATTGTTATTCTTATGCCCATCTCCAATAGTAATTTCTGCTAAACAGTTTGATTTTTCTAACAATTTTATCTATATTAATTTTTTAAAGAAATCAGAAATGTGAGAAATTGAGAATCAATAAATTTGATTTTACTTTGAAATTTTATTTTATAAAGCAAAGACATGCTTTTAATACATATGGGGAAGGACAGATAGAGACATTAACAGTTTTTAAATACTTCAACATCCACGAAATTTCTACATGGTAGATGTTAAAATTTCCATTCGTAGTTGAAAAATCTTAGGCCCTGGGATAAAAAATAACATTTTTCAATATATCAGTGATCTCCAAAACTTTTCACATATAAGAACCCTATCAAGGACATAAAAATATCACATGTCACTCTATATTAACGGTCATAAGTATTACATTGGTTGACTGAGAAAATACATAGCGATGGTAATGGGGTATAGATTTATTGTATATAAATCACAATGGGACCAAAATAAACATGAAGCAAGCGGGTTGGTTATTTATATTCAGCTAAAAAATTATGATGTAGAGATTGGTCCACATATCTAGACTTCTTGCAATTACTCTACGGATCCCAAGGCTCAATCAACGGTTTGAGGAATCACACATTAAAAATCCTTTCTCATCAGTTACATGCCAGACTTTCTGGCATTTTTGAAGCAGCTTTAGGTATTTGTTTTAGGTACTTGGTTTCACTTAGTTTAAGCTTATTAAAATGTGGTATTTATATAAATGATATTCAATAAATACAAACTTTGACATTTTCACTGCTATTAAATTGAACACATGTCTACTTACCTAGAATATGTATGTTTTGGGGGAAACTTTTCCTGAGGCCTCACATTAATAAGATCTTATTTTTTAGAAGGTAGTGAGTGACTTCAGAACCAACATTATTCACAAAGATTTTAAAAACTTATTTTAAACAAAACTACTTTATATTCTAATTGTGGTAATATCAGGAAATCAGTACTTATCACCAACATTGAAAACATGCAGCAAAAATTTTCAGACTGGATAAAAGACACAATGTAAACATAAGAACATATAAAGCTTTAAAAATACATTAAAATATGTGACATGCAAACACCAAACAAATTAAAACTGGTTAACCTGTATAACCAAAAAAGCACTTGTGTAAAGCATATATAAACAACTGCAGAGGCCGGGCGTGGTGGCTCAAGCCTGTAATCCCAGCACTTTGGGAGGCCAGGGCGGGCCGGATCACCCGAGGTCAGGAGATGAGACCATCCTGGCCCCCGACACGGTGAAACCAATCTCTACTAAAAATACAAAAAAAAAAAAAAAGCAGGCCGAGGTGTGGAAGCCTGTAGTCTAGCCTACTCGGGGAGCTGAGGCAGAAAGAATGGGCATTGAACCCGGAGGCGGAGCTTGCAGTGAGAGCTGAGATCCGGCCACTGCCTCCAGCCTGGGGCTGACAGGCGAGACTCCGTCTGGAAAAAAAAAAAAAAAAAACAACTGCAGAAATCAGGGAACTCAGTGGAAAAAAACAGCAAAACATTGAACAGGCATTTCACAGGAGGATATATTTGGCCCTAAACATGGAAAAAGGTGCTCAACTTTATGAGTCATCATGGAAATGCAAATTTACACCAGAGAAATATCACCAAACATCTACCAGAATGAAGACCAATCACTGCACAACTACTAAAATGAAATGATACTAAAGAATTGGAATTCTAATAGACATGAAAATGATGAAAGAAAAAGAACTGAAAAGGAGCTGGATGGCATATTTACTTTAACCTTACCTGGCCAGCCAGGTTTCAGAGGTCCCAAATTAATACTAGCTATATACTAATGGAGTTCTTTATAAAAAAATACACAAACATACAACACACATATATATACACAAATACATATATAAATTTTTATATATATATTCAAATACATATCCAAATATATATTCAGATGTGTATCTATTCAAATGTATATGTATGTACATATTTTGAAATAAATATTTAGTGACCTTTATTTTGTTCTTGTCATACCATGGATAAGCTCATTCTCAAAAGATTTTCTTGTTATCATAAATCCCAGAGTAGATAATCCTCTCAATATTGGTGAATTTATTTATTTGAGGTTCAAATGTCCCAAATACATAGACTAGAAAGGCCTCATCTTACATCATATGCCTGAATAAGACATGTTCCTTTCTGGAAGTGCTGTAGTTTATATGTTATTCTCAAACACATGGAAACACCACCCTTTTATCTCTTAAGTGGAGAAAATCTGCAGTTTGCAAAGCATGATATATTGACAGAACTGAAAATGGAGTTTAATATATTATTTTCTAATGTCAATGCTAAACTTGTTTAAACTTTGAATGATTAAAATCTCCTCAAATCCCTCAACACTTCAGGATTATCTTTTCCTTTCCCTCAAATTGTTTACTTCAGTCAACTTCTGTGAAAACTTTTTCACCATCCTTAAAGTTTCCAAAAACTTCCAGGAAGTCTTTAGATTCCCTTGGACACATCACACTTTTATTACTGCCCTTGATGAATTTTTAATAAAACCCTTCAGCAGTCACCTCACCTCTCCTGCTGTCCTGTCTGCAGATTTTTCCCCAAACTAATCATCTAGCCTTGTCCTCTTTTCTCAAGGCACGATGTCTTAGTCCAGTCTGCTAAAACAACTACCATAGACAGGGAGGCTTATGAGCAACAGACATTGATTTCTCACAGTTCCAGAGGCACGGAGCCTGAGATCAGGGTGCAGCATGGCTGAGTTCTGGTGAAGACTCTCTGCTGGCTTGCAGATGACTGACTTCTTGTGTCCTCATATGGCAGAAGGAAAGCTAGCTAGCTCTCTGGCCTCTTCTCATAAGGGTGCTAATCCTACTTACAAAGGTTCTATCGTCATCACTGAATTCTCACCCAAAAGTCTTGCCTCCAAATACCATCACATTGGACATTAGATTTCAACATGTGAATTTAGAGGGGTCACATTTAGTTCATAACATACCACTCACATAAGTTTTACTGAAGATTTGGTAATTGCATTGCACAGAACAATATTTTAAAACAAGTATTAGATGTCACCATTCAAAAAAGCTGCATGACTTTCTGGTTGTTCTTCTTAGGCCTGATTTTCTCCTGAACTGCTTCCTTTCTCCCAATGCCGCTCTATCATCTTCCAAACCCTTTCTCTCTGGCAGCCAGTAAAGACTCCTCAAATACTTATTTCTCTACTACACAGAGAAATGACTATCTTTTGTTTTCTTATTTCTACTCATATAGACTGGTCCTAGCCAACAAGCGCATTTAAACACATAAACCTCTGCAACACACATGCTCACACATATGCTTGCCATATCTAGCATAGCAATGTATTCTCAGGGTTTCTGCTTTCCAAGATCTCACATGCCTGAGAGAGACATGTAAAAAAGTAATGACATATCTTTACAGGAGGAGAGATTATGGAGGTAAAGATTCCCCAGAGCTGGATCTTAAAGGAGGCTTAAAAGTAGATCATTAATACGTAAGTGTGGATTCTAGCTTGGGAATTAAGAAAGAAAGAGAAACCAGAGAGAGAGAGAGAGAGAGAGACAGAGAGAGAGAGAGAGAGAGAAAGAGAATGATGTATGAAAACCACCCTGTCATCATAGATCATAGACCATAGACTATGGCATGTTCTGGACGTAACTATTCATTTGAAGTTACTGGAGAACAGAAAGTGTGCCTGTGTGTGTGTGTGTGTGTGTGTGTGTGTGTGTGTGTGTGTGTGTGACATTTACAATGAGACAACTCAGAAGAAAGATGCAGACTGGTGGTCATCCTCTGAAGAACCATTTTCTAAATGCAGAATCAGGTTGGTCTCAGAGTACTATAGGAGTGTACCACTTAAATGCCTAATCTATATCATTTTTTAGGTAATCAGAGGACAAACAGTGAACTTAAAAATATAAATTTGTTAGGAAAACCATTCATCTAGCCAGGCTGATTCTGAATGAAGGTAAAAATCAATCAAACAAACAAACAAACACACAACCAAAAGAAACAAGAAATACAGAAAAGGAAAAAAGCCAAACCAAAGAAAGGAGGGTGATGTCTTACTCACCATCTGATATTCTGGGAGTACAGAGTGGTTACATGGGGTGGCCACAACAGACTAGAATGATACTATGGTGTGTTTAGGGGGAGCTCACTGAAAAATGAGTCGTACAATCTTCAGTCGGTGATATTGTTTGGCTCTGTGTTGCCACTCAAATCTCATCTCAAACTGTAATTCCCACGTGTTGGGGGAAGGGCCTGGTGGGAGGTGACTGAATCATAGGGGCAGACTTCCTGCTTGCTGTTCTCCTGATAGTGAGTTCTCAGAAGATCTGGTTGTTTGAAATCCTGTGGCACTTCCTCCATCATTTTCTTTCTCTGCTGCCACCATGTAAGACCTGTCTTGATTTCCCTTCGCCTCCTGCCATGATTGTAGTTTTCCTGAGGCCTCCCTAGCCATGCAGAACTGTGAGTCAATTAAATCTCTTTTCTTTATAAATTACCCAGTCTTAGGCAGTTCTTTATAGCAGTTTGAAAACGGATTAATATTGTCGGAGACCTTTAGCTCTAGGAACAATATGGAATAAGACAAGGATAGAAGAGTGAGTTACAGTGGCTTTACTGGAGGTTCAAGGCCCCAACAGAGAACAGTATTATACAGATCAACTATGCCTCTAACACCATGAAATAGTATAACCTGTTTTTCCTCAACCCCTGGGGCTTTTTGGAGGAAAAAAGGAAAGAAGGTGAGGGTAGGAAATTAGAATTTTTTATTGCCTGATTTTTATTAAAGTATCTAATTTATTTTTTAAATAAACTTTAAGAATGGTTTTAGATTTAGAGAAACGTTGGGAGCATAGTAAAGAGAATTCCATATATGTCACAGGCAGTTTCCCTTGTTATTAACATCTTGCATTAGTGTGGCACATTCATTACAATTAACAAACCAACACTGATACATTATTATTAACTAAAGATCCATACTTTTTAAAATTTCCTTAGTTTTTACCTAATGTCTTTTTCTGTCCTGGTGCAGTACATTGCATTTAGTCATCATGTTTCTACTTAACTTTTTGAACACAAAGAATGCATTTATAGGCATTTGTTTTAACATGTTTGCCAATTCTATTTTATATGTCTGTTCTTGGTATATTTTATTAATTTAATCCTTACAATAATGTATGAGGTATATAGAGATCAAGCAACCTACCCAAAGCCATACAACAACAAGTGTTGGAGTCAGGGCATGAACCCAGGCAGCCTTGCTCCATCAAAGTGAATGTAGAGGAAATAATTTTTAGTCAAATTATTTTAAATTCTTCAGTGAGCCTCTGAAATTTCAGGTTCTTATAGTTCAGGGTTTCAGAATTCCCTGGGTACAAAAATCGAAAATGAGACTCTTGGCCATTGAATCTGACATATGAAGCAATCTGGGATCTTGAGCCTGGCATTCTGCTGTGTGCTCACTGTCTCCACCCTTATCTGTAACATGAAGGAAATTAACTAGTGTGTCAAAAAAAAGTCACAGCCAGCTACTGTTTGTATAAATCATTATTCCATGAAAGGGCCCTATATGCAAAGCAGTCCCCAAATGCCAAAAGGACCCAAGAAACCAAAGAATGAGGCAGACAAGCCCAGTTTGTCAGTGGGAGGTGATCTGTTATGGGTATCTTACAGACAGACACATAGTCTTAAGTGGCTACAAGACAGGTAGATCTTCATGCTGCATCCCCAAGACCCAGGGATTATATTTTGGGAAAAAAGTATCTGTGCTTTGAAAGGAATGTGTAGGTGGTTGAGAGAATGCTGCTGACATCACAACCTATGACTTCTGCAATAACATAAAGGGTTGTTTTGGATGAAAGACAAAATTTATAGTGAATAAGTATTTCTACATAAAGACTAATAAATCAACCAGACTTCCTGGAGGTATTCCTGGACTTAGGGTTAGTCAAGGGTCACATGATGGATTAGCATTTAAAAATGAAGTCTCTCTTTAAAATAAAGTCAATCTTATGAATGATAAGATGCGATGTAATTCTGTTGTTTGGGGCATTCTCAGATGTGACTGGCTCAGGCTATGGCAGCTCACTTGTGTTGGTCCCTTTGTCTGTAAAGAATCTTGAGCAAATTATCTAAATTCTCTGAGTTTAATGTCTTCCTTTATAAAATGAGGTGACCATAGGGACTATTGACATTGCTATAAGAACTAAAGGAAGTATCATATAAAGCACCTAGCATATTAGTTTTCTTCTGTTCATCATCATTATGAATGGAGTAGTGAGAAGACAGGAGTGACTTCTACTACCTCTTCAGCCTGTGACTTCATCAAAGGAGAATTTTAAAATGATAGGGTCTCCTCTTTTAACTTCATCATAAAAGGCAGTGCTGCATTCTCCAGAAAATGCGTGTCTACAAGTGGTTCATTAGTTTATATGTCAAGAACCTTATGTGGTATTTAGGGTGAAAAGAAAGTATCAGAGGAGCAACCTTAACTCAGAAACACCACCCTCCTTGGGCTTTATTCTATTTATTGGAAACCCTTTTCATGGTCATGCCAGGGCATGGATAGTCAGTGGATTTGCAGTTAAAGTTCAATTCCTTCCAAGGACATTCTTGAAAATAGCATTTGATTATAGAAGCTCCACTTCAATGATGCAAAGAATCCTACACTGGGTTAAATCTTTTGCTTAGTCACATATTTGAAGAACTGTGTTAATATTATAATAATTTCCACCCCAGCGAAGAGGTTTCGACAGATGCAGGAAATTGGAGAGAAAGAGAAATAAGTGAGATCAAGGATAGCAGGAGGTCAGGCTTCCCCGTTTCCAGTGACCCCTGACTTCACATCCCAAGTGTTCTTCTTTCATCCTTATTATAGGTGTTGCAGGATCCACAAGGTTTGGAAACTTCTAGAAACTCTTTGCCAAAGAATTCTGAAAGGCACTAGCATTGGCAAATCTGCTTCACACAGAAAACATGGATTCTAACATAACTCAAGTGTTCTGATATTCAGTGTTTGAAATAAAACAACTTTTTTTTAATTTCAGTATCTGGATGATAGATAGGTAATTTTATTTTTTGAGACAGGGTCTCTTTCTGTCACCCAGGCTGGAGTACAGTGGCATGATCTCAGCTCACTGCATCCTCTGCCTCCCAGGTTCAAGTGATTCATTCCTCAGCCTCCCAAGTAGCTGGGACTACAGACACATGCCACCACACCCAGCTAAGTTTTGTATTTTTAGCAGAGACACTGTTTTACCATGTTGGCTAGGCTGGTCTTGAACTCCTGAGCTCAAGTGATCCACCTGCCTCAGCCTCCCAAAGTGCTGGGATTACAGGAGTGAAGCACTGTGCTCAGACAGATATGTATTTTTTTTCCCAAAGGTTAGGAACAAAAGAATAGACCTTTCTGAGTATGCCCTAATACTTAGATGGCAGCCCTACCCAATCATCTTTGGATTTCACTTTCAACACATATGAATGATCTGGGTGAGTCTTATAGGAAGTTACACAGTTCTTGATATAGTTCTTTCCCTCTGGGATGTCAGAAAGGAAAGAAGGAACTTCTAAAAGTGACTCAGTTGTAAACAGAATTATTCAAAGAACTTGAGAGAAGAAAACCGTTGCTTTCTACTATCAAAAAAATGTTGATGTTATGTTGAGAGTGAATGTGATCTTTCTATACAAAGATTAGTGATTGAAATTTTGTACCATGGTTCATTTATTTCCGATTAATAATCGGGAATAGAAGAATAGAGGAAGAAAAATGTGAGGAACAAGGGGAAAACAGACAATGAAGCCAGGATTTGCTTTTATTCAGGAGAGACTTTCTAACATTTGAAAAACATCTACTGAATTAGATGACAAGTGATATATAGAAGTGAAAGGACCTATCTAATGCCAGAATTTTGCACCTAGTTCATCAGTAGTCATCTTTTCCTAAGTCAAGGTAATGCGAATCGTAGCACAGGAAATGGATAGCATGACATTATCATCTTAAACTCTTTTCACAGTTAGGATATGCATAGAAAAAGAAAAATCTCCAGGCAGAGCAGATGGCTTGATGCACACTACCAATGATTTGTGTACACACAGTTTAAAATGACAGTCTTTATTGTTCCCTGAACATGGCTTCTGATGACAGAAGCAAAGTCAACAGGCTTAAAAATATGCAGACGTGTTAATATAATTTTATAAATGCAGACTACAGTTCCATTTAAAAAAACTCAAGGTCATTCCTTACCATATGCCATAAAGCTTACTGGTTTTACTGATAAATGAAAAATACAATCTGGAAAGAGCTATGAGACAGCAGTCACTAATTTCCAAAATAGAGTAAAAGAAGAGGATATGGAGGACATTTATCTTTTTAAAATACTCTGATTACCATCAGAATAAACCAGCCCCCAAGACAGAGGTACCTACTTCTGTCTTAAATCTAAGAACCTCTAGGGCTGTGCTGTAGCCTGCACACCTGGAATAGATGTAAACAAAGACACCCAAACCCCAAGAGAATACTGAGGCATACACAATCTATATGTCCCCTTCCTTCAGATAATGCTGCAGAGATGGAGTCTCTTTGCAGGGTCCACAAGCTCCTTGAGTGGTATGCAATTAAAAAAAAAATCAGTTGCATCCTTTTATTTAATACAATCACAATATAATTTACTCATAGTAAGTTTATTCATTCTTAAATTTACAATGTGTCTATTATATACAGAGCACTCTGTCAGGCACTGGGATTGTTTTGCATAGTCATATCCATTTTTCTGGAAAGAGGGAGGCCTTGGGTAAGGTTTTCAAAGGAACTCAACCAAAACAAAAAATGTTAAGAACCACTGCTGTATAAAATAAACCAAGCTTTATATATGCAGCAGGTGTGAATGGTATGCACAGACTGTAAAGCTAAATACATTGAGTATCTATTGTATGTCAGCAGGTGTGAATGGTATGCACAGACTGTAAAGCTAAGTACATTGAGTATCTATTGTATGTCAGGGACTGTGTTATCACAGGGAATCCTCACCACAATCGTATATTGTATCACTCAATTTATAAATGACAAAACTGACCTGAGGTTGATGGATATGTGTCAAATGTCACAAAATTGACCAGCTCTCCAGACTCTCACTTTTCATTTCCATTGTAATTGTGGATGTCCCCCCAGGGTTTTATCCTAAGGCCTGCCTCATTTTGCCAACACTTTGGACATTCCCTTCCTTTGTCTTGGTTTCAATTTCCATCTACATCTCCCTTGCTTTCAGTCTCCATGTTGATAGGTACTGAGTACCTAGCTCTAGGCCAATAAATACAGATGCGTATGAGACTTCTTCCCTTGTCATAAGACTTCCACATCTAGTTGTTTCTTATGCAAAATGAGATTATTTTCCAACAGTGTTCACATTTGAGGCATCTGGCAATGTCATTATCAATGTTCTGGTTGCACAAGTCAGAAACCTGGGGACTATTTTTGATTCCTATTGTCTTTTGCCATACATCAAAACAATCACTTATCTTGTTCATCCAACTTTCTAAACATTTCTAAAATTTATCTACTTCTGTGCTTCCCCACTACTTATATCTCTTATGTCAATTTGATCACATCACCTTTTCTACACCTGGTACCTGCTGAGCCTTCTGGAGATTCCCATTTCTTTTAGGGTAGCATCCAAATGTCCTGCTTCCAAAACCCTTCAATGTTGGGAGCCAAAAGCCTGAGGGTCATGACCAACTCAGCATTCCACTGGAGGATATATGATTAAACAGCAAACTGTTCTTCATGAATGCAGAATGTGGGCAAACTCGCCTCTGCACCTGCCACCAGAAGGTATGCCAAGGGCAGTCACTCCCTGGCACCGTGCTCCTTGAGGTTATCTACTGGGACATCTGGAGCCTACTGTTCAAAAAAATGCAGTCATGCAGGCCTGCACCAAGTCAAGCAACTAACCAACAACCACCCGCTTCTCCCTATCTCCTTTACTCGGTAAATACAAAGGGCTCTAGAAGCTTAGGGCCCTTGTTCACTAGACGCAAGGAGCCCCCTGACCCCTTCTTCCAAACATACTCTTTTGTCTTTATCTTTATTCCCACATTCGTCCTTCTTTGTTCAGTCTACAAGGATCTGCGGCACTTCAAAATCTAGTCCTTGCTCCAAACTTATCTTTTGTAAATCCCAAATTGTAATTTAAACTGAAGTCTGTGAACTATTTGCATCTTTTGAGGGGTCTGTACTCAATCTCCTCCATCTGCTGTTTTTTCTGCCAGTAATGCTCACCCTATTCCTACCTCTGAGTAACTCCTATAAATGCTTCAGGTCTTAATAATTGGGAGCTGGCATTCAATGGGCATAAAATTTCAATTATGCCAGATGAGTATGTTCTAGAGATCTGGTGTACAACACAGTGCATATAGATAACAATAAGATACTGTAAACTTTAAAATCTGTTAAGAGAATAGATCATGTAAAGTATCCTTACCACTAGAAACAAAAAAACAAATGGAAGGGACACAAGGAAAGTTTGGGAAGTGCTGGCATGTCTATTACCTTGATTGTGGTGATAGTATCACAAGTGTTTGTATGTGTCCAAATTCATCAAATTGTAAAGATTACATATGTACATTTTATATAGCATTTACCTCAATAAAGCTGTTTACCAAAAAGAGCTACAGCCATATCTTAAGAGATTTCCTGATCTCACTGAAATGTGTTGGAAACCATACTCTGTGCTTCCTGCATCAAAACACCTACAGAATGATCTTTTCTTTCCACTAGAAGTAACATCACGGAGCAGAAAGGTCATGGCTTCCGGGTTCACTCTTGTATTCCCAATGTTGAGCACAGCATCTAGCTTATATCAAGTACCCGTAAATACTGATGAATGATTTTAATTTGATCCTATGAATGGATCCCCTTTAAACATCCTGGCTGACGCTACTTTGGTTAAAGTGGCCAGATAAAATACAGTTTTCCCAGTTAACTTTGAATTTCATATAAGCAATGAAAAATGATAAATATATATATATACATACACACACCCATATATATATACACACACACGCACAGTATGCAATATATAGGGCACACTTATACCAAAAAAGTATTCGTTATTTTTCTGAAATTAAAATTTAATAGACTGTTTTGCATTTTCATGCTATTAACTTTGACATTTGGTTGGCCCTTTGTCAGGGACCTTGCAGGTTCCTTTAGTCATACTAAACAGGCATCTCCCACAGGCATGAAAGGTAGCTATGTTTGCCAACAACCTTCACCATGCACTTGCTGATTCACATCTAGCTTCATTGCTCTGATTTAGCTTCTAGGTTTCCCTTTACTTTATTCCCATCAACCACTTGCTATCCCATTACTGACCATGGCCTGATGTCTACATTCTGATGACACCTTTGGCAGCCACTCCAGTCTAGCATTAAATCACTACTAAATTCATTGCCTTGGGCTCTGCCTCTCCTCTGTCATATCCTGGAGTATCACATGCAAACTTAGCGCTCACAAGACAGCCTATTACATTCTTGGAGAGTTCTAATTGTTAGAGAGTCTGTCTTTGTGTTAATCTGAAATTGACTTCCCTGAGGCTTTGACCTATTTGAGTTTCAATAGATAGTTTGTTTCTTGAGAGCAGAGAAATGTCTTATGCACTGTGGTATCTCCAGGCTTCATGGCAGTGACTGGCACATGGAAGACTCTTGATAAATGTCTGCTGAATAAAATTTGGCATTATTGCCTCTGGAGCTGCACTGTGTAAAATGAATCTCTGATCTACAGTCAGTTTTTCAAATGTGTGAACAATGTTATATAGCTCTTCATCAATCTGGTCTTTTATAGGCTAGGCATTCCCAGTTCCTTAAATCATTTTTCATTTGAGAAGTGAATTACCTTGCACAGAAGAGGCACTTGGTAAATGTTTGTCCATTAAGAATTTCCTCATGTTTGGTTAAAATGGAAAATATTCATAAGAAAACAATGCTAGATATAACTTTAAATGACATAGACATTACTAGTGGGCATAGGTAAAAATATAATGAATGGTGAAAAGGATAATTGTATCCCATAAAAATGTATACCAACTTAATAATATAGACTGCCTAGATATTTTGAAAATGCATTCATTTGCATAAATATCCAAACATTCTTATAATTTGAAATACTTTAATTTTGAAATATAATATGATAATATTTGTAGTATATTTTGAAAGAAGCCTTCAGCAATTCTCCAATCTTATTATTTGCCTATTCCCATGCATACAGTAATCTGTCTAGATATTTTGGGCCTCAACATTGAACATGTGGCAAGAGAGAAGTTTAAATATCCTTTTAAAATGAAATATATTTTTCCATTTTCTGTCGAAATAATTAGCAAGACAAATGATTGTATCATCTCATTGTTACTGTGCAAAGAGATCTATAAAGAAAAAAGAAGGAGGAGAAACCAATGATTCGATCTATTAATTAGAGAGAAAATCATGCTAAAAATGGTAAGGTGTGCATCAAAGTACTAGATACATCTTAAGTAGGTAATTTTAAAAGAGGGATAATTGCCAATGTATGTTCAAATTTGCATACTTTCCTTCAGCTCGCCTACTAAACTGAATAGCTATATTTGATCAATTATAACAATTATATAAAAACTAAGATTTTCGTTAAACTTGTTTTTATAGCTTTTATAGCCAGAAACATTTGATGTGTAATGAGCAACTCAACGATTTACTGCCTTTTATTTATAAACCTTGCTAGATTCTATGATGTTATAGTGATTTTACATTCGGCATTCAAATCTGACGTGGGGTTATGGTGATTTTACATTCGATATTCAAATCTGATGCGGGGTTGGATTACAGTCTGTCATTTCTGCAGTCCAATTAATATGAACAGGGTGGGAGAAGGATGAACCTTATTCTATATTAAAATTTGTACATGGCCACACAGCAAAATAAACACTAGATTGGTTGCTGCAAAAATGTCAGGCACAATTACATGGATGAAACATAAAGAGCATTCCTCTCAGCAAGATTCACAAGAGGAGGGGTGTCATAAATAGGGAAAAGAAAACTGTTCAACAAAGCTGGTTGTATCTTGCCTTTAAGCAGGGAGTTCACCATTAAAGGCATTTTCTGGATAGACAGTCCTGAGGTGTGTGTTTGTGTGTGTGTGTGTTTTATACAGGGAGAGAGAATTTATATACTATCATACTGGCATCAAGCCATATAATAGCTCCAGGAATAATACTGAGATTTCATAATCCATGAAATTTCTTATTTCCAGCAAATAGCTGGAAATAATAGCCAGTGAGTGTCAGAATGCAGATTGTGTGTTTATCTTTCCTAAAGAAGTAAAAGGTAGTCGCCTTGCTCTTCCCCTCCATCGCCCCACATCACCTCTGCTCCACTTGCTATCCATTTTCTTAAATAGAAGATTCAGGGAGAATCCCTGCAGTAGGTTATAATAGGTTGCCAGAGGAAATGTTTCTTCTATTTTAAAAGAAAAAGAAGTAAGAAAAAGAAGTTTTCATTAGCTCTATGATATTCCTTCTGACAAGCCACTGTTTTGAAGGCAAATCTACTCTTCCTACTGCCTTCACATGTTTCTAGGAGATAGTTGTGTGAGAAAATCCTCTGTACTAAAGATTTTTGTATTCTGGAGATATTTCTCATGAGGAGTGGTCAAACCCCTGTAGAGTAAATGAGACAAGGGGCCTGTACCAGAACACTCTTATGAGAAGTGACATTTAAGATTCAGTAAAATAGGAGATAATATAGGAGATATGGAAGCCCTCCTGGTCATATGCCATAAATGGTGATAAGATTTGAATTGCCTGTGTTCTCACCTGCCTCGCAGCTGAAGTGTTAGAAGCCCAGGATCCTAAGAGACTTAGGGTTTTCTCTATTTGAATTATAGCATATGTTCAAGCTGTATCCCTAAACTCCTGACTGAGCTACTAAAAATAATGACTCCTGAGACAAACAATGAGTAATCTACTCTGAGCAGTGCTATAGCAGAGGGAGTGGAATGTTTGCAGCTGAGATTTGAAACATAAGAATCAGTGAGGGAGAGAGATAAAAAATGACTGCAAGAGTTGATATAAAAAACATGCTTCAGTCCAATTGTCTCCCATTTTTTTTTCTGTCAAAATGAATGAGCATCAGAAACAAAGATATCGAAGAGATTCTCAGAGAATGGCCCTTGGAAAATTTAAAATTAAGAAAGCACAATCTACAATGATTCTTAAAATTAGAAAATAGTATCCAGGGGAATTACATAAGATTATATCCTGACTAAAACACAATTTATTCTTGTAAATAGGAAAAACAGATTGGGAAAGGTGTAGTTTCATTATGAACAGTCTGCTAATGTCAGTACCATAAGAAACTAACAAAAACTTTGCCCTGTGACTTAGCTTCACACCTTCTGAGAAGCAGGAACAGCCTAATAATACCCTAGCCAGGGTTATCAGCAAAGAACCACAAAACAAAGCCCTCAGCTTTTCATCACATTAAGGCAGTTGAGAAACTGCAATATTCCCCTTATGTTCCTTGTGGGTAATTCTAAATTAAGCTCTAAATAAAGAGCACCAACCATTGTTCATCAGGCCTGAACCAAATCAATAAAATAGATGAGATTATTTTGGCAAGTGGCATGAGATGTTGGAGCCTAGAGCTGGAAGTGCTTAGGTGTCAATTTCTGAATTATTTCAAGGGAACTAATTCAGATGATATTTATCAAGATAATTTTTAGAGTTAATGCAATTCAGATATTTTCCAAGTTAAATAATCTTCATAAAATTAAATTTCACAGTTCAGAAATGTGCAGAAAAGAGTAGCCTTTTCCATCCAAGTGAACAACATTTGACTTTAAGGAGCAATTCTCTTGGAATTTTAAAAATGAGAAACATAAGCTTCCCCAAATTTATACATCAATTGCAATCTGTGGTTTGAAAATTTCTAACCAAAAATATACTCTGAATATTGTGGCAGCTGTTCCAAAACATCTTTCAAGTATTTATTATTCATTTTATATTGTCTTAAGATTTAAATTTGATATAGAGGAACTCTCCTTAGTATTATTATTATTTTGTATAGGAAGGAAGAGAACCATACTTCCCCAAATACTGAAGAGAGATTTTTAAATCATTGATCTGATAGCAAAAAATGAGTAAGGTGCTCTTCTCGCAAAGCATTAAATCAGAATTTCCAAGATCATCAGAGAGCAGTAAGTCAATGTCAGAATTAGATAACCTCACTCACTAGTCATCCCAACAGTCGCATTTCAACAGTACAATTATAAGTACAAACAGGTTCAGAAGCACTATGTAAAGAGTTAAGCTTTGGGAACATGGCCATTTTCCATGCAACCCAAGATGACCTCCTCATGGATTCTGTTGAGTAGAGAGGGGATAACTCATACAGTCTTAAGCACTTGTTCCAAGAAATGACATCAAATTCTGTTCAATGGTGAATTCATTGAAAATTTTAACCATTTAAAAATTAACCCAGCTTTCCTAGAAGTATGGCCCATGAGATAAGACTTATTTTCTTTCACCTAATCTCCAGACCACACTAAGGTTAGGAGTCTGGCTACAAGCACAGCTACATCTGCTGTAGGACACTAGGGCAAAATCAAAAGGTCATAAGTTGATCAAAATGTATCCAGATATTTTGGCAAGAGGATGTGGATCTCCAGGGGAGGAATAGAAGCCTTGGCACACATCCTTAGCTTGTTGGGGAACTGAATCTGCGGGGGAAAGAATGGATGAAATTTTGCCTAGGCTATAAAGCAAATCACAGTGAAGTCAGTATCTAATGCATTATGCATGTAAAAACAAAGATGCATAAAATGTACATTCCAGTAATTAATTTCAGAAGCTCTTCAGAGGATGTTACCTCAATTGTATTTGACAAATATCCTTAAGAACTTGAGCTATGTAGTGTGGCAAGCTGAGAAGCAGAAAAAACAAGGGCATGCAAAGATTAATACTTCAATCAATATTCACCAAGTGCCATATTTGGGCAATGCTGTGGGAAATCCTGTACATGGGACCTGAGACCTCTCTCATGGGCCATGTAATAATGTCTCTTCTCATAGGAGCAGAAGGTTAACAGGCATTGCTCATGTGCCCCATCCTACAGCTGAATTGCCTACCTGCAGTAAGGGAAGGAAAAGGAATGTTGGCAAAGCTTTTTAAAGACCTTTGCTGAGAAACCATGCTTGCCAGCATTCCATGTTTCTAGAAATATTGGGAAAAGGCTTGTCCCTTTGCATCCCAAATAAGGCAATACGAAATTATAACTGGATGCTACCATGGACACCCAGATTCTATCCAGGAGAACATAAATAGAAGTGATGAGAACACCCTCTCCCTGCTGGAAATACATGTGGAGCCCCCCTGTGGGGTTTGACTGTAGGCTCAGGGCAAAATGACTCTGCCTTTTCTAAGGCAGCTCCACCAACCCTGAGGTGCTCATGAGTATTCAAGAATCTCACCTGCAGCAAAGGACTGGAAACACTACAAAGGTGGAACACTCAACATTGTGGTTAACTAGGAATAAAGTGAGAGTCTTTGGTTTCTCTTTTAATGCCCTGCAGTTTCTATCTCACCAAGAACCAAAAGAGAATCTAAGGATGGTCTTGCACATAGGAATTGCAAGGGTGAAGCACTTTCTAAGATCAGGGATTTACCAAATGAATGACTCTTCCAGGGGCAGAGTCAACAAACATCTAACAATAAGGTAAGGTAGACACTAAGAGTTGATAATCTAGTAAAAATAATAACACAAAGCAGAATTTGATTGTTATTTAAGATTAAGTAGAAGAAACAAGCCAAGCAATTGGGAAAAAACAAGGTAAAGATTTCTTCTAAGATATTTGAGGAACAATTCGTGAAAAATCACCAAGTTAGGAATGAAATTTTTTTCAATATCTACATATTACCAAGAGTGGTACAAAAACTAGGAATGTAGGTCTAAAAGGGAAATAGAAGCAAAATTGAATAGATCTGCTATTTTCTAGCTATATCATAGTGGATAAATGAGTAAGCCAGCCCACATTCTGTGCTTTAGTCCTCTCATCTATAAATTCAACATAAGATGGAATGAAGAATCTTATGAGGATGACTAAATTGATTCCAATATGGTGTTTTGATATCTTTAGCACAAAGAGGGATGATACACATTATTATTGATCCTTTCAATAAACAACTAGCTTTAAAGGAGCACTAACATTTTAAAAAATGTTGTTATACTAGTCTTGTATCTGAGACAGGAAAATAGGTCGCTCTGATGTATTATTTTATATTTTTAATTTTTATTTTAGGTTCAGGGCATATTTGTTATATAGGTAAATATATAAACACATGCACATTTGTTATATAGGTAAATTGTGTGTCATGGGAGTTTGGTGTACAGATTATTTTGTTACTTAGGTAATAAGCATAGGACCTAATAGGAACTCTTCCGATCACCACTCTCCTCCCACCCTATACTGTTTTATATGAACAAGTTTGCATTATATGAGGTCCTAGGATCTTTGGAAGTTTAAAGTACAATTTATAGAGGGTATAATACTTAACGCTGTTTCGTTAACTTCAATAGATTATAAATTTTCAATATAAGTAAAATTATGAGAAGACACTTAAGAAGACATTGGGTTAGGTGCTGGAGGTACGACAATAATTATTCTTTATTATGATACTAGGGTACATGTGCACAACATGCAGGTTTTTGCATAGGTATACATGCGCCACGGTGGCTGG
Organism: Papio anubis; assembly: GCF_008728515.1. NCBI lineage: Eukaryota > Metazoa > Chordata > Mammalia > Primates > Cercopithecidae > Papio > Papio anubis. Next base: position 116,228,304 of record NC_044981.1, on the reverse strand, counting down.
CTGCACCCATCAACTTGTCATTTACATTAAGTATTTCTCCTAATGCTATCCCTCCCCCATCCCCCAACCCCCAACCCCCTGACAGGCCCTGGTGTGTGATGTTCCGTGCTCAGTGTCCATGTGTTCTCATTGTTCAGTTCCCACTTATGAGTGGGAACATGTGATGTTTGGTTTTCTGTCCTTGTGATAGTTTGCTAAGAATAATGGTTTCCAGCTTCATCCATGTCCCCGCAAGGACATTAACTCATCCTTTTTTATGGCTGCATAGTATTCCATGGTGCATATGTGCCACATTTTCTTTATCCAGTCTATACTGATGGATATTTGGGTTGGTTCCAAGTCTTCGTTATTGTGAATAGTGCCACAATAAACATACATGTGCATGTGTCTTTACAGTAGCATGATTTATAACCCTTTGGGTATATACCCAGTAATGGGATCGCTGGGTCAAATGGTATTTCTAGTTCTAGACCTTTGAGGAATCGCCACACTGTCTTCCACAATGGTTGAACTAATTTACACTCCCACCAACAGCGTAAAAACGTTCCTGTTTCTCCACATCCTCTCCAGCATCTGTTGTTTCCTTACTTTTTAATGATCGCCATTCTAACTGTCCTGAGATGGTATCTCATTGTGGTTTGATTTGCATTTCTCTGATGACCAGTGACAATGGGCATTTTTTCATATGTCTGTTGGCTGCATAAATGTCTTCTTTTGAGAAATGTGTGTTCATCTCCTTTGCCCACTGTTTGGTGTTTTTTTTTTTTTTTTCTTGTAAATTTGTGTAATTCTTTGTAGATTCTAAATGTTAGCCCTTTGTCACATGGGTAGATTGCAAAAATGTTCTCCCATTCTGTTGGTTGCCTGTTCACTCTGATGATAGTTTATTTTGCTGTGCAGAAGCTCTTTAGTTTAATTAGATCCTATTTGTCTATTTTGGCTTTTGTTGCCATTGCTTTTGGTGTTTGAGTCATGAAATCTTTGCCCATGCCTATATCCTGAATAGTGTTGCCTAGGTTTTCTTCTAGGGTTTGTATGGTTTTAGGTCTTACATTTAAGTCTTTAATCCATCTTGAGTTAATTTTTGTATAAGGTGTAAGAAAGGGATCCAGTTTCAGCTTTCTACATATGGCTAGCCAGTTTTCCAAGCACCATTTATTAAATAGGGAATCCTTTCCCCATGCTTGTTTTTGTCAGGTTTGTCAAAGATCAGATGGTTGTAGAAGTGTGGTGTTATTTCTGAGGCCTCTGTTCTGTTCCATTGATTTACATATCCATTTTGATACAGTACCATGCTGTTTTGGTAGGCTTGTAGTATAGTTTGAAGTCAGGTAGCGTGATGCCTCCAGCTTTGTTCTTTTTGCTTAGGATTGTCTTGGCTATGCAGGCTCTTTTTTGGTTCCATATGAACTTTAGAGTAATTTTTTTCCAATTCTGTGAAGAAAGTCATTGGTAGCTTGATGGGAATGCCACTGAATCTATAAATTACCTTGGGAAGTATGGCCATTTTCACGATATTGATTCTTCCTATCCATGAGCATGGAATGTTCTTCCATTTGTTTGTGTCCTCTTATTTTGTTGAGCAGTGGTTTGTAGTTTTCCTTGAAGAGGTTCTTCACATCCCTTGTAAGGTCCAGCCTTGTAAGGTCCAACAAAGTCACATCCCTTGTTGAATCTGCTTTGCATCCCAGGGATGAAGCCGACTTGATCGTGGTGGATAAGCTTTTTGATGTGCTGCTGGATTCAGTTTGCCAGTATTTTATTGAGTATTTTCGCATCCATGGTCATCAGGGATATTGGTCTAATATCCATGTAAGATGGATTCCTAGGCATTTTATTCTCTTTGTAGCAATTGTGAATGGGAGTTCACTCATGATTTGGCTCTCTGTTTGTCTGTTATTGGTGTACAAGAATGCTTGTGATTTTTGCACATTGATTTTGTATCCTGAGACTTTGTTGAAGTTGCTTATCAGCTTAAGGAGATTTTGGGCTGAGACGATGGGGTTTTCTAAATACACAATCATGTCATCTGCAAACAGGGACAATTTGGCCTCCTCTTTTCCTAACTGAATTACCCTTTATTTATTTTTCTTGCCTGATTGCCCTGGCCAGAACTTCCAACACTATGTTGAATAGGAGTGGTGAGAGAGGGCATCCTCGTCTTGTGCTGGTTTTCAAAGGGAATGCTTCCAGTTGTTGCCCATTCAGTATGATGTTGGCTGTGGTTTGTCATAAATAGCTCTTATTATTTTGAGATATATTCCATTGATACCTAGTTTACTGAGAGTTTTTAGCATGAAGGGATGTTGAATTTTGTTGAAGGTCTTTTCTGCATCTATTGAGATAATCATGTGGTTTTTGTCATTGATTCTATTTATGTGAGGGATTACATGCATTGATTTGTGTATATTGAACCAGCCTTGCATCCCTGGGATGAAGCCGACTTGATCATGGTGGATAAGCTTTTTGATGTGCTGCTGGATTCAGTTTGCCAGTATTTTATTGAGGATTTTCACAACCATGTTCACCAGGGATATTGGTCTAAAATTCTCTTTTTTTGTTGTGTCTCTGCCAGACTTTTGTATCAAGATGATGCTGGCCTCTTAAAATGAGTTAGGAAGGATTCCTTCTTTTTCTACTGATTGCAATAGTTTCAGAAACAATGGTATCAGCTCCTCTTTGTACCTCTGGTTAGAATTCAGCTGTGAATCTATCTGGTTCTGGACTTTTTTTGGTTGGCAGGCTATTAATTATTGCCTCAATTTCAGAACCTGTTATTGGTCTATTCAGAGATTCAACTTCTTCCTGGTTTAGTCTTGGGGGGTGTATGTGTCCAGGAATTTATCTATTTCTCCCAGATTTTCTACTTTATTTGCACAGCGGTGTTTATGATATTCTCTGATGATAGTTTGTATTTCTGTGGGATCAGAGGTGATATCCCCTTTATCATTTTTTATTGTGTCTATTTGATTCTTCTCTGTTTTCTTCTTTATTAGTTTTGCTAGCAGGCTATTTTGTTGATCTTTTCAAAAAATCAGCTCCTGAATTCATTGATTTTTTGAAGTTTTTTGTGTGTATCTCCTTCAGTTCTGCTCTGATCTTAGTTATTTCTTGCCTTCTGCTAGCTATTGAATTTGTCTGCTTTTGCCTCTCTAGCTCTTTTAATTGTGATGTTAGGGTGTCAATTTTAGGTCTTTCTTACTTTCTCTTGTGGGCATTTAGTGCTGTAAATTTCCCTCTACACACTGCTTTAAATGTGTCCCAGAGATTCTGGTATGTTGTGTCTTTGTTCTCATTGGTTTCAAAGAACATCTTTATTTCTGCCTTCATTTCGTTATTTACCCAGTAGTCATTCAGAAGCAGATTGTTCAGTTTCCATGTAGTTGTGCAGTTTTGAATAAGTTTCTTAATCCTGAATTCTAATTTGATTGCACTGGGGTCTGAGAGACAGTTTGTTGTGATTTCTGTTCTTTTACATTTGCTGAGGAGTGTTTTACTTCCAACTACTTTAGAATAAGTGAGATGTGGTGCTGAGAAGAATGTACATTCTATTGATTTGGGGTGGAGAGTTCCGTAGATGTCTATTAGGTCCACTTGGTGCAGAGATGAGTTCAAATCATGGATATACTTGTAAACCTTTTGTCTCATTGACCTGTGTAATATTAACAGTGAGGGGTTAAAGTCTCTCAGTATTATTGTGTAGGAGTCTAAGTCTCTTTGTAGGTCTCCAAGAACTTGCTTTATGAATCTGGGTGCTACTGTATTGGGTGCATGTATATTTAGGATAGTTAGCTCTTCTTGTTGAATTGATCCCTTTACCATTATGTAATGGCCTTCTTGGCTCTTTTGATCTCTGTTGGTTTAAAGTCTGTTTTACCAGAGACTAGTATTGCAATCCCTGCTTTTTTTTTTTTTTTTTTTTTTTTTGCTTTCCATTTGCTTGGTAGATCTTCCTCTATCCGTTTATTTTGAGCCTATGTGTATCTCTGCACATGAGATGGGTCTCCTGAATACAGCACACTGATGGGTCTTGATTCTTTATCCAATTTGTCAGTCTGTGTCTCTTAATTGGGGCATTTAGCTCATTTACATTTAACATTAATATTGTTATGTGTGAATTTGATCCTGTCTTTATGATGTTAGCTCATTATTTTGCCCATTAACTGATGCAGTTTCCTCATAGCATCAATGGTCTTTACAATTTGGCATGTTTTGGCAGTGGCTGGTACTGGTTGTTCCTTTCCATGTTGAGTGCTTCCTACAGGAGCTCTTGTAAGGCAGGCCTGGTGGTGACAAAATCTCTCAGCATTTGCTTGTCTGTAAAGGATTTTATTTCTCCTTCACTTATGAAACTTAGTTTGGCTGGATATGAAATTCTGGGTTGAAAATTATTTTCTTTAAGAATGTTGAATATTGGCCCCCACTCTCTTCTGGCTTGTAGAGTTTCTGCCGAGAGATCCACTGTTAGTCTGATGGGCTTCTCTTTGTGGGTAACCTGACCTTTCTCTCTGGTTGCCCTTAACATTTTTTCCTTCATTTCAACCTTGGTGAATCTGACAATTATGTGTCTTGGAGTTGCTCTTCTCGAGGAGTATCTTTGTGGTGTTCTCTGTATTTCCTGAATTTGAATGTTGACCTGCCTTGCTAGGTTGGGGAAGTTCTCCTGGATAATATCCTGAAGAATGTTTTCTAACTTGGTTCCATTCTCCCTGTCACTTTCAGGTACACCAATCAAATATCGATTTGGTCTTTTCACATCGTCCCATATTTCTTGGAGGCTTTATTTGTTTCTTTTCACTCTTTTTTCTCTAATCTGGTCTTCTCACTTTATTTCATTAATTTGATCTTTAATCACTAATATCCTTTCTTCCACTTGATCAAATTGGCTATTGAAGCTTGTGCATGCGTCACGAAGTTCTCATGCTATGGTTTTCAGCTCCATCAGGTCATTTAAGTTCTTTCCTACACTGTTGATTCTAGTTAGCCATTCATCTAACCTTTTCTCAAGGTTTTTAGCTTCCTTGCCATGGGGTAGAAGATGCTCCCTTAGCTCAGAGAAGTTTGTTATTACCGACCTTCTGAAGCCTACTTCCATCAGCTCATCAAAGTCATTCTCCATCCAGTTTTGTTCCGTTGCTGGCAAGGAGCTGTGGTCCTTTGGAGGAGAAGAGGCACTGTGGCTTTTGGAATTTTCAGCTTTTCTGCTCTGGTTTCTCCCCATCTTTGTGGTTTTATCTACCTTTGGTCTATGATGTTGGTGACCTACAGATGGGATTTTGGTGTGGATGTCCTTTTTGTTGGTGTTGATGCTATTCCTTTCTGTTTGTTAGTTTTCCTTCCAACAGTCAGGCCCCTCAGCTGCAGGTCTGTTGGAGTTTGCTGGAGGTCACTCCAGATGCTGTTTGCCTGGATATTACCAGTGGACGCGGCAGAACAGCAAATATTGCAGAATGGGAAATACTGCTGCCTGATCCTTCCTCTGGAAGCTTCGTCCCAGAGGGACACCCACCTGTATGAAGTGTCTGTCGGTCCCTACTGGGAGGTGTCTCCCAGTCAGGGTACATGGGGGTCAGGGACTCACTTGAGGAGGCAGTCTGTCCATTCTTAGAGCTTGAATGCCATGCTGGGAGAATGACTACTTTCTTCAGAGCTGTCAAACAGGGATGTTTAAGTCTGCAGAAGTTGTCTGCTCCCTTTTGTTCCATTATGCCCCACCCATAGAGGTGGAGTCTATAGAGGCAGTAGGCCTTGCTGAGCTGCAATGGGATCACCCAGATCAAGCTTCCCATCACTTTGTTTACCTATTCAAGCCTCAGCAATGGCGGACACCCCTCCCCCCGCCAGGCTGCAGCCTCGCTGGTCAATCTCAGACTGCTGCACTAGGAGTGAGCAAGGCTCCATGGGCGTGGGACCTGCTGAGCCAGGCACAGGAGGGAATATCCTGGTCTGCTGGTTGCTAAGACTGTTGAAAATCACAGCATTTGGGCAGGAGTGTTTTTCCAGATATAGTCTATCACGGCTTCCCTTGGCTAGAAAAGGGAAATCCGCTGACCCCTTGTGCTTCTGGGGTGAGGCGATGCCCCACCCTGCTTTGGCTTGCCCTCCATGGGCTGCACCCACTGTGTAACCAGTCCCAATGAGATGAACCAGGTACCTCAGTTGGAAATGCAGAAATCACCCGTCTTCTGCGTCAATCTTGCTGGGAGCTGCAGACCAGAGCTCTTACTATTCAGCTGTCTTGGAAGCGACCCAAGATCTCTTATTCTTAAGGAACCAACAGAGATTAGGCAAAAAGTCACAGCAAATTCAATCTAAGGATTAAAGTGCATGTAATTATTTCTCTTCTACATAGCTCACCTGACTTTATAGTTGATCTAAAATGCCTAATGATGAGATGGTTAATTTGACATTGCTGTAAGCCACTAAATGCTAATTACTTACACTACCTCCAAGGAGCTTTGTAACTGCATATTTGTAGCAGGGTTTCTGTGTAATAGTTTAGCAGATATTGCAAACTAGTCACAACAAAGAGATGGAATGCTTAATTTTTAGATTTGAAAGTTCACACACCTAATTTGGCTAGAATAGAAAGTTGATAAGGTCACCGGGAAGTGGAGTTTCCTTGCTTCGAAGCCATCAATGCCACACTTATCTAGAATTAGCTGACTCACAAATGCAGACCCGTAATCAAAAAGGACTTCATGTCAACACGTTTATAAATAACAAAATCATAAATCCCAGGATTGAAGACAGGTTCAATTAATCTTAATTGAGTGCATATTTGTCAGGCAGTGCTCTAAGAGATGGAGATACAGCAGTGAGCAAAATGAAATCCTAGCTCTCAAAGGTGTACATTCTAGATGCAGGAAGCCTCCAGGATGTGCACACACACACATACATGCATATGTACATATATACATACATTACATGTGTGCATACATGAAATGGGGTAAAGACAATAGAGTGATGAAGGTATGGAGACTGTTTTATGTTCAAGATCAGGGAAGGTCTCCTCAGTAAGGTGACATTTTAGGGGAGACCTGAAGTGTAGGAATATATCAAACAGCAAGATTTAAGGTCATGTGTTGTTGACTATTGCTGGGGAAAAGCCAGGAAGCTGGTGTGACTGGAGTAGAGTAAGGGAAGGGCAGGTGATAGAGGGGATATCAGAGCAACATCAGGGCCCAGGTCATATAGAGCCCTGTGGGCTTTGGTAAGGATTTTGGATTAGCTCTGAGTGAGATGAGAAGCCTTTGGAGGGTTAGGAGCAAGAAATGGCATGATCTGATTTAGGTTTTAAAATGATCAGTCTGGCTAGTATGGAGAGAACAGATTATAGGTGATAAGGGTGGAAGCAGAGGTGCTACTGCAATAATTTAGGGTTGTAGTAGTGTGGGTGGGGAGGCAATGAAAGATTGCTTGGTTGTGGATCTATTTTAAAATCACAAGACTCTAAGAGTAGGGATTTGATCTGCTTTATTCTCTTCTTTATCTGAATCTTCCAGAACAGTACCAGGAACACAGTGGGCACTAATAATTATTTTTAAAATACTGAGTGCAGATAATGGCTGGCAGATTAGATGTAGGGAGTAAGATAGAAAATGGAGTCAAGGAGCATTTTGAAATTTTTGGCCTGCATGACAGAAAAATGGAGATAACACTTGTTGAGATAATGAAAATTGAGGAGGAACACGTTTTGGGGTAGGAATGGAGAGTTTGGTTTTGGCCATGGTAAGGAGGGAGGTAGGTATAAAAGTCTAGAATTCAGGGGACAGGTGAGGATTAGAGATGAACATTTGGGGGTCTTCAAAATGCAAATATATTATTATAAAACTGTAAGACTGGATGATTTCACCCAGGGACTAATGTAAATAAAGGAGAGAACCAGGATCCCTGAGGAACACCAATGTATTATGGTAGCATAGATTATGGAGCCCCACAGAAGAAGTCTGAAACAAAAAGCAATCAGAGAGGGAGGAGAAGAACCAGAGAAGGATGCCCCAGGAGGAAGAGAAGGGAATGCATCAGTCAGGAGGGCTCCCGAGGGGTGCCAGTGCAGTGAGAGGCAAGATCTCAGACTTGACCAAGCAAAGATTATTGCTATCTTTATAACAGAGAACAGGAGAACAAAAAATGGGAGAATTAAGCAGAGAACATATTTAGAACATTTGTTTTATGCCAATGGAGAAAAAAAAGAGAGGGTAACTGAACAGGAGGATGGATCAAGGGAATTGTCCAATGATGAGGGCAAACCTGACAATCTGAGAGATAAAGATAAAAAGACAGCGACAGCTGACAACACAGTAGTTCATGCATAATACAAAGTAAATATTGAAATGATAATCCTTCAAATCTCATTATTCTGTTTTACTTACTTATCACTGAAATAAAATTGACTTCAAATACATTTGAGGATTGGCTCCCTCCAGCAATACCCCTAATTCTAAAGTATGTTCTTGCCTGTGCAAACAAAACTAACTGCATTATCTTGTCTTTCTCTTTCCTCCTCCTCCCTTATCAATACATAGGCCAGAAATGAATGATCCATCTGAGTTCATTTGGTAAGGACACTGGCTGCCAGTCTTTCCCTCAGTTCCTCTTTTAGCACTTGTGTATCTCTGGAGCAGCTGCCTCCTTTGCTGGGGCAATGGCCTCTTCTCCAGACCTCCACCTCCAGGTCCTTACACTCAAAGAGGCAGAGGAATATTTCTCTATTACTACTCCTTGACAGAGAGAAACCTCATAATTATCAGCCAGAATTAAAATCTTGGGAGGTGGTTAAATTATTGCATGGTTTTGCTAAATCCAGAATGAAGGATGAATTACTTAAAGGCAAGTAAATTGCTACAATAACTTAAAAATTCATGCTATCATTTCTGAAACTCTAGCAGATGGACCCCTAAGCATGTTAATTGGAATGGTTCTATCAAATACATTCATCATGCAAAGAAAGCAATAAACCTTAGGATATTTGGGAAATTTAAATCTAATGAGAAAGCATTTCAATTTAATTTGTTTCACTCAAGCTTACCTTGTTCAAGGCACTATGAGCAGTTGTGTGAAATGTACAATTGAATGAGAAACAATTCCTGTCATTTTAGAAGGAAAATCCCAAAACGATAAGTATACAATTATTTACAGCAATCCCAACACCCAACACACCACACACACACACCCTTTCTCCCTCACACACAGACACACATACACACACACAAAATTAATTATTCTCCAAATGCATTAAGCATTTTTATGTCTAGTGTTTCTGCATAGCCATTCTAACTCTCAAAGCACCCTTCCTCCAATTCTCTGCTGTTGAAATGCTACTTAGCCTTCAAGATTTAGTTTCCAGGGAACTTGTGGGTTTCTCCAATGAACATTAATCCCTCCTTCCCTATTTTTGCAACTGAACTATTTTACTACTTATATGTACATGTCTGCTCACCCCATCAGATTGTGAACACATTGAAGACAGGCATTGTATCTTACAATGCTTTAAATCCCCTCAGTGTCTAGCCAAGTGCCATACCCATAAGAGGGTAATATAGTTTTGTAGAACTAAATTGTTTCATTGATCATCAGCCTGAGAAAGCTCAATCAAGGACAAAAAGCCTACATAATTGTTGGGATCCTAGTAATGTTGGATAGAATTTATTAATCTATGCCAGGAACTATGCTAAGAGCTACTTATAAAGTACATCTAATCATTACTTTAAACCTTATAACATCCCTTTGGAGATATATTTTACTAAGCCTCTTTTAAAAGTGAGAAAACTGAGGCTCATCAAGATTATCAAGCATTATCAAAACCTCACATTTGCAAAGACCAGGTCTGAATGTAGTCAAGGTCCAAATCAAACCACAGTTCAGTCTGGTTTTATCTGACCTAAAGTCTGTGTTTCTATCCACTGTGCAAGTTGCCCTAGCACCACCCCACAGCCATATGCTCCCTGCCATTGTGAGAAACAGGAAGAGCTTGTCATTTATTGGGTGCTTACCCTGTGCCAAGCATTGTGCAATTTCTCATCACGTTTTATTTTATTAGATGCTCTCAAAACTTCATGGCATAGACTTAATGAGGCTTAGCGCATACGTTAATTATTCACAATAGCATAGTCAGTAGTGGTAGAGCTGAGCTCTCAGGCCTGGACTGTGCTCCTAACCAGATGTTATAATTTACCTTTCAGATATGAAGGTCTGCTTGAGCCAGGGCCCTCAAAGCTCACTGAACCCCTTTGTCTTCCCAAGTTATTTTCATTGCTCCTGACGCCACCCCTTCATCTCTTTCTTCTTTCTATTTCTTAGAGAAGTGAAGTTTCCAAACCATTATATCAATAAGCTATAGCCTGTCCTTTCCACCTCCCTTCCCATAGCCCAGGATTCCTCTTCTCTGCAACAGGGAGGCTTGTCCCCCAGAGACATCCCAGGCACACAAGAGAGAACCTCTGAGGGATTCAACTCAGAGGATGTAGTCCCTCTTGGGCACATACTTCTGTCTCCTCCCTACTCCAAGTCAAAAAGAAACTGAAACTTTCTTCCCGCCTCTCTTTCCCAAAATTCTCCACCCTCTGTTTATGTTGTTCCTCCAGTCTATCCATTTCCTTTATGTTGAGTATTTCAAATTTTACTCTTGCAATATTTATCAGATCGAGTTGGCAGATGCTCCTCTCCCACTGTATGTTTTTCTTGATGAAGACAAGTGGACAATAAGAATGGGAAGTAAAGAGAAGTGAGGAATCAGTGTCCTTGACCAACACAAGAAGTGTAGTCACTTCCCATAACTGCCTAGAGAGGACGGAGAATGTGAGGGCTAATTTTGATACCTCAAATCAGGAAAGGTTGGATGAAGGGAAGGTTTGATCAGACAACAAAAGAAGAGGATTTCAGACTGGGTGATAGGGGCCTTAGAGGGTAGAGTGAGCCTGGAGTAATGAGATAACACAGGGACAGATAAAAGGATGAGTCCCTATTTGCTGCTTGTGAAGTTGATGACAGAGGCAATGGCATGATATGAATAAAGCTAAGAGAGAAATGAACAGACCAATATTAAAGAGCACTGAAGGCCAAGATGCTGGTGTTTGAGAGAGTGTTCTTTGCACCCTCTCTAGTGTCCAAACGAGGAATTTAAAACATTTTTCCAAAATAATTCACAGTATCACAAAAGGAAGTTCAAAGAGCAAAACACATCTAGAACAATTTGTGTAGTCCCCAGTCATTTAATTGGTTACATTATTAAATCATACATTGACAGAGAATCACTCACTAATGATCTCTATTTGATAAAAACCTTTCTTGAACTGAAAACTAATTGAGGTATTTAAATATTAAGACAGAGTCTAATCAAAAGGCAAAAGGCAAAACAAGTTAGTTCCAAATGACCTCATTTCAAAATTTGAACAAATGAGCAGCACACTGAGCTTCCGGGCAGGCTACATGTTAAGCAATTGTATTGCACGACCGGTGTGGTGGCTCACGCCTGTAATACCAGCACTTTGGGAGGCCAAGGTGAGCAGATCACAAGGTCAAAAGATTGAGACCATCTTGGCTAACATGATGAAACCCCGTCCCTACTAAAACCACAAAAATTAACTGGGCATGGTGGTGCACTCCTGTAGTCTCAGCTATTAGGGAGGCTGAGGCAGAAGAATCACTTGAACCCAGGAAGCGGAAGTTGCAGTGAGCCGAGATTGTGCCACTGTACTCCAGCCCGGCAACAGAGCTGGAGTACTCCATCTCAAGGAAAAAAAAAAAAGAAAGAAATTATATTGCTTATCATTTATATGAAAGATTACCTTCTTTACTCCTATTCTTAATCATTTGCCTTTTTTTCCTGCTTTAGAGACACACAGATTGAGCTTTCAAAAAAATTAATGATTTTCTGTAGTATGATTTCTCCTTTCAGTTAGATGAGCTTCTTTAGAATTAACATTATAGAACGCCTAGTCAGTAAGGGGTGTTTCAGTCACTGGCAACTCTTCAGACAGCACTTCCCTGTATGTTTAAGGCTTAGCAGTGTTTTTCACAATTCTTGCTTCTCACAGCTCAAAATATAATTCTCTTTCCTCTTGATCCTGTAGTTCCCTATATTTCAGTTCATTTTTTCCTGTGATGACTCAGAAATAAAATTCAGCTGTCTTTGTGCTGCTGCTGTCTTTCTTCCTTTGTACTGTGCTTCAGTTGTGTTGCTCAAAGTTCCATGCGGAAGTCCCTCTCTCTGAAGCACTGTAGGTTTTTCTATAAGAGCACTTAGTTTAATTATCTGCTATGTAATTTTATGTTAATTTCTGTCTTTTATCCACTAGACCAGGAGTCCCCTAAGAGCAGAAACTGAATCTTTCATCCTTGTATCCTCTATAACTAGAACAGTGCCTGTCTCACAGCAGGTACTCCATAAATACTTACAGGGTAAATGTAAGAATCTGGAGTGAGGCCGGGCGCGGTGGCTCAAGCCTGTAATCCCAGCACTTTGGGAGGCCGAGACGGGCGGATCACGAGGTCAGGAGATCGAGACCATCCTGGCTAACACGGTGAAACCCCGTCTCTACTAAAAATACAAGAAAATTAGCCGGGCGAGGTGGTGGGCGCCTGTAGTCCCAGCTACTTGGGAGGCTGAGGCAGGAGAATGGCGTGAACCCGGGGGGGCGGAGCTTGCAGTGAGCCGAGATCGCGCCACTGCACTCCAGCCTGGGGCACAGAGCAAGACTCCGTCTCAAAAAAAAAAAAAAAAAAAAGAATCTGGAGTGAGAGGACTCAGATTGAGTTGACGCCCTGCAATTTCCTCATACATTGAATATAATAATAACTTTCTCTTCCAATAATTTTATTAACTGAGATGAAGCAGTGTAAAATGCTTTATATATTATAAGGCATACATGCATGCCTATGTTACTGTGTTAACCCAAAGGTTTGCTGTAGAAAATGTTATGGAGGATGGTTCTCAATCTAGGGTAATTTTGCCCCCCAGGAGATATTTGGCAACGTCAGGAGACATGTTTGGTTGTCACATCTGTTGGAGGAGGGGTTGGATACTGGCATCTAGTGGATAGGGACCAGCCATGCCATATGTATACTATACGTCATTCAATGCACAGCAAAGCACCATACAACAAGGAATTATCTGGCTCAAATTGTCAGTGGTTCCAGCGTTGAGAAACCCTGGCTCAAACTTAAAAATACATGATAGGTAAAACACTTTCATTAGTGTATTTGCCACTAGACAATTATCTGAGTTTTAGCTTTTTTGTACATAAACAGGGGTCATCATAATAATTTACTTGTAACCATTAGAGTAATGCCTTATCTTTCACAATATAAATGTATTTTCTTACTCTCTGTTTAGCCAGCAGAGACACCTGGTTTCCTCTCCTTGCAGGCCCGCAGTAAACTTATACATCCCTATACCCCATATACGTGGACAGATCTTCATGACTAGTTTTAACCAGTGTCTTGCATATATAAATGATGTGCATTACTTCTCGGCCAAAGCACTTAAATGGCTGGTGTAACCTGTCCAGTCCTTTCTTGCCCTGGCCTAGTGATTATAGACACAGCAGTTGAGACAGTGACACCACAGGATGGAAGTAGCCTGGATTCCACACCATCACATGGTACACAGCTGCCTAGAGATATGCCCAAACCTATACTAGATTTCACAAGACTGAAAATAAACCTTTTCCAAGTAAAGCAACTGTAATTTGAGGATTATTTGTTAATGAAGTTTAATGTAGATTTATCTGATTACTATATCACCTTAAAGAGACAACAATTTTGGTTGTATTGAGCACTTTATACTCTAGTTGAACAATTTGTGGGATAGAACAGGTGTTCAGAAATAGTTTAGTACCAAATTAGTAAAAGGAAAAGGGAATTAACTCAGTTTTTTTTTCTTTTCAGAATATATCTGTCCAATTATGACTAGTATGCTGGGTATGGCCTCAGGGTTTTAAAACTGACCCAAGTGTCCCATGGAACTAATGGTTTATTTTGAATAAGCATAAAAATTGACCCTCTTGCTCTTGAAATTTGAGATCAAGTTACATTTGTCGTATCTGAGTTCCTTCCTCAGGAACCAACAATCAGGCCTCCGGTACAGTATCAAGGAACTAAAACTTAACAGATCACTGCATCTGGACAATAAAAGGTCAGGTGCCTTACCCATCATGATTGCCTGACTACTTGATTCCTTTTAACCAACTCCTCTTCCTTACCCCTTCCTAATTCCTGTTTTCCTACACATGCTTACAATTCTTCCCTGCAATATAACCCCTAATTTTAGTCAGTCAGGGAGATGGATTTGAGACTGATCTCCCATCTCCTTAACTATCGCACCTGATTAAAGCCTTCTTTCCTGGCAATACTTGTCTCAGTGGCTGCCTTTCTGTGCAGCAAGCAACAGTATGTAGACTGTGCAGCAAGCAACAGGACCTCGACCTAGACTGACTTGGTAACAGTTTTGTTTTCCAAAGGTCAGAGTCTGGAAATTTTGACTATGGCATTTTGTGATGTATAATCCTTCAACACACATTTAAATAATGTGTATCAAATCTTGAAATGCCCTTGATATTCTCATTGACCCAAAATGCCATAACCGCATACACTGGACAATACACTGCGGACACTTCCTGTTGTTTTGCTACAAGGAAATTCCTAAGTAAATTAGTTATGAGTTCCAGGACATTTGCTGTCACTGCTCAGCAGGCTTGCATTTGCAAAGCTTGCCCTCTTGAGGCCAAACAATTCCAATATATAAATTGTCATGCCTCGATAATAAAGATTAGTTTACATACCTCTTTTAAACTACTGACTGATGAGGGCCAGAATCTGCCACATTGTAGACTGGTGAAGAGCAAGGACTCTAGAACAGGATGTCTGGGTTTGTATCCAGGATTTACCACCTCTTGTCAGTGTCATCATTAACTTCCTTTCCTTTATCCATAAAATACAGATAATAAAAGTACCCATGTTACAGTGATGTTCAATTAAGTGTATTAATGTATGTATAGGGCTTAAAATAATATTTACCACACAAGTGTTTAAATAAAATGAACTAATATTGTCTACAGTGACACTAAACTAGTATCCAGACATGATTTACTCATAGGGCCATATTCATTTACTAGACAAGCAGCTGCTATTCCTTTTTTTTTTTTTTTTTTTTTTTTTTTTGACAGAGTCTTGCTCTGTCATCAGGGTGGAGTGCAGTGGCGTGACCTCGGCTCACTGCAACCTCCACCTCCTGGGTTTAAGTGATTCTCCTGCCTCAGCCTCCTGAGTAGCTGGGACTACAGGTGTGCACCACCACGCCCAGCAGCTGCTATTCCTACAGGGGCTACATGCTTTATCCACTAACATTTCAAAATGTATTTGAAACAGATAAAATTAAAAGTTTCAACACATGATTATAATCTGTGTTGAAATGTGCCTTCCAAGTCATATAATTCTATACAAAACTCCATAAAGCCATGAAGACATTCATACATGACAGTCTAAGATGTGTAAATATTCACACCCCAAATTATATTATTGAATGATTTAGAGAGAAAAGAGGCATTTATTAAATATTATTTCTCCCATTTTTTCTATTTCCTTTCAAAAAGTCCAGGCAATCGAATAAACATTGCAATGACCAGTTTAGACATGAAAATCATATTGCAGATAAATAAAATACATTCATGCAAAAATGGCCTTTGGCAGATCCAAAAAGTATATTATTAAATATATAATATTAATATTATTTTAATAATATTAATACATAGTATATTAAATCAATATGAGAATAAGTTGTAAAATTGACTTTTGTGCATTCTCTGGAAGATTTGGTCAACTAGCTCTGTGAATAAATAATTTAAAAAAATGCATCCTGCCTGCACACCACCATGCAGCTGCCCATAAATCATGCAATATAAAATATAATATCCTAAACTGAAAAGAGATTATAATCATATTTGGTTGTCTGATATCATGAATATAAAATTCTCCTGCACAATGTAGAAACAGAAGGCAATAAACAGAATTGTCCATACTGGCTAGAATTTCATTTATATTTTGCCAAGCTTTTCTACATTACTTGTGGCAAATTATATGAAATAAACATAGAATTACAATGAAAATAGCTAAATAATAATACATAATCTATCAAAAATTACTGTAAAATGTAATTGCCTGATATATTTAAAATATTTAAGATATTTATAATTACTTAAAATCATGTTACTAATAGGGGCACTTTTCTGCTTTTATTCTTAATCACATTACTATAGAAACCTAAGAAAAATGAGAAGTTGATAATTCAAACAGAAGGTATTGAGAAAACACACACATACACAGCAATGAACTCTGCAGGGCACAGAGTAAGTATTCAATAGCTTCTTAAAGTAAGATTAATTTTTGCATATTTCACACATCTGCATGTTTACAAATATTATCTGTATATCACTTTGTGCAGAAATCAGGGCATATATTTTAACTGCAGTTAAAGCATAAACATTAAAAAAAAAAAGATAAAGAAGAAAATCCTACTGTTTACAACAACATCAATGAACTTAGAGGACACCATGGTGGGTGACATAACATAGTTACAGAAGGACAAATACTGCATGATTCTACTTATATGAGGTATATGAAATAATCAAATTAATAGATTCAGAGAGTAGAATGGTGGTTGCTACAAGCTGGGGTATGGAAAAATGGAGAGTTGTTGCTCAGTGAGTATAAAGTCTCAATTGTACAAGATAAATATGTCTAGAGATCTTCTGTCCTGAGAAGATTTAAACAGGGTTGTGGCATGATTTGATTTTAATTTTATAAGTATTATTCTGATTTCTGTTAAATATGGCAAGTTGAACATGTGTGTTTATCATCATTTGCTTCAAAAATTCCGGTAACATGACAAGACATTAATTTTAAAAGTTGCAAATTCAAAGGATCAAATTAGGCCGGGAGATGGAACAACAGGAAATAAGAAATAGCTACACATACTTTGAAGGTGGAAAGCATACAGATAGTGGTAACTGACACACAGATGAGACTGCAGAAGTCTAGTCATTCTTGAGGGGGACACTTATAAGAAACAAAGGAATTGGATTTGTCTGTTATCACACTACAAATAAAGACATACCCGAGAATGGATAATTTATAAAGGAAAGAGGTTTAAGTGACTCACAGTTTCACATGCCTGGGGAGGCCTCACGATGAGGAGCAAAGTCACGTCTTACATGGAAGCAGGCAAGAGAACTTGTGCACAGGAGCTCCCGTTTATAAAACCATGAGATCTCGTGAGACTTATTCACTATCATGAAAACAGCATGGGAAAAACCTGCCCCCATGATTCAATTATCTCCACCCAACCCCCACCCTTGACATGTGTGGATTATTACAATTAAAGGTGAGATTTGGGTGGGGACACAGCCAAACCATATCAGGAATTTGTAGTGCAAACCTAGAAAAGCTCAGGATCTGAATATACAGATTCTAATGAAGGCAAATGGAGACTGCAAGGTGGACTCTCAACAGTTTAAAGTCACTATTATGTTCAATTACTTGCTGAGACCTTTTCCGCATTCTTGTACAACAGACTGCTACCCATCCACACTCCTGAAAAAATACATGAGGTTATTATCAGGGAGAATTACACTGGAGAGGACATCAAGCAGGATGCAATGAAGGGCAGAGTACCATACTGACAGAGGATGAGTGGGTGACAGTCTGTGTACTGAACATTGAGAATTCCATGCCCTGTAGTTAGACACCAGGCTTACTTCTATCATATAGGAGACTGGAAGATTCTTTCCTGGAGAAATTGAGCAGCCAAAGAGAAAGGATCTATAGATGCTGACATTGAATGGGGCAACAAAGTAGCTGGGTCTCCCAATTATGGTACAGTGAAACTTACCAGTCAATAATCCCTTGCCACATTTACAGAACTTTCAGTTAATGATAGTGCTTCACTCTTGAATCAACGTAATATTAGGCATTTAAGGATAGCCTCCCATATATAAGACGGAGACTTAATGCAGAGAAAAAAACTCTAAGAAACAGACAAGCATAGAAAGCAGAACAAAAACCTGGAAAAACAGAGAAAGAGAAAGCAATCAATGGTTCAGTTAAATATGAGAAACTATTTCTTTGTTTAAAAATAAAACACACTATTTGAAAAAAGAACTATCAAAGAACAAAGAAGAGTTCTTAGAAATACAAAATATGATTGCAAAAATGAAAATCAACAGAAAATCATCTAGATAGAACCCAAAAATGGAAAAAAAAAAAGAAAAAAGTGTAACACAGCTGAAATAAATTCCATAATTTTTCAGAAAATATGTTTTCCTCTTCCCTGCAAGGTGGAGGATATTTTCTTTATTTTTTTTATAGTTTTCTTTTTATTATTATTATTATTATACTTTAAGTTCTAGGGTACATGTGCATAACGTGCAGGTTTGTTACATATGTATACTTGTGCCATGTTGCTGTGCTGCACCCATCAACTCGTCAGCACCCAACAACTCGTCATTTACATCAGGTATTAACTCCCAATGCAATCCCTCCCCCCTCCCCCTTCCCCATGATAGGCCCCGGTGTGTGATGTCCCCCTTCCTGAGTCCAAGTGATCTCATTGTTCAGTTCCCACCTATGAGTGAGAACATGCAGTGTTTGGTTTTCTGTTCTTGTGATGGTTTGCCTTGCTAGAATGATGGTTTCTGCCTGCATCCATGTGTCCCTACAAAGGACACAAACTCATCCTTTTTATGGCTGCATGGTGCTCCATGGTGTATATGTTACCAGATATTTTTCTTTTTTTATTTTATTTTATTTTTTAATTTATTTATTATTATTATACTTTAAGTTGTAGGGTACATGTGCATAACATGCAGGTTTATTTTATATGTATACTTGTGCCATGTTGGTGTGCTGCACCCATCAACTCATCATTTATCAGGTATAACTCCCAATGCAATGCGCTCCCCTCCCCTCCCATGAGTAGGCCCCGGTGTGTGATGTTCCCCTTCAGTCAAGTGATCTCATTGTTCGAAGTTCCCACCTATGAGTGAGAACAGGTGTTTGGTTTTCTGTTCTTGTGATAGTTTGCTGAGAATGATGGTTTCCAGCTTCCATCCATATCCCTACAAAGGACACAAACTCATCCTTTTATGGCTGCATGGTATTCCATGGTGTATATGTGCCACATTTTTCTTCATCAATCTGTCATGATGGACATTTGGGTTGATTCCAAGTCTTAAGCTATTGTGAATAGTGCTGCAATGGCTGTCACGTGGCATGTGTCTTTATAGCAGCATAATTTATAATCCTTTGGGTGTTATATACCCAGTAATGGGATAGTAGGTCATATGTTACATCTAGTTCTAGATCCTTGAGGAATCGCCATACTGTTTTCCATAATGGTTGAACTAGTTTACAATCCACCAACAGTGTAAAAGTGTTCCTATTTCTCCACATCTTTATCCAGCACCTGTTGTTTCCTGACTTTTTGAATGATAGCCATTCTAACTGGTGTGAGATGGTATCTCATTGTGGTTTTTGATTTGCATTTCTCTGATGGCCGAGTGATGATGAGCATTTTCATGTGTCTGTTGGCTGTATGAATGTCCTCTTTTTGAGAAATGTCTGTTCATATCCTTTGCCCACTTTTGATGGGGTTGTTTGTTTTTCTTGTAAATTTTGTTTGGTTCTTTGTAGGTTCTGGATATTAGCCCTTTGTCAGATGAGTAGATTGCAAATTTTCTCCCATTCTGTAGGTTGCCTGTTCACTCTCTGATGGTAGTTTCTTTTGCTGTGCAAGCTCTTTAGTTTAATGAGATCCCATTTGTCAATTTGGCTTTTGCTGCCGTTGCTTTTTGGTGTTTTAGACATGAAGTCTTTGCCCTGCCTATGTCCTGGATAGTACTACCTAGGTTTCCTCTAGGATTTTATGGTATTAGGTCTAACATTTAAGTCTCTAATCCATCTTGAATTAATTTTCGTATAAGGAGTAAAAGGGAAAGGATCAGTTTCAGCTTTCTACTTATGGCTAGCCAATTTTCCCAGCACCATTTATTAAATGGGAATCCTCCATTTCTTGTTCTCTCATGTTTGTCAAAAGATCAGATGGCTGTAGATGTGTGTGGTATTATTTCCTGAGGACTCTGTTCTGTTCAGTGGTCTATATCTGTTTGGGTACCAGTACCATGCTGTTTTGGTTACTGTAGCCTTGTAGTATAGTTTGAAGTCAGGTAGCGTGATGCCTCCAGCTTTGTTCTTTTGACTTAGGATTGTCTTGGAGATGCGGGCTCTTTTTGGTTCCATGAACTTTAAGCAGTTTTCCAGTTATTCTGTGTGGAAAACTCATTGGTAGCTGATGGGGATGGCATTGGATCTATAAATAACCTTGGGCGGTATGGCCATTTCATGATATTGATTCTTCCTATCATGAGCATGGTATGTTCTTCCATTTTGTTTGTGTCCTCTTTTATTTCACTGAGCAGTGGTTTGTAGTTCTCCTAGAAGAGGGTCCTTTACATCCCTTGTAAGTTGGATTCCTAGGTATTTTATTCTCTTTGAAGCAATTGTGAATGGAAGTTCATTCATGATTTAGCTTCTCCTGGCATGTATTTTCGGTATATAAAGAATGCTTTGATTTTTGCACATTAATTTTGTATCCTGGGAACTTTGCTGAAGTTGCTTAGCATCAGCTTAAAGGATTTTTGGGCTGAGACAGTGGGGTTTCTAAATATACAATCCTTGTAAATCTACCAAACAGGGACAATTTGCGGCTTCTTCTTTTCCTAACTAGATACCCTGGATTTCCTTTCTCTTGCCTAATTGCCCTAGCCAGAACTTCCAACACTATGTTGAATAGGAGTTGGTGAGGGAGAATACAATGTATTGCCAGTTTCAGAAATTTTTTCCCAGTTTTGCCTATTCAGTATGATGATGTGTGGCTGTGGGTTTGTCATAAATAGCTCTTATTATTTTTGAGATATGTTCCATCAATACCAGATTTATTGAGGGGTTTTATGAAGGGCTGTTGAATTTTGTCAAAAGCTTTTCTGCATCTATTGAGATAATCATGTGGTTCTTGTCTTTGGTTCTGTTTATATGCTGGATTATGTTTTATTGATTTGCAAATGTTGAACCAGCCTTGCATCCAGGGATGAAGCCCCACTTGATCATGGTGGATAAGCTTTTTGATGTGTTGCTGAATCTGAACATAAGTATTTTATTGAGAATTTTTGCGCCGATGTTCATCAGGGATATTGGTCTAAAATTCTCTTTTATGTGTCTCTGCCAGGCTTGGAGGCATCAGGATGATGTTGGCCTCATAAAATGGAGTTAGGGAGGATTCCCTCTTTTTTCTATTGATTGGAATAGTTTCAGAAGGAGAATGGTACCAACTCCTCTTTGTACCTCTGGTGGGAATTCAGCTGTGAATCCATCTGGTCCTGGACTTTTGGTTGGTAGGCTATTAATTATTGCCTCAATTTCAGAGCCTGCTATTGGTAGTCTATTCAGGGATTCAACTTCTTCCTGGTTTAGTCTTGGAAGGATGTAAGTGTCAGAAATTATCCATTTCTTCCTAGATTTTCAGTTGCGTAGGGTGTTTATAGTATTCTCTGATGGTAGTTTACAGGCTGCTGTGGGGTTGGTGGGTGATATCCCTTTATCATTTCAATTCGCGTCGGTTGGATTTCTTCTCTCGCTTTCTTCTTCAATGAAGATCACTGAGTGGTCTGTCGGTTTGTTGAGTCTTTTCAAAACAACTCCACCAGTTTGTTGATTTTTGGGTTTTTTGTGTCTCTATCTCCTTCAGTTCTGCTCCTGATCTTAGTTATTTCTTGCTTTCTGCTAGCTTTGGAATGTGTTTGCTCTCTTGCTTCTCTAGTTCTTTTTAATTTAGCATTGTTGAAATTGTCAATTTTTAGATCTTTCAAAAAGCTTTTCTCTTGTGGGCATTTAGTGCTATAAATTTCCCTCTACACACTGCTTTAAATGTCCAAGGATTCTGGTATATTTGTATCTTGTTCTCATTTGGTTTCGAAACCATGCTTTGTGCCTTCATTTCGTTATGTGCCCAGTAGTCATTCAGGGCAGGTTATTCAGTTTCCATGTAGTTGAGCCGTTTTGATTGAGGTTTCTTTAGTCCTGAGTTCTAGTTTGATTGCACTGTGGTCTGAGACAGTTTGTTATAATTTCTGTTCTTACACATTTGCTGGTGGCACATTACGTGGTCTGAATTTTGGAAGAATGGTATGACGTGGTGCTTTGAAATAATGTATATTCTGTTGATTTGGGGTGGAGGATTCTATAGATTGTTGATCCTTTGCAGAGATGAGTTCAATTCCTGGATATCCTTGTTAACTTTCTGTCTCGTTGATCTGTCTAAATGTTGACGAGTGGAGTGGTGAAGTCTCTCATTATTTTGTATGTAAAGTCTAAGTGCTTTGAAGTCTCTAAGGACTTGCTTTATGAATCTAGATTGCTCCTGTATTGGGTGCATATATATATTTAGGAGGATTAGCTCTTCCTGTTGAATTAATCCCTTTACCATTATGTAATGGCCTTCTTTGTCTCTTTTTGATCTTTGATGGTTTAAAGTCTCTGTTTTTATCAGAGACTAGTATTGCAACCCCTTTTTTTGTTCTCCATTTTGCTTGGTATATCTTCCTCCATCCCTTTATTTTGAGCCTATGTATGTCTCTGTGTGTGAGATGGGTCTCCTGAATACAGCAGACTGATGGGTCTTGACTCTTTATCCAGTGTGCTTGATCTGTGTCTTTTCATTGGATTACATTTATTCCATTTTACATTTAAGGTTAAGATTGTTATGTGTGAACTTGATCCTGCCATTATGATATTAACTGGTTATTTTGCTCGTTGGTGATGCGGCGTTTCTTCCTAGCCTCGATGGTCTTTACAGTTTGGCATGTTTTTGCAATGGCTGGTACACCGGTTGTTCCTTTCCATGTTGAGTGCTTCCTTCAGGGTCTCTTGTAAAAGGTAGGCCTAGTGGTGACAAAATCTCTAAAAGCATTTGCTTATCTGTAAAAGTTTTATTTCTCCTTCACTTATGGAAACTTGGTTTGGCAGACATGAGGGAATTCTGGGTTGAAATTCTTTTTCTTTAAGAATGTTGAATATTGGCCCCACTCTCTTCTGGCTTATGGGAGACTGCAGAGATCTGCTGTTAGTCGATGGAGGCTGCTTTGTGGGTAACCCGACCTTTCTCTCTCTGTGGCTGCCCTTTAAGATTTTTTCCTTCCTTTCATTTCAACTTTGTGTTGAATCCCAGATTATGTGTCTTGGGTTGCTCTTCTCGAGGAGTATCTTTGTGGCGTTCTCTGTATTTCCTGGATTTGAATGTTGGCCTGCCCTACTAGGTTAAGGGAGTTCTCTGGATGATATCCTGAAAGAGTGTTTTTCCAACTTGGTTCCATTTTCCCCCCTCACTTTCAGGCACCCAAATGGGGCGTAGATTTGGAGATCTTTTTACATAATCCCATACTTCTTCTTGCAGGCTTTGTTCATTTCTTTTTCTTCTTTTTCTTTTTTGGTTTCTCTTCTCAGCTTCATTTCATTCATTTGATCCTCAATGTTGTCCTCTTTCTTCCGGATTGTCCGAGGTGGGTTACTGAAGCTTGTGCATTTGTCCACGCATTATTTCGTGTCATGGTTTTCATCTCTTTTCATTTCGTTTATGACCTTCTCTGCATTAATTACTCTGACCATCAATTCTTCCACTTTTTTTTTTCAAGATTTTTAGTTTCTTTCGCTGGGTACGCATAGAATTCCTCCGCTAGCTCTGAGAAATTTGTTGGACTGCGAGCCTTCTTCTCATCTCATTAAGTCATTCTCCAGTCCAGCTTTGATCCGTTGCTGGCGATGAGCTGCGGCTCGCTTGCGGGGAGATCGCGCTCTTATTTTTGAATTTCCAGCTTTTCTGCCCTGCTTTTCCCCATCTTTGTGGTTTATCTGCCTCTGGTCTTTGATGATGGTGATGTACTGATGGGGTTTTGGTGTGGGAGTGTCATTCCTGTTTGATAGTTTTCCTTCTAACAGTCAGGACCCTCAGCTGTAGGTCTGTTGGGAATTGCTTGAGGTCCACTCCAGACCCTGTTTGCCTGGGTAGCTATCCCAGCCTTAGAGGCTGCAGAAGATAGAGTATTTCTCAGCAGCGAGTGTACCACACTGTGTCAGTTCTTGCTGGGAAGCTTCCTCTCGGGGTGTACTCCCACCCCTGTGGTGTGGGGTCAGACTGCCCCTAGTGGGGGATGTCTCCCAGTTGATTAAGGCTACTCAGGGGTCAGGGACCCACTTGAGCAGGGAGTCTGTCCCTTCTCAGATCTCAACCTCCCGTGTTGGGAGATCACTGCTTCACAAAGCTGCAATGAGACAGGTGAACTTTGCGTCTGCAGAGGGGGATTCTGCTGCATTTGTTATTGTTTACTGTGCCCTGTCCCCAGAGGTGGAGTCTACAGAGACAGGCAGGTTTCCTTGAGCTGCTGTGAGCTCCACCCAGTTCAACTTCCCAGCAGCTTTTTACCTTCTTAAGCCCCTCAGCAATGGCCGAGCCCCTCCCCAGCCTGGCTGCTGCCTTGCCGGTAGATCACAGACTGCTGTGCTAGCAATGAGGGAGGCTCCGTGGGTGGGACCCTCCCGGCCGAGGTGTGGAGCCTCCAGGCCAGGTGTGGGATATGATGATCTCCTGGTGGCTGTGTTTGCTTAAAGCGCCCAGTATTGGGGTGGGAGTTACCCGATTTTCCAGGGGCCATTTGTGTGTCCTCAGGTTCCCCTGGCTAGGAAGGGTTTCACTTCCCCCGCCTTGCACTTCCCCAGGTGAGGCAAAGCCTCGCCCTGCTTCAACTCTCGCTGGTCCGGGCTGCAGCGGCTGACCAGCACCGATCGTCCGGCACTCCCCAGTGAGATGAACCCAGTACCTCAGTTGAAAATGCAGAAATCACCGGTCTTCTGTGTCGCTTGCGCTGGGAGTTGGAGACTGGAGCTGTTCCTATTCGGCCATCTTGCCTTGAGAGTGATATTTTCTTACTACATTGAGGACGGGCTAGGGACACCAAACCCTACTTGTGTGTAGAAAGGACAGTGTGCTGGTTCTAAACCAAAGTTGTAAGAGGCACGTGAGTTTCTGTTCGCTTAATTAAACATCTGTCATTCAAGAAGCCAGTGGTCCAAGAAAGATGACAAAGACATGGGGGAAATGTCTCCGACCAAATTCAGCTGACTCTAGCCAATCTTTGCAGAGCTGCAACCAAGTGCAGACCGATGAGCAAGAAAATAAATGCATGTTATTGCATGACACTGAACTAGGCAGAGTTTTGTTAATACAGCATTATTGCAACAATAACTAATTTAAGACAAAAATTAAAAATCCTAAACAAATAAAAAGAAGCAACCCAGAAGTTGAAACAACCGGCTAATAGAGTTTCAGAAAGAATCAAGGAAATTAAGGGGAAGAATTTATGAAAGAAATAATATAAGAAAAACTTTCAGAATTGGGTGACATTTCCATATTCAAGGAGTCTAGTGATTACAAAAAGATATACACCAAGGTATATCTTATGGAATTTCAGAATATCAAGGATAAAGAAGGACAAAAACTTATTCTAGACAAAATATGATCAGAATGGCATTGGACTTATGAGAACAATGCTGAAAGTGAAAAATTAGTAAACAAATGTCTTTGAAATTAAAATTGAGAGCATAAAAATTCTGATATAAAATTATATAGCTATTCAAAAGTTAAGTCAAATGTGAGGGTGGAGTAATGGTATTTTCAAGCATATAAGGACTCAAAAATATTTACTTTCAAAGCATATTTTCTCAGGAAGTTATTAAAGAATATGCTCTAGTAAGATGAGGTAGACTGGAGATCCAAGAAGTCAGAAATTCAGAAGAGAGGTGAAGAAAAATCTGGAGTGATGGGTAAGAAAAGATCCAGAACAATAGCTGTGTAAGCCAGCCTAAGAGCTTTCAGTCCCAATTAGAGAAGGACACTGAAAGGCTGTAGGAGGAATATCTCCACAAAAATATGGTATTTCATTAATTTTACCTCCTGTATATTATCTCACTATATAAATAAATCACTTTCTTCATTCCTCTTGACTGAGGAATGATCAAGTTTCTGCTTTTCCCCCTATTACAATCAATAATGCAATTAATACATGACTTCTTGTGAACAATTATAAGAAGCTGGTTTTTGTTTTTAGCGTAGGTATTGAATTATTGAGTGTGATCATAATTTCGTGTTTTAACTTGGTTAGTCCAAGGTACTAGGATATTTGGTCAAACACTTTTCAGTGTTGCTGTCAAGGTATTTTTAAGATAAGATTAACGTTTGTCTTAATCCATTTTGTGCTGCCATAATATAACACCTGAAACTGGGTAATTTATAATGAACAGAAATATCTTGGTTCACAGTTCTGCTGGCTGAGAAGTCCAATATCAAAGCATCTGATGAGGACCTTCTTGCTGCATTATTCCACAGCAGAAGGTGAGACAGCAAGACAGCAAAAGGGGACAATACTTATCCTTCCATAATCACATTAATCCCACTGATGAGGCCAGAGCCTTCATGCCTTAATCACCTCTTAAAGTTCCCACTCCTTAATACTGTCAATGGCAATTAAATTTCAACATGAGTTTTTGCGGGGACAAACATTCAAACAATAGTAATATTTAAATCAGTAGACTTTGAGTAAAGTAAATTACCCTTCATAATATGGTGGGCATCGTTTAATCAGCTGAAAGCCATAAGGAAAAGACTGACCTCCCATGAAGAAGAAAGATTTCTGCCAGACAACTGCCTTCAGCCTTGGGCTATAACGTCTTTTTTTTTTTTTTTTTTTTTTCCTGGGCTCCAGCCTGCCAATTTACCTTGCAGATTCTGGATCTGCAGATTTTGGAGTTGCTAGCCTCTACAATTACATGAACCAATTCCTTAAAATATCTTTCTCTACCTTCCAATAGGATGTATATATAGCCAACAGGAAACACACACACACACACACACACACACACACACACACACCCCCTATCACTTCTTTCTCTGGAGATGCTAATACATCAGATATGTGCACATACAATTTCACTAGATACTGGCAAAATGTATAAAACATTCTAGAATTTTTATATTCCCATCAACAGTGATGAAAATGTTCATTTCTCCATATTGTCACCAGCATGTAATTTTGTAACAGTATAATATTTTGGACCAATGTGATAGTTGTTAAGTATTTTCTTATTTTAATTTGTCTTTTTCATTATGATTACTAGTTGGTTTAAAAATTTTTCATATATTCATTTGACCATTCATATACATGCTTCTAGGAAATGCCCATTTTAATATTTTTCTAAATAAACATTTTCATTAGTGTGTAATTTACATAGAGAAAAGTGTACAAGTCACGAGTGTACAACTTGATAAAGTATTACAAAATAAACACCTCCAATATAACCATCATCTAGCACCTAGATCTTACATCCAAAAATCTAACATTGCTGGAACTCTAGAATGTCCAAGCAGGTCCCCTTCCAAACATTACATCCTCTTTTTTCCACAAAGAGAAACACTATCCTGAATGATAACACCATAGATTATTCTTGCCACTTCAAGTAAGTGGATCAAACTATTCAGAATATATTGTGTCTAGTTTCTTTTCCTCAGTATGTTTGTGAGAGTAGTCCACGTTGTAGCATATAGCCGTAGTAATTTTCACTGCTGCATAATAGTTCATTGCATGACTATGCAGTAATTTATCTACTTTGTGTTTATTAAAATATGATGCTGTTATAAATGCATGTTTTTCAGTGTGCATAAGTATGTGCCTAGGAATGTAAATGTTTGTCTTCAACTTTGGAGGATAATGGCAGTTCTCCAGTTGGGTACATGGATTTATACCCCTACGTGTAGTGCATGTCAACTCTAATGGCTCCACATCTTTGTCAACAATTGGTATTGTCAGCATTTTTTAATTTTAGCCAATCTAGAAAGTGTGAAAAAAACCACTGATTTGTGGCTTAAATTAGCATTTCTTTGATGACTAATGAGATTGAACATATTTACATGTTTGTGGGCAATGGGGATATCCTCTTTTGTAAAGTATCTTTTCACAACTTGTTCTCTCATTATATTTTGTTGTATGTATTTTCTTATTGAGTTTTACAAGTTATTTATATATTCCAAATTTGAGCTTTCTGTTTCTGTATGTGTTGCAGATAGATTTCCCTAGTCTGTTAACTTGGCTTCAATTCTCTTGTCGGCTTTTTTTGAGGGAGAAATGTCTAAGTTGTATTGTCTACTTTTGCATATTTCCTTTATAGTTTATGGTTTTTGTGACTGTTTTAAATATTCTAACTTATCCTAAAATCATAAAGATATCCTCCTATGTCATGTTCTATAACAGCACTCTGTTACAAATTTCTGCAATAATAGACATATTTTACATCTGTGCTAGCCCACGTAGTAGCCACTAGATACAAGTTGCTACTGAGCACTTAAAGTATGGCTGGTGTGACTGAGGAAATATTTTAACATTTTTATTTGATTTTAATTAACTTAAATTTACATTGCCATATGTGGCAATTGCTAGTGGCAATTTAAATCGCTAGTAGCCAACATATTAGATAAAAATCATTCAATTATGTTCTCAGACCACAACATAATTAAAGTAGAAATCAGTAACAGAAAGATAGCTGGGAAATTCCAAAATATTTGGAAAGTAGCACACTTCCAAATTATCCAGGGTCAAAAAAAATCAACATAAATTTAAAATTTTTTGAATCAAATAGAAGGAAAAATAAAATGTATCAAAATGTGTGTGATGCACTGATAGCAGTGCTTAGATTAAAATGTTTAGCATTAAATTCACGTGTTCAAAAAGAAGAAAAATCTAAAATTTCACCCTCCACCTTAAAAATCTAGAGTAAGAAAAGTCAATTAGTCCTGCCTGAAATAGATCAGATCCTTAAAAGAAACTGCTGAAACGCACACAAGGAGAAATGGATAAACTGACTATCCATTTATTTATTATAGAAATTTGATCACTATTTAATAAACTTACAAAAATAAAGCACCATATTCAAATGGTTTCACTGGTAAATTCACCAAACATTTAAGGAAAAAATAATACCAAGTTTCCACAATTTCTTCCAGAAAATGGAAGCCGTGAAAACACTGTGTATATTATTCTATAAGGCCAGCATTACCCTAATATCAATTCCAGAGAAGGATCTTGCAAGAAACAAAAACTACATTCCAGTACCTCTCATTAACATAGACATAGGAATCCTTAACAAAATATTAACAAATTGAACCCAACAAGTATAACAGGAATTATACATCATGGCTGAGTGGGATTTATTTCAGGTACTCAGGGCTCATTTAAAATTTAAAAATCAATCAGTGTAATTCATCACATCAAAACACTAAATAAGAAAAACCATATGACATATCAATTGATGCAGAGAAAGCATTTAACAAAATATAGAACCCATGCATGATAAAAGCTCTCAGAGAATTAGGAATAAAGGGAAATTCTCAACCTGATAAAGAACATCTATAAATCTACAGCCAACATCTTAATTGTAAGAAACTGGACATAAAGCAAGATTGTCCTCTTGTATTAAAAAGTTTATTCAAAGTCCTAGATAGTGCAATAAAACATAAAAAAGAAAAATTATGGAGATTATTTAAAAAGAAAATGATCATATTCACATATGACATAATTTTCTATGTAGAATGCTCCAAAATACCTATTTAAAAACTCCTAGAACTAATGCACACACACACACAGTAATACACTTAGTATATACTAATATATAGTATAACCTGCTCTCAATATACAAGGTCAACATGCAAAAATCAATTGCTTTTCTATATTTCAGCAATAAACAATGGGAATTTAAATTTTAAAAAGCAGTATCATTTGCAATAACACTAACAAATTTTAAAGGTGGGGTGTAAATCTAACAAAATATGTATATAACCTTTATGTAGAATATTATAAAACACTGATGAGGAAATAAGGAAGATCTAAACAAAATGAATGATATTCTGGGTTTATCGATTGGAAGACTCGATATTATTAAACTGTCTGTTCTGATATATAGACTCAGTGCAATCCCAATGAAAATTCCAGCAAGACATGTTTTTAGATACTGATGAACAGATTCTACAATTTATATGGAAAGGCAAAAGACTCAAAATAGCCAACACAATATGAAAGAAAGAAAGTCAGAGGGCTGACACTACATAACTTCAATATTTATTATAAAGCTACAGTAATCAAGATAGCATGATATTAGCAAAAGAATAAGTATATGGATGAGAAAAGAGAATAGAGAGTCCATTAATAGACCCACACAAACATAAAAAAGAATCTTTGATAAAAGAGTAAAGGCTATTCAACTGAGAAAAACAGTCCTTCACACAAATTGGACACATGCAATTTGGACATCCATGCAAAAAGAACAATTGGACATCCATGCAAAAAGTGAACTTAGACACAGACATTATGCCTTTCACAAGAAACTCAAAATAAATAATAGACATAAATAAAAATACAGAATTTATAAAACTTATTGAAGAAAACATAGGGTAAGCTATAGATGATTTTGGATTTAAGAATGAATATTTAAATACAAGAGTAGCAAAATACATGAAAAATGAATAGGTTGAATTTTATACATATTAAAATTTGTTCTACAAAAGACATTGTTAAAAGAATGAAAAGATAAGACACAGATTAGAAAAAATACTTGAAAGACAGCTATATAATAAAGGAATTATATCTGAAATATGCAATATACAAAAAAATCCTTAAAAGCTAACAAGAAAACAAAATAAAAATGAGTAGAAGATCTGAACAGATGCCTCGCCAAAGAATATATGTCGTACAAGTGACACATATTGACATACAAGTGAATATATATCATACAAGTGACCAAATAAGCGTATGAAAAACTGCTCATTTCCATTTTTTGTTAGGGAAATATAAATTAAAACAACATTCCATTAAAAAGTCAAAACTACAAAGAGAGTAAACAGATCAATGGTGGCTAGGGATTCTGAGGGGAGAAGTAAATAGATGAAGCACACAGGATTTTTTAGAGCGGTGGCACTGTTGGGTATGATACTATACTGGCAGATATATGATTCTCTGCATTTCTGAAAACCATAGAACTTTACACCATGAAGAGTGGAGCTTAATGTTTGCAAATTAAACAAACATTTAGGAGATAAGAGGATCCTAGGATGAGATGCAGGCTATGACTTTTTTAAAAAAAAAACTGTATTACAAATGTATGAAATAATCTTGCTAAAGAGGATGGAGAAAAGATACTTGGTTAGTATCTTTAGAAATAAGTAGAGTCTATAACACTGAAGATAAAAAGAACCTTACATAAGCTCTGTATTCTAGTTGACACAATTGTTTCCCACAGGGATATGGGTCAATAATTCTGAAATTACTATACCTGTATAGTATATATACCTGTATAATATATTTACTATATTAGAAATGCACAATTAAGTAAATAGCTGGGTGATGACAGAAGCCAGGTTTCTCACTATTGGAGTGAGAGGTTACACATAAACAGGTGGAGAATGCCAGAAGGATCCATGTGATCATTGATCAGAATGGGAGACAATAGTATGAACTCATGTTTAGCTTAAAATACATACTCTTAGATACATACAGAAATATTTATAAATATGCATGTATACATGAGTTAGTACACACACATACTTCCTTGTTCTTTCAGCTGAGAGGGTCTTGAGCAACAAGACAGTACCAGTGAGCACACCTAGCTCAAAGATATTAGTTTTTGATTCCATTCTCCAATGAAAAGATGCTAGACTTGTTGCACAAATGACCAATTTGGGTCTGTGGCATGAAATAATGATCTTGCAGCATCTTGTAGTGCCAGAAAGTAAGAAAAAACTAAAATATAAAACCCACAAAACCCACAGTGACAGGGAAATATCAAAGAGACATTGGAGCCAACTGAAAGAGCTTCCAATGGCCAAAGTCAGCACAATATGAGCAACAAAATAAGGTTATATTGGGGTGTAAGCCAAAGCAGAAAAGAAGTATCAATGAGTTCATACTAGCATCATAAATGTTTGGACATATAAATGAATAGGGGAGGAGATCTAAATCTACCATGCAGAGTTCAAAACATTTTATGAGAGATTATCTCTCAGAGAGAGAGAGAGAGAGAGAGAGTGTGTATTAACCCAACTCCTTAAATGTTGGCTGTGGATAGTGACTTCATTCTAAAGAAAACAATATGGAAAAGGGGAAAACTTTACAGTGCAGAAATCTGACAAACATTACCTTAGTCAAACAATCAAGATTAACATCAATAATGACAAGTCATATTGATGGCATGTACCTTTGATGTAATTTATGAGAACGGCATTTCACCTGTTTGGTCTTTCTCCCCAAACCTCGAAGTTCTAGTATAATTTGGAGGAAAACATCAGACAATCCCCACTGAGGCACATTCTACAGAATACCTAGCCTGTACTCTGAGAAACTGTCGCAGCCAAAAAGAACCTAGGGAGACATGTCGGCTAAGAGTAATGAGTACCCTGAATGGGACCCTGGAAGAGAAAAAGGTCAGTAGACCAAAACTAAGGAAATATGAATAAAGCATAGACTTTAGTTAATGGTATCAATATCAGTTCATTAATTATAACAAATGTTCCATACTAATTTAAGATGTCAACAACAGGGGAAACTAGATGTAAGTACATAGGAACTCTCTGTACTATCCTTGCAACTTTTCTGTAAACCTAACACAATTGTAAAATGAGAACTTGATTAAAATAAATTAATGGTGATATGCTGAAATTTTTACCTCTAAAACTAGCATCTCTAGTATCTCCATTTTTATTCAAAATTATATTAGAAGCCTTAGCCAGTGAGATAAGTTATGAGAAAGGAATAAAATAAGGATAGAAAAAATTTTTCTTTTTTTTAAAAAAATGTATACATAGAAAATGTAATCCTATAAGTAAACTTTTAGAATTATCAGGGTCATTGAATCAATTCATTATGCACAAATTAATTTAATTTTACATACTAGCTACAGAAATTTTAAGACATCTTAAAAGTACTGAAATATGTTGACCTACATAAATGATGGATATACCATGTCAATATTTTTGAATACTCAATGTTGTATAATTTCCAATTCTTCTCAAATTGATCTATAGATTCACTGTAATGACAATAAATGTCCCAGCAGGTGTGTTTCTGAAAATTGAGATGCTGAGACTAAAATTATATGGAAACATAAAGGAACCAGAATGGTTAAGGGAAACTTGAAGAATTACAGAATGAGAGAATTTGATTTACCAGAAAAGACTTAGAGCATAGTTACAATCACAAAATAAGAATCGGTTACAAGTAAAGACCACAGACTAATTAAGACAAGAGAGAGCAGACACAGACCCATTCCTCCAGGACCACTTGAATTACGATAAAGGTGGCACGCTGGAGGAATAGAAAAAGCATGATTTTTCAGTGAATAGTCCTGAGTCAATAGTCCTGAGTCAATCAGTTGTCCATCTGGGAACCAAATGAAACCTGACGTTTGCTTTTCCTATTTCTTTTGGGGTAGGCCTGCTGGTTAGTGTGGTTTGTATTCATCATTCAATGAGTCTCGTTAAATACCATTTTCCTATTTTATTTTTCATGAACTGTATAACTATATCAAATTATCTCATTTATTTGATTGCTTTTTATTTTTCCTGTTCCCACTACAATATAAAGTCCCTGAGAACAAGAATTTATCTATGCTGCTAATCATTGTAGCTAAAATATCTAAAATATTTCAAGGTATAATTATAAGCTTTTGAATAAATAAATGAATATATAAATCTGCCAGGAAAATGAGGAGTGAAAATAACATAATCCTTTGATCTAGCACAGGAAGGATGAGGACAGCTTACTTGAGAGCCTGGGATGGGGTAATGGTTTGGAACATTCTAGATAAAAGGCATAGCAAATGCAGAAAGCATAATACATGTTTAGGGGAACATCACAGGGTGACTTTCTGAGTGGGCTATTTTTATATGTAGTAAATGGAAATGTGTGTTTAAAATAAAGGCAGTTGCATTTATTCAGTGACAAGTCTCAGATTACTTGTATTATGTTCTCTTTATTTCATGTGTAGAAAGAAAACTTGTTTTCCTCTAAAATACCAGCTCAGGATTCTAACACTTATCCATTCTCCTGCAACCTTCTCCAGTTCAGGGCTGTACAAGCAGATATTGTCCAACACTTACTTACAGTACTTGGTATTATGTACGTCTGGTTTCTTAAGTGTGTGCATCATACTTATCTAGGTTTGTTTGTGTTTTAATACAGATTCCTGGGATCCTCTTCTAAAACATTAAAACAGAAGGTCTGAGCTAATTAACTAGCTGGCTCCCTAAGTGAGTCAGATGCACAGCAGATGTGGGAACTACTGAATTCTAATCTGAACCCATGTGTATTAGTCAGAGTTCTCTAGAGGGAGAATGATAGATGTATATATAAAAGGGAGTTTATTAAGGAGTATTCATTCACAAGCTCACAAGGTGAAGCCTCACAGTAGGCCATCTGCAAGACGAAGAACAAGGAAGCCAGTCTGAGTCCTTGAACCTCAAAGTAGGGAAGCCAACAGTGCGGCTGCCAGTCTGTGGTTGAAGGCCCAAGAGCCCCTGGCAAACCACTGGTGTAAATCCAAGAGTGCAAAAGCTGAAGAACTTGGAGTCTGATGTTCGAGGGCAGGAAGTATCCAGCACAGGAGAAAGATGAAGACTGGAAGACTAGTCCTTCCACATTCTTCTGCCTGCTTTAATTCTAGCCACGGTGGCAGCTGAATAGATGCTGCTCACTGAGGTTGAGGGTGGGTTTGCCTCTCCCAGTCCACTGACTCAAATGTTAATTTCCTCTGACAACACCCTCACAGACACACCCAGGAAAAATACTTTGCATGCTTCAATCCAATCAAGTTGACACTCAGTATTAACCATCACACCTTGCTAACCAAAGTGTGGTCTACCAACAGCATTGACATCACCTAGAAACTTATTAGAAAATTTGAATTTCAGGTTCCATCCCAGATATGCTGAATCAGAATCTAAACTTTTATAAGATCCTACATAATTTATATGAGCTTTAATAATTGTAGTAAGAACACAACATAAAATTTACTTTCTTAAATGTTTAAATGTGCAAGACTATTGTTAACTGTAGGCACAATGTGGTGCAGCAGATTTCTAGAACTTATTCATCTGGCATAACTGAAACTTACATCCATTCATTGGCAATTTCCCTTTTCTCCCTGACTCCACAACCTGAAAACCACCATTCTCCTTCCTAATTTTCTGAGTTTGGCTGTTTTAGATACCTCACGTAATTGGAATCATGCAGAATTCGTCCTATTGTGATTGGCTTATTTCACTCGGCATAACGTCTTTGAGGTTCATCCATGTTGTTGCATATTATGGGAATTCCTTATATTTAAGGTGGAATAATATTCCATTGTATGAGGATGGCTATTACGTTTTTAAAAAGACAACAAGTGTTGGTAGAGATGTAGAGAAAATTGAATTCTTGTATACTGGTGATGAGAATGCAAAATGGTGCAGCCACTATAGAAAACATTATGGAGATTTCTCAAAAAATTAAAAATGGAACCACCATATGATCCAGCAATCCCACTTCCAGGTGTTTCTCCAAAAGAATGAAAATCAGAATCTTGAAGAGATATTAGGACCCAAATGTTCAATACAGCACAACTGACAACAGTCAAAGTGTGAACGCAATCTAAATATCTATGGAAGGATAAATGGATACAAAAAAATGTGGTATATATTACTAGACACATATGAACTTTTAAATTCGAGAAGCGAATTCTGATCCAAACCACTGTGCTCCTAGACCCTTAGCAGCAACACCTCCTGGGAACTTTTTAGAAATGCAAATTATTTGCCTCACCCTAGATCTGAATCAGAACTCCTCTGTTTTAACAAACCTTGAACACTCAAGTTTGAAAAACATTCATCTAAACCATTATCCTGTCTTTGAATCATTGATCCACAACTTTACCCTGCCTTTAGCAGTGACCTTTTCTAATTTTAAACACCACCCCAGTTCTACCTCTAAAGTCAGTGGAAATTCAGGAGGGCCAGAGAAGGACGAATAATAATAATAATAATAATAAATCTATTGTATTACATACATATGGAACAAAATGCTGCACTTTGTCCAAAAATTGGAGGATTTCCATTTTTTTCCCCCAAACTGTACATGGGTTTGGAAGGGCTAATTGGGCAGATATAAAAGCCATGTACTGGTTGGCCATACTTCCTTAGAGGCACATCTGTGGTTTTTCAATAGCTCTTCCAGAAAAAGGTTTTACTCCCACCTTGACTTCTAAATTTTGAAATGCCTCCATCTCTGAAAAATACTTTTCAATAATTGCCAATTAGAGTGAGGATAGTAGGGTAAGCAGCTGCTTTAGTTTATTTAAGGAAGCGGCCAGAGGATGTCAGCTCCAGGTGTTTCTAAATATTAAGGTGATGGGGTGCATCCCTCAGCTTTATAAATGGAGAAAGCAAGGGGCTGTCCTCCATGTTTCTTCTTTAAAACAAAAACCCACAAGGCTACTACTTTCCAATCGATTTCCTAGGATTTATCTTAGAACATTTATATCTAATCCAAACACTACCAGATGAAGGCTGAAAAAGGATTGTTAGAGAAGTAAAATAAGATGGCTTCAGAGTCCCTGTGTCTTCTTTCTCAAACTCCTTCCATATTTTAAATGCTAAAGCATGATTAGCTTTTAAACAGACTATTTTGTGTGTGTGTGTGTGTGTGTGTGTATCTAAGGTATACAACATGATGTTTTGATATAGTGAAATAGTTACTAGAGTTAAGCAAATTAACATGTCCATCATCTCACATAGTTACACAATTTTTTTTCTTTTTTTCTTTTTCTTTTTTTTTTTTTTTTTTTTTTTTGAGATGATCTTGCTCTGTCGCCCATGTGGAATACAGTGGTGCGACTAAGCTCACTCAGCCTCCTGGGTAGCTGGGACTACAGGTGGGTGCACCACACCCAGCTGCATTTTTTTTTGTTAATGGTAACAGCACTTATATTCTACTCTCTTAGCAAATTTCTAGTTTACAATACAATATTTTTAAGTATAACGGTCATGCTACATTAGATCTTTAGGACTTACTCATCCTATATAACTACAACTTTGTACACTTTGACCTGAATCATTCTGTTTCTTCCCTGTCCCTGGTAACCACCACTGATTCCATGTATTCTCTCTCTCTCTCTCTCTCTTTGTGTGTGTGTGTGTGTGTGTGTGTGTGTGTAAGATTCTACATATAAGTGATATGGCACAGTGGTTTTCTTTTCGTGTCTGGCTTATTTCGCTTAGCATAATGTCTTCCAGGTTTATACATGTTGTTGCAAATGTCAGGGTCGCCTTCTAAAGGCTGACATTCCATTGTGTGTGTGTGTCTGTGCGTCCGTGAATACGCACACGTGCATGCATATGTATATATCACAATTTCTTTATCCATTAATCGTTAACAGACACTGGTTGTTTCCAAATCTTAACAACTGTGAATAATGCTGCATGAACTTGAAAATGATTTCTATGAGATCCTGATTTCATTTCCTTTGGGTATACACCCAGAAGAGGGATGGCTGGGTCACTGGCTTTAGCAACGATTTTTGCGATATCACACCAAAAGCCCAGGCAACCAAAGCAAACCTAGATAAATGGGACTTCATCCAACTAAAATGCTTCTGCACCGCATAGGAAATAATCAACAAAATGAAAAAAAAAAAAAAAAAACCCGCCTATAGATTGGGAGAAAATATTTGTGAGCCATATATCTGATAAGGGGTTAATATCCAAAATACATTAAGTTCACACAACTTAGCCAAAATAAATAAATTAATTAATAAAACACCCAATTAACTAATGGGCAAAGGATCTGAATGGACTTTTTCAGACGAAGTACAAATGACCAACAGGTATAAGAAAAGGCGCTCAAAATCACTAATGAACAGGGAAATGCAAACCAGAGCCACTAGGTATCTCCACACATCTGCTAGGATGACTTATGAAAAAGATAAGCGATAAGTGTCGGTGATGCGCGGAGCAAAGGGAACCCTGTACACTGGTGATGGGAATGTGCACTGGAACAGCCATTACGGAAAACCCTACAGAGGTTCACTCAAAAAGTTAAAAACAGAACTACCAGGCCAGTGTTACCCGTCCTTTGTTAAGTTCAAAGTCACGGTGCCACTTCCTTTCCCATCTAAAGGGGACTGCTGGCGACCCAGGGCAAGGCCCGCAGGTGTGGCTCTCCCTGCGGGGACAGTAGGACAGGATGTGGATTTCCAGGCCAGCGGCTTCCAAGTTGGGCCCAGACGCCAGGCCGATCCAGGCCCCGGGCCGGCTCAGCCGCCTCGGCGCCTCCTCAGGGCCCCAGTGAACCTCCGACGCCCACGAAGGCTCCAGGCGGGCTCTCCGGAGGCCCACCAGCGGGCGGCTGGGCCTCCCTCCGCGCCGCGACCGCCAGGAGGCGCCGCCCGGGAGAGGAAGTCCACTTGGGCCCGGCCGGGCTTGGGGGGCGCAGGGAGTGGCGGGAGCCACCTAGCGCAGGGTCCTCCCCAGGCTGGCGCCAGGCCTTGCCCCAGTCCAGCCCCGCCCGGGTCGCGAGCACTGGCGGGTTCCGGGTCCTGTGACCGGTCAGGCGGCGTCAGCGGGCGCGGCGGAGGGCGGGCCGGCCTCGGGGGAGTTTCCGCGGCCGCCGGGGGCGGGGCGGGAGAGCGCGAGGCCGGGCGGGAGGCCAGACTCGGAGCCCCAGCACGCCGGACAGCCGCAGCGCTCATGGCGGGCGGGGGAGCCGGGGACCCCGGCCTGGGGGCGGCTGCCGCCCCGGCGCCCGAGACCCGCGAGCACCTCTTCAAGGTGCTGGTTATCGGCGAGCTTGGAGTGGGCAAGACCAGCATCATCAAGCGCTACGTCCACCAGCTCTTCTCCCAGCACTACCGGGCCACCATCGGGGTGGACTTCGCCCTCAAGGTCCTCAACTGGGACAGCAGGACTCTGGTGCGCCTGCAGCTGTGGGACATCGCGGGTAAGCGCGGCCGCTAGTTTCCCACTCCAGAGCCCAGCCGGGCCGCCCGGCTCCTCTCTGCCTCTTTACTTTTTCTTCTCTGCCTGAACTCGTCTGCCTGGGTACGTTTAGAAGAGAGAGGCCGAATCCAAGGGCGAGATGCGATGGACGCGGTCGGCTGGACTCGGTGGGGCCCGGAGGATGGGATGGGCAGTAGGAGCTGGAGCAGGTCCTGCACGCCAGAGGGAGGCGAGGAGGCCAGGGGGCCTTTTCCAGAAGTTTGAACTCTGAATAATGCAAGTGTATCATAGATACACCAGGACTAGTTGGGAAGGCTGACTTGAAGCGGGCCGGCGCCTCTCAGCCTCAACTCAAGTTCAGGGGGATTGGGTGACTTACCTGAAGCTGCACTCCTATTTAGTGACACCACCAAGACCAAAAGTCAGGTTCATTTCCAGATCATTTTCCATCACCCGCCTTGGCTCTGAGACTGGCCTTTGTGAGGGAAACTCCATTCCTCAAATACTTTGCTCTCCTCGGAAGCCCAGGACAGACACTCCGTGAAGATTTGGGAAAGCTTTTCTGAAACTTTACGCTCACCTCTTCCTCTCTTCCTAAACCAACACCTAGTCCCATCCCTGGTGCCCTCGCCCCCATCACTCCTCAATACACTGTTTCTCTGCCATTTGCTTTTACTTGTTCTGTTTGAGGGGGTACATTTCCCTCTGCTCTGATTTATGAACACTGGAACTTTGCCTGGTGTAGTGGTTGGGAGTGGGCGTTTTAAGATGATGTTAACTATTGGAAAGTTTATAGAAATGGTACCAAGCCAAGCGCCAGTGGCTCACGCTTGTAATCCCAGCACTTTGGAAGGCCTAGGCTGGAGGATCCCGTGAGCACAGGAGTTCGAGACCAGCCTGGGCTGTTAGTGAGACCCTGTCTCTACAACATACATACATACAAAAAATTAACCAGGCGTGGTCATGCGTGCCTGTAGTCCCAGCTACTCAGGAGCCTGAGGCAGGAGGATCACTTGAGCCTAAGAGAGGTCAAGGCTTCGGTGAGCTGTGTTCTCGCCACTGTACCCCAGCCTGGTCAACAGAGTGAGACCCTATCTCGGAAAAAATAAATAAATAAATAAAGTGCCAAAATTACTCTATTCAATCATTACAGGTGTTAAGAAGCTCAGTCTGCAACAGAGCATTAGAATGGGAGCTGGTTTAGGGTTAGAGGATGCCCGAGGCCACCCTTCATTCTACAGTCCATAGAAGCCCATAGAGGGTATAGCTACCTGGCTGATAGCAGAGTTGGGGGGTGCGGATCACAGGTCTACTGTCTGTCTGCCAGGTAGTGCTCTTGTCATTTATAGCTTGTTACTTAACAAAGAGTATTAAATAATTGTAACCTATAACTCATTCATTTAAGAGCACATTTCTCTCCCTCAGATAGGAGAATACATGTATGCATCTCAGTCCCTCAGAGAAAAGGAGTAATCAGCCGGGGACTCAGCTTTTTGTTGTTGTTTGTTACCAAAAGCCAAAAGTTCGTTTGAAAAGTCATCTTTGAAGCCAGAGACTTTTTCGAAATACTTCCTGCTGTTGCACAGAACCCTAATGAGCAGTATTTCTGCTTCTTGACAAAGTCATGGATTCTAAAGGTTGCCTTACCATGTGACGGTCATTCTCCAGGAATCTGCAGCATAGCTGAGGATTTTCACAAAGATGGTTTAAAACTTTGCTTAGAAGGGTGATTGACCTTGCCTTACTCTTTACGTAAATTATGGCATTTTGTTATTAGATGATAATTGGGTCCTACTGCTAGTAAATTAGTATGAGTAACTAGATTTTTAAGAGTTTATAGTTAGAGACTTGAGAAAGTAAAAGCAGGAGTAAGATATAAATTTTCTTTCTGGTATCACCTCTTCTTTTTTTATTAATCACAGACCTCGAATGACAGGAAGGGGTCATATCCAGTTTTTGTCAGATTCTGATACGTCTGCCTAGATGGGATATCCTTGCACTTTTCACTAAATCCAAAGCTTGAGTTTTACCAGGAAGGAAAACAGAAGTTTAAGATCTCCAAAAGGGATTTCTGGATGTTAGATATTGTTTCAACAAGTATTGTTGTCCCATACAGCAAGTACAGACCAGCAATTTACAAAATTAGAGGTAAATTTATAGAAATGATTAGGCTCACATTATAAGTAAGATTTTCAGAGATAGAATTTTAGTATAAGGAAAGTGAGGGAGAAAAATAGCTTAGTGAGAGACCAAAAAACAAACAAAAAAACTGTTTTAGAGACCAAAAAAAGCAAAACAAAAAAAACCTTAGCCTAAAGTTTGGAGAACTGTATTACTAACTGTTTGGTTTGAATATTTGAGCTACTAGTGAATCTCAGCTCATACCATTTGAATTAAGTAATGATGATGTCATGAAGGCAAAGTGAAGGCTGCTCCACAA
Organism: Papio anubis; assembly: GCF_008728515.1. Lineage (NCBI taxonomy): Eukaryota > Metazoa > Chordata > Mammalia > Primates > Cercopithecidae > Papio > Papio anubis. The sequence continues at coordinate 116,186,701 of NC_044981.1, read as the reverse complement.
ACTTCCCCCATGGCTAAGCATACTTGCCTTATGTAGTAACAAAGTTGGATCATATTTAATTCTCAAATAATAGAAATATTCTTTGATTGCAAAATAGTAGGTAGAGCCAGTTACTTGCCATAACTAAGTTAAGGTGTGGTGTTTTTACTAGTTAGGTCTTTTTTTTTTTGGTTGCTTTAGTGAGAGGGCAAGATAGTAAAGAAATTATGACAAATCTCTATCCTTGAAAGCTTTGGCAAGTACGATAGACTGGAATTATTAAATGTTTTCTATACATGTAGCCAAGCAGATTCAGTTGAACTCTTCAAGTTAAGAACCATTGTGATCCTCGGATACATGAATGTGTTCTTACGGCATTGAAGGAATCTGGCTTTAAAATACAGATGCAGTTTAGTGCAGTTTTTGTGTAAGACCATTGCAGTCTCTTAACTCACACATGCTTTGGGACTGCTGCTCAAAACGTAACTGAATTCATATAAATGATATTTACCCAAGCATAAAATGCATGCTTGGAAGATATAAACTATATAATCTATGCCTAAACTTATTTTCCATCATTTTGATTCCCATCCAAAATAGAACGTGGATCCTGATTGCCTTGCTCCATCTTATACTTTGTCAGTTAGTATACCTAGTAATCTCCCTTTGTCTTTTTTTTCATAACTCTCCTATAATCCTTCATGAGCAAGAATCTGGAATATTACCTCTTGATACTTTCCTGATTTTAAAGGTAGTTTTCAGTCACATATACACATATTTCTAATTATAAAGAAGCCGTGCTTTGAGGAATTAGTCTGTGTAATTATTTGTAGTCTCCATCTTAAACACAAATACTGCAGTTAAGTTTCCGGTGTTTATTGGTGGCTGATTACATACCAAGTCATTTACAAGGCTTTTTAAAATCTTTGTTACATATGGGTAATCTGGCTCTTGTACAATCTTGCCATCCTCAGCCTTATTCAAGCTCAATTGTTGTGCTGAATTATAAGCGAAGCCAACTGGCCCATTTACATCTGTAAATCTTTCACTGTTCCTGAGTCCTGAGACACCTTTGAGTGCCGCAGTCTGGGCTATCAATTCACAATTGTCCAGGCAGGCAGCTGGTCAGCATAATAACATATTTGTATTACTGCACATGGAAATTCCCCTGATAATGGCAGTCCTATTGCCCTTCCCTTTTGAATGTGTTACCATCCTTCATTGCCTCAATTAGCCCTCATAAGCTAAAAGATGCTCAGGTTATTAGTAGAGATAGTAGAGCACTGATAGGAAGTTCTACAACTTTCATTTGCTCTCAGCCATTTGCCATTCTACCTTTTGAGTTGAATGAATTATAGGTTTTAGTGGTCCTGTAATCTAAACACAGAAAGGTATAGTAACTTGTGTGGAGACAGGTTTCATGACTCACATATGAAAGCAATACACTTTTAAAAGGATAGCAGAATTTTGGTTTATTGGTGTCAAAACAGCATCACAAATACTTTTCAAAATTTCCAAATGTCCTGGTTATCATGAAATTAGTCATGTGTATGTTATCTTGACCTTCCAATTTTCTTAAATATGAAATTTTCAGCAAGTCTCATTCTGTAATAAATGTACCCAGGATTTTGTTTTTAGTCAGATATGATGGGGACATCAGATCAGGAGATGGATTGCCATTGGAAAGATAGTTTATCATAGTTCCCAAGAGTGGGGGCACATTATGCCACACCACGTGAGGCCACAGGGAAAAGCAGCAGGGTTGGTCATGAGAAAGAAGGAGCAAGGAAAATGCATGGGCTGGAGCTTTTACTGTGGCTTTTGCAGGAAGAAACCAGTGAGGTAGGGTAGGCAAGCTGAGCAAGTTGAGGATTGGCTAGTTTGAATAATTTTGGTGTACTCTGGGTGATAGGAGTAGTCTCTAGTTGTCCAGTATTGGGCTGTGGGGTGATTTGGGACAGGGGATAGTGTCCCAGACTGCAGGATCCTGGTGCAAGGAAGCAGGTAGTATGGATTTAGGATTGATGGGCTGACTGATATGGTGTGCATGTCAGAGGTATGCTCCAAGATAGCTCCTTTGCTGTCTCTAGAAATTAGCTACCCGTGGGAGGATCAGTCCCTCCCCAGGCCTGCAATGCCCCAAGTGGTCAAAACGTCATAAAGTGTAGAAAAAACACCATTAATACGTATTCCTAGGCACTTACTAAAGATTGAGAGATTAAAGTACTCTTCCAAAGAAGGAAAATTTGAAGATCTCAGATTAAGTATTTCCTTAAAATAATAAGGATTTCACACTAAATCAACACTTAAGTAGTGGGCCACGTCCACAAGTTTAAGTTGTCTTAGGTTTGTAGAGCTCTTCTCTTGGATGGTGAAAGAAGTGCATAGATACAAATTTGGGGAGACTTCTGGAGGGTGAGACAAAAGAGCAAGCTAAGGTTGTTTTAGAATTCTATTCAATTATATTTTCAAAAGTTTTTTGTGCTTTTTAATAGTTGAGTAGGCTATAAACATCTAGTCTTTTCACTGTTCTTTCACGGACCTTGAGAAAGACAGACCAATGTGAAAATAAATGGATGGCAAGGGTTTAGTTTAAGGCTCCAACAAAGTCTTTCTAACTAACAGTTGCCCATGTATTCTCCTCTTCCCCATGATTTTCACTCACTTTTATCCCGATATTTTTCTTAAGCATCATCTGCAGTGGTTTTCCTATTTTTTTTCTTCATTCAGTTTTGTTACTCTTTTACTTTACAGATTTATTTAATCTGGGTTTCAAAAGGTGGTAGATGAGCAAAAAAGATACTTTGTACATGATTTAAGTTAGTTTTACAACTGGAGGAACTTAGCATATCTATGTGTTGTAAATCTTTGAAGCAACATAGTTAAATATAAATATAGGTTACACCTACTTAGGTTTTTGGAGAGCAACCCTTAATTTTATGTTACAATTATTATTTTAAATTCATCTTATCTTTTCCCACTCCCTAATTAAACCTCATGTGTTTTGGAAATTTTTGTTTTTTAACTTGCTTTACCATTTCTGAAGCATTAATGGATTAATTAAGAATTTATTAAAAAGAGATTACAAATTCATTAAAATAGAAAGTATATTTTGCTATTATTTTAGAAAACAAACTGTTTCCCTACATACATGGTATTGGCCTTTTGATGCTGGGTTATTTACATTTTATTCCCATTGCTGTCTGGATTCAGTGATTGTAGAATATATAGAAAATCGGTATAACATTCAAATTATAATACGGGAACCTAAAATATCAATGTTAGAGCCAGGAGGACTTAGTGATCCCTACAGATCCCTGAGACCAGTTGGCATAGTTAAGCCAAAAAAGTTTCTTGCCTAGGTTGCTTGAATGTTGGGTGCTTAGCATTTTGAATCCCTGGCATAGTTAGACTTTTATCAAGTTTGTTTTTCTCTGCAAACCATTTTTACAATTACAAGGTAGAGCACATAACGAGCTAATAGTTTAAAGCTTTCACATGTTTAATTGGCACCATTTTTAAAAAGAATACTCAGGCTTTCATCATGCGGTAAACTTGTGGAGCACTCAATAATAGCTGACATTTATGCAGGGCTTACCTGGCATTTTACACTGTTTTGAACTTGAAGTATAACTTAACATGCATAGACCACCTCCACTTCAAGATATAAAATATTCTTAGCCTTCTAAAACAGAAATCAGCTACGTTTTCTATAAAGGGCCTGACAAATATTTTAGGTTTTGTAGGCCATTTCATGTATGTGGCCACTATTCAACTCTGCCATCGTAGTACAAAAACAGACATCGACAACATGTAAACAAATAAGGGTAACTGAATTCCAGTAAAACCTTTTTTAGCTGGATTAGGTCATTGGCTGTAGTTCATCAAACTGCCCTGGAAGACTTAGGCAGGAACTAAGTTTAACCCTCTCAGTTACCCTCGAAGGGAGGTATTATTTTGTATACTTTTATGGAGGTATAATTGACATACAATAAGCAGTACAATTTGAAAAGTTTTTGCATCACTGTAGTCAATATTTCAAATATTTTCATCATCGCAAAAGTGTTCTTCTCTTGCCCCTTTGGAATATATACCCTGCCTTTCCCAAGGCAACCATTTATCTGCTTTCTCTTACTGTATTGTCATAGTTTGCACTTTTTACAATTTGATATGAATGAACTCATGTAACATTACCCACTTGCACTCTGACCTGGCTTCTTTTACAAAGCATAATGATTTTGAGATACATTCATGTTTTTGCTTGTATCCATGGTTTTGTTCCTTTCCTTTCTATTGTTGAGCTGTATTTCGTTGTATAACTAGATGATAGTTTATCCATTAATCTGTTGATTGACATTTGATTTGGCATCTGTGAACATAATGAAAGTGACTTTGAGAGTTCAAGTTGTCCACATCCTGGTCAACACTTGGTGTATTCAGACTTCTTAATTTTAGCCATTCCTGTGGGAGTGAAGTGTCAAGTTGTGATTTAAATTTGCATTTCCCCAGTGACTAATGATGTTGAACATCTTTTCCTGTGCTTATTTTTTTTTTCATCACATACATTTTCTGGCAAACTGTTCCAATCTTTTGCTTACATTATTAATTTTTTTATCTTCTTCTTTGGGAGTCTTGAGAGTTTATATATTCTGGGTATAAGCCCTTTGTCAGATAAACAGTTTGCATTTTTTCTCCCAGCCATTGCCTTTTGTTTTCACTTACTTAACCAAGTAATTGACACTTTTGATTTGCCATATAGTGTGGTTGTTTAAAAAGTACACTCTGATGTCAGGACTGCCACCAAATTTTGAATCCTAATCTTGGGAACTAAAGAAAATTAATATTTTTAAGCCACAGGATCTTCTTCTAAATTACTTGTCATAAACATTTCTGATTTTCTTATGCTTTACAAGAAAGGTTGTATGAGTAAATATTTAAATAAGACTCACTAGTAAAAGGAAATACTTGAAATTTAAAGATCATTCCCCTCCCCCCCAAAAAAATAGTCACTAAAGTTTAACAGCTCTTTGTTAACTTCTAGGTTTCTGACTGCTCTTTTACTAGTTTGACACCCCACTCTCTTTTCTAAATTAAAGATATAGCCCAAAGGAATACTTTATTACCATGTAATTATCTTGAAATCTTACTTTTTCAATTTCCTAATTTAAGACTATCTTATCTTGTTGCTTAGTCCTTTCATATTCAATAATTAAAATATATGAAAATGGAAGTGGTTGGTAGTGTGTGCACTGCATTTGAAATTGGAATCTGAATCATTTCAATGCGTATGTAGTCTTTCTGCAGAATAGTGATTTTGAACAGTTGGCATATCATCGAAGTTTTTATAAATGTCAGCATTATGAGCCAATGAACTATATAGTTGGTCAAATTTACATTACAATAATATATGAACATAATATTAGGGTTTTTTATGTGACCATTTGTTACAGTAAAATTTAGACCTTTGGACTATTACAATACAGCTTCAGTTAAACCATGTGAGGAGTCATCACAAAACAAACCTTAACTTTATCCATTTACATTTGGCCATTGTTTTATTCTTCCATTATTCCCTAAAACAATATATAAAATTATATTGCATTGTAGAGTTTGGAGAAGGAAGAATTTTATATTTTGGGGTATCTTTGCATCTGTGCAGATAAAATGTATCAATAAAATGTAGATAAAGCCGGTTGCTCATGTGTTTCAAGAGGAAAGTGTTTTTATCATAGAACAGAGTGATACATCTCCGATGTGCATTGATTGCCAATCATTTTTCCTTCACACTGTAGTCAGTAACTAAGTCAAGGCAACTGCAAGATAGTTCAGAAAGGCTAGCATCCCACTTCTATAGGTGTGGGGGAGTCAGAAGACCTGAATTCTAGTCCGGTATTCTTTAGTGAGTGATACTGTAATCCTAGCCAAGCATCCCTTTGCCTGTTGTTACATCTGTCAGATGAAAAGAAGGATTTTCCTATGCCAAAGATTAGTACAACAGCAGATAGTAAGAGAATGCTTTGCAAAGTCCCATATAATGTACAAAGCAGATTTTTCCCAAAGTGTTTTACATAAGTTAAATTATTTTATAAGTACAATGATATTTGAAGAACCCTGGAATTGATTCTTCTTGTAACAACACAACCAGTTGTGCTTTTTGTTCTGAAATAGATTTTCGTGTGTCTGCTACTTACAGGGGTGAAATCTTGCATATTGCATCAGAAGTGGGTATGGGCTAGAGATATGAAGGAGAGATGAGTTGAGAACATGAGCTACTTTATCTCATGTCGAGCCTTAATCTATTGGACTAGCATGTTACCCACTGCACTTATCTCCTTCCTACAGGCTTCATTTCTTCTATTCTTGTCTCTTCTTCCTCTACTTCCAGCTTTGTGTTTTCCTTTAGTGCCTCTCTTCTCTTAAACTAAAGGGAGAGGAGTTGGAGTAAATGACAGACTTTGTAGTTTTAAATATTATCATATTGGTTTTATGGAGAATATGTCATACAGAACATAAAACTAATTCATTATGTACTTAAACCAAATTATCAGACACATCTGCTATATAGGTCATCGTCTGTATGGATAGCCTTAATCACACCAGGTTATGCTGCTATGGAATGGAAGATATTTGTTCATAGTATTGCTGTTGGGGTAAAAGGAGTTATACTTAAATGTAAACTCTGTCTGAATTACAAGTTTTTATTTTTTTCCTATATTTATGTCTAGGGCAGGAGCGATTTGGCAACATGACCCGAGTATACTACAAGGAAGCTGTTGGTGCTTTTGTAGTCTTTGATATATCAAGAAGTTCTACATTTGAGGCAGTCTTAAAATGGAAAAGTGATCTGGATAGTAAAGTTCATCTTCCAAATGGCAGCCCTATCCCTGCCGTCCTCTTGGCTAACAAATGTGACCAGAACAAGGACAGTAGCCAGACTCCTTCCCAGATGGACCAGTTCTGCAAAGAACATGGCTTCGCCGGATGGTTTGAAACTTCTGCAAAGGTGAGATCTGCTTTGCTTATGTATCTTTTGCTTTCTAGCTCATAAATCTAGGCTGTAACGCTAAAGTATTTAGATGTATTTATGTGAGTGGTGTTTGAAAGTCTGGAAAATGAGAAGTGTAGCATGGATGTGTTATAGCTTCTTTCAGTCCACAACAGTACTGTTTTCCAAATTGACTAATGGCTAATAGAAGGGCAGATTTTCCATAAAAACAAAAAGAGTTATTTAGAGCAAAAAGCAAATGACATTTTCTGTGAGTCTGAGTTTTTAACTGAGGTACTTCTCATGCAACTGGAGTGGATGGGGGTATTGTCAAGCACAAGAATTTTTGATTTTTGCAAAAGGCTAAATGAATAGGAAGATGCCTCTGGTGAAGATGTGTGTCACATGCAGGACCATGTGAAAAGATCAGAGAGGAGATTTATTCAGATGATGTTTGAAGAGTTTTAGGTTAACTGTGTATGAAAGATTTGAAACAGCTGGAAAGTATCAACATTTGTGGTATGCTTCATAAATAGTAGAGTGAGAATTTTTTCTTTTGTCGATTATGGAAAGCTGAATAAAATATTTTCTGAAGGAAAAAATAAAATAGTAAGTTGGCTTTCAAAAATTTCAACAGTCTAGTGACCGGGCATGGTGGCTCCTGCCTGTTTCCTAGCACTCTGGGAGGCTGAGGCGGGCGGATTGGGCAGATCACTCGAACTGGGAGTTCGAGACCAGCCTGGGCAACATGGCAAAACCCTGTCTCTACCAAAAAATACAAAAAGTAGCTGAGCATGGTGGTGCATGCCTGTGGTCCTAGCTTCTCGGGAGGCTGAGGCGGGATGATCACTTGAGTCTGGGAGGCAGAGGTTGCAGTGAGCCAAGATCACACCACTGCATTCCAGCCTGGGTGACAAAGTGAGACCCCATCTCAAAAAAAAAAAAAAAAAAAAAAAAAAAAAAAAAAAAAAAAAAATTCTTAACAGTCTGGATATAGAAAAAAGGTGAAAATAATACATATATGAAATGTTTGGAGGGGAGTTGCATGCATTGGAAGTTTCATATAAGGGGGTTAGTGACAGTCCGATTTATGTAAGAATGATGAAATGTTTGAAAAATTCTGTAATGACAGATAAACATTATACCATAAATTTGTTGAAATCTTAACACAGTTCTAGCTTTTAGTTTATGTTCTGTGGATTTCGTGTGTGTGTTTATGTGTGTTTTTATATACGTTTGCACGTATGTATGTATCACTGTTCCTCCAAATCACCCACCTCATTCTGGGTATTTATTATCAGATTAGGTTTAACTCTACTAGAAACTTACCCTTAGAGTAAAAAAACTACTTGATGCCCATCATGATCTGCGGGATAAAAGCAAAGCAATGAGAGACTGCGCAAAAGAGAGACTGCTCCAAAAATATTGAGCAATGATGGAGTGACTGGGAAAAAAAAAAAGACTGTTTATTGGAGGCAGAAATGTAGACTCCTAAGCTAGAGGCTAATTGTTTGAATAAATATAGCATCTTAAAATTTCCTTCTTTAAATAAAACAGTGGTAGAGGAAAGATGAAACCCAGGGGTGCTATGTGAGCACTTAACCTGACATGAAGAAGAAAATCACAGAAAGAAAGCCTTCTTATAGAGAAGGTACCTCAGCCTCCCAAGAAGCTAGGACCACAGGCATGTGCCACCATGCCCAGCTACTTTTTGTATTTTTGGTAGAGACAGAGTTTTGCCATGTTGCCCAGGCTGGACTCGAACTGCTGAGCTGGAGCAATCTGCCCACCTTAGCCCCCCAAAGTGCTAGGATTACAGACATGTTCTTCTGGACACTCATGCCCTCTGTCTGCTCTGTATGCCTATTGGGTGATTTGCTCTGCTTCCCAGCTTTGCTGTAAAAAGACCAAAAAAAAAAAAAAAAAAAAAAAGACAGTAAATGTAACTGCTTATGCGAGTGTACATTTTGGTAGAGGAGTTTTATAAATTATAGACAAAATTCTCCTTTAGGCTTTATTTAATCTTTCGGGTAATAAATCCAGATTTGCCCCCAGATGTAAGACGTCACGTGACTAGTAGCTTGTGACTGTGTGAGTTATCGGTTTCATTATATTTATGGATACGATTACACGCAGAGGTGAAAGGTGAAGCACTGTTTAAAAGTTTCAAATTTGCTCTGTGTTTCCCTACAAATATAGTAGAAGCAGCTTCTGTAGAATTTCTTTAGCAGTAAACCAGGGGTGTTCCAAGAGAATAACAGTAATAAAAAATTAGGTTAAAAATCTTAGATTTAAGGCTTAAAGTACTGCCTAAATGTCACTAGTAGGTACACTTCTGAGCTGGCCAGCAGCTGACTTCAGATCTGACTTTTGCTTGAACTGCAGTCATCTGAATTTCACTAGGAATACAGGCAAAAGATAACTTTTGCAAATACATTTCATCATTTCACCTTTATGGCAAATAATGGATTTCTAATATAAAACTTTAATAATGTTAACATATGGGAATTACATTAACATGTGACTACACTGACATTGGAATTTTAACCAGTTGCTTCCACATACAGTTAGAGAATTTTATAATTATTTGCTATAATGGAGATAGCTGAGGCTGAATGTCACTTGGACGTTCAAAAGATCAATACTTGAATTAAAGTTAACACTTATCTTGGGGGTGGAGGCAAAAAATAACTAAAAAGCTGGTTTCAGTGCTGTGAAAGATGCCTGTACGTAGCCTAGCTCTTTTAGGTTACTTGTTGTCTGATAAAGGCTTTACAAATAAGGAAAAAGGCTGCAGTGAACCTTGTAGCATTGGATTGGATTAGACATTAATATGAGCTTCAGGTTTCATATGTGTGTGTGTGTGTGTGTGTGTAAGAGTATCTGCATATATATGTGAGAATGTGTGTAGGTGTATGTATGTATACACACATATGTGTAAACAGATGAAGTTGATATAGATGCATGTGTGTACCATACTAGCCATACCTGCTGAGAGGGCTTAAAAGCAATGACACCACGGAACCAATTAACTTACCGAGTGCTCAAAATTCGGTTTTTAAATATCATTCTCCAGTAAAAAGAATGGGAATCCCTGGAGTAATGCCTGATTTCAGGGCGGGTGGGACAAGGAAAGTAAAGATGTGCCTGTGATATTTTGTTGTGCGAGAAACTAAGGAAGTACTCACGAAATGATAGGGACATGTCACAAAGATACAGGATACTGCCATACAAGCTCCAAACATGTAAGACAATTTGAGCACCAAAGTAAATAATTTCTGTAATGTGTTCAACTTACAGAGTAAACTAATAATCCATGATAGAAATGAACAAATGAATAAATAAATGAGGGAGAAGGGAACCTCTTTCTAACAGTAGAATTCCAGCTAATAAATGTAGAAGGAATGGCAGAAATAAAAAGTCACCATTAAACACCACAGTGATGACTGTTGTAGGGAGGAATTAATTGATGCTAACATTAGTGGGGGAAAGTGTGGTAAGAAACAGGATATTGACATATTTGCACTAAGTACAAAGGGAAAAATAATAACTTTTCTGTGGAGAAACCTGTCAAAAACAACTTTAAGCAGTGTGCTTCCTGATAAACTGTGCAGGGTACATCACTTGTGTTTTATTTCTGCCAAAAATATATAAGTTGAATTTAATGATAAGGAAACATCAGACATCGCAGATGGAGGTATATTCACCAGCCAGTGCTCTCTGAGTGTGTCAAGGTCATGAAAAGCAAGGAGACTGAGGAACTGTTCCAGAGTAAAAGAGACCCCGGGGCGACAACAGTGAAGTACAGCCTGTGATCCTACATCTGAAATAGGGCATTGAAATAATTGACCCAATTTGAGTAAGCTTGTTAGACTAACACTGATACTACACTATTGTATAATTTCCTGATTTTGATAGTTGTATTCTGGTTATCTAAGATGTTAATATTTGAGAAATATGTGTGAATGGTAGGAATGTTCACTATTTTTGCAATATTTTAGTAAATCTGAAATTATTTAAAAATGAACAGTTAAATATTTTTTAAAATAAGCACAGTTTTTTCAATGTGTTACTTACCGTGTGTTTAATGATAACTTATAATTCAGTCACACAAATGCTGTAACAGCTAATAATTCCTTAGGGTGTCCTTAATGGATGTTGCACTGACAACATTGTTTCAGGCTAATTTATACATGACAACTAAAAGGAATAATTTGTACTTATAGATGGAGAAGTGACATGATACATTTATCATATTTTAATGTGGTTTGAGCCCTTTCAATTTTTTTTCACAGTGTATCCTGACTGCTTGAATTAGATATTCAAGGGCCGGAATTTTTTTTATTTGGAATGGCTTCATTATATGAATTGCAGCCCAGAGCAAAGATTCATTTTCAACTATCGAGATAGCTCATTGAACCTCAGTGGCAAAGGTTTAAGATAGGAACATCAAAAAAGGTGTCCTTCATAAAAATAAGGGAATTCTTTCCATCACCACATTATTCTTTAACATTCAGCTCTAAGTGGGCACACACTTTAGTATTAGAGGAAAGTAGCTGTGCACTTGCAATGCCACCTCTAACAAATTTTTCTGGTCCCATTCATACTGTTAATGCCTTATTCTAGGAATTAATTCTAAAATTTAACCTTGTTCTTCCTTTCTGCATTACAGGATAACATAAATATAGAGGAAGCTGCCCGGTTCCTAGTGGAGAAGATTCTTGCAAACCACCAAAGCTTTCCTAATGAAGAAAACGATGTGGGCAAAATTAAGCTAGATCAAGAGACCTTGAGAGCAGAGAGCAAATCCCAGTGTTGCTGATAGGGCTTCTGCTTCTCTCGTGTGTGCCTCAGCTCTGAAGAAGTTCCTGAGAATGGGTTATGGATGTCATGTTAGCTGTGAGTCTTCCCACAGGTGGCACTTCAAAAGGCAGCACCACTGAGTGCCTGCACTTATTTGAAAATGGAACTTTGGGAGAAGTATCCCTGCCAGTGGCTCTGTAACTTAACAGATGACAATTAGGCTTTTGTCATTGTCGCCATCATATGGAAGATAATGTTTACATCCTTTTAAACATCTTTTTATATGACAGTTCCTTAGGATTTGGTAAGCCTTCCAAGTTGTAGCTTTTAATGTAAGTGCTGGGGTGGTAATAAAATGTTACCTCCAGTCTTATGGTCATTTTGAGTCTATATTTTTGCCATCTTATTGTATCCTCACTTTTTAGGGGGGGTTTTAGATTCTATTAGCCACAAAGGCTTGAGGTTTCTCTTTAGCAATTTTCTATTCAAAACTTTGGAAAGGCCAGGTATGGTGGCTCATGCCTATAATCCCAGCACTTTAAGAAGGTGAGGCAGGAAGATCACTTGAGCCCAGAAGTTTGAGGTCACAGTGAGCTATGACTGTACCACAGCACTCCAGCCTGAGCAACAGAGTGAGAACCTCTTAAAACAAGACAAACCTTTTGAAACTTTGTGTAAAATTATTTTCCTTACATATAATTTACCCATTCATAGCTGGTGTGGCATGTGGTCACTCTTCTTAAATACATTAAAATGACCTTAATGACTGAAAAAGTACTCACAGCACATCTGTATTATGGATGTTTCCCTCTGGATATGGTTACTACCCCTTGGAAACTATATAAATGAGCATTTCTTCTTTTCTCTCCCTAGTCCTTTCTCTCTTCTCTTTTTCCTGTTTATGTTCATAACTGAAGGCCTATGTGATATGATGGTTGCAATTCTTTCTCAAGTTTGTGATAGCAATGGTCAAGGAGAAAATGTATTTCAAAGCATATACAATTAAATCTGAGCTTCTATAGTATGAATTGTGAAAGACACTAGGTCATGTATGGTTTTGTATAAGGGTTGGGACATTTAAAGTATAATATCTAAGAAACTTAAGGCAGACTCACAATATTTGCATTACCATTTAAGCCAATTAAGGAAAATAATAAATATTTTGACTGAAGTCTTACTTTTGAATTACTATAGTTCTATAATAGAAAGATAATATGGGATGTACTTTTCTGCCTTAGAAAACTTTGTTCACTTTTGCCTTCTATTTTTAAGGGACTTACTTATATCATGTCCAACTTACTGATTTAAGAAAGATCCAAACTTACTTCTTTCAAAGAAAATGTTAAGAGTTTTGTGGCACAATCCAAAGCTAATGCAAAATGAGACCTTGACCAAATTTGTTTTATACATTAAGTGAACTTGGATGGGAAAGATTCATTAATTTATTGTGAACGAAACAAAACAAAGGCCTAGGCTTGGCAAGATCTAATCTCAACACTTTGTGAGGTCAAGGAGGGAGAATCTCTTGAGCCCAGGAGTTCAAGACCAGCCCTAGCAACATAGAGAGACCTTGTCTCTACAAAAATCAAAAACAAAAACAAAACACCAAAAAACACAGCAAGAAGTGCATTTGCTTTGACAGCTGTGTTCTGGAAATAAATAATAGTTGTCATGAACCATAAAATGTAGCTCTCTTTTCATTAAACCTAACTTTTGCCTAGAAATCACATATATGTTTATATGTTACATATTTAAGAAAGAAGGAAAACCCTTTTGACCTCTTTGGATATGTATTCTACATATCTACATAGCACCAGATTTTCTGAAGTGAAAAAGTAAAAGACCCTGATTTAAGTAATGTATATCTTTTAATGACTATAGCACCTGTTTTTTTTTTTTTTAATGTTGAATTAAATCTATCTTTCTAAAATATGTTTCATACTCCTAAGTTTTTTTCTACTCTAGGTACAACTTTTCAACCTTTTTTATATTTCAAAGTCCAATGGTATTAAGTATGAAATGGTACTTAACCTCAAATGTTAGAAATATAAAGCTTATGCTAAGTAGTTTCTGAAAAAGATTGCAGTCTGCTTGGAATTTTCTTTTTTATATATTAATTTTCATTTTTACAAGAAATCCATTGTGCTTAAATTCCCCCTAACAGTACATTCAAAATCAGGAGTATTACACTCTCATTGCCCATCTTTACAATTGTTAATAACTTCTCAGGGTAATTTTAACATTGGTAATACCATAATTAAATTGTTTTTTGTAAACACTTAGGATTCTTTCTCGTGTGAGATAGTTTATTGTATTTACCATTTCCTACAGTTTAGAAATAAAACTGAGTAACTATTTCACATTACTTTTAAAGTCTTGCCACTATTTGTTTTTATAACTTAAAATTTGAATTTAGGGTGAGCTGCATAAATAGCCAAAAGAAAGAATACTCTGACTTACTTTGAAAAATCAATTACATACACACACAGATACACATAAAAACACACACACTGGATGAGACACTGACAAGAAGTACAGAATACTTCATTAATAAAAGGGAATTTTTTTGCATGAGTCTCAGGCATCAAAAATGTACCAATATTCTAATCATATATATGTAATTTATATATGTATGTACAAATTGAGTTACATTATATTTTATATGCATATATGTATACTTATGTGTTCGGAATTGGTGGGTTCTTGGTCTCACTGACTTAAAGAATGAAGCTGCAGACCCTCCTGGTGAGTGTTACAGCTCTTAAAGGCAGTGGGTCTGGAGTTGTTCCTTCTTCGCCCGGGGTTCTCACTGGCTTTAGGAGTGAAGCTGCAGCCCTTCCCAGTGAGTGTTACAGCTCATAAACGCAGGGTGGACCCAAAAAATGAGTAGAAACAAGATATAATGCAAAGAGCAAAAAAACTAACCTTCCACAGCGTGGAAGGGCACCCCAGAGGGTTGTTGATGGTTGGCTCCGGCAGCCTGCTTTTATTCCCTTATCTGGCCCCACCCACATCCTGCTGATTGGTCCATTTTACAGATTGCTGATTGGTCCGTTTTGACAGAGTGTGGATTGGTACGTTTAGAATCCTTGAGCTAGACACAGAGTCACAGAGTGCTAGTTAGCTAGATTCAGAGTTAGCTAGATACAGAGTTAGCTAGATACAGAGTACCAATTGGTACATTTACAACCTTGAGCTAGATACTGAGTACTAATTGGTACGTTTACAAACCTTGAGCTAGACACAGAATACTGATTGGTGTATTTACAAACCTTGAGCTAGACACAGAGTGCTTATTGGTGCATTTACAATCCTTGAGCTAGATACAGAGTCACAGAGTGCTAGCCCTCCAAGTCTCCACTAGGTTAGCTAGATACAGAGTACCAATTGGTGTATTCACAAACCCTGAGCTAGACACAGAGTGCTGATTGGTGCATTTACAATCCTTGAGCTAGGCAGAGTCACAAAGTGCTAGTCCTCCAAGTCTCCACTAGGTTAGCTAGATACAGAGTGCTGATTGGTGCACATACGATCCTCCAGCTAGGTATAAAAGTTCTCCAAGTTCCCATCCAGTTCAGGAGCCCAGGTGACTTCACCCAGTGGATGCTGCACCAGGGCTGCAGGCGGAGCTGCCCGCCAGTCCCTAGCCTCGCCTGCACTCTTCAGCCCTTGGGCTGTAGATGGGACTGGGCGTCATGGAGTAGAGGGCAGCTGCGGTGGCGGAGGCTCAGGCCGCGCGGGAGCCCACTGCAGGTGAGGAGCTCAGACATGGCGGCAGGCTGCAGGTCCCAAGCCCTGCCCCACGGGGAAGCAGCTAAACCTGGCGAGAATTTGAGTGCAGTGCTGGCCGGGCACTGCTGGGGGACCCAGGGCAACCTCCGCAGCTGCTAGTCCCGGTGCTAAGCCCCTCACTGCCCTGGGCCTGCGGTGCCGGCTGGCTGCTCAGTGTGTGGGGGCCGTGCCGCCCGCGCCCGCACCCGCTGGAACTCACTCTGGCCCGGGAGCCTGGCGCGCAGCCCTGGTTCCTGCCCAGGTAGCCCCGGTTCCTGACCGCTCCTCTCCCTCCACACCTCAGGCAAGCAGAGGGAGGAGGCTCCGGCCTCAGCTGGCCCAGAGAGGGGCTCCCACGCTTGCAGTGGCGGGCTGAAGGGCTCTTCAAGCGCCGCCAGAGTGGACGCAGAGGCCGGAGGCTGAGGAGGCGCTGAGAAGAGGTGCGGAGAGCAAGGGCTGCCAGCGCACTGTCACCTCTCACTTATACATATGTACATATAAATATGTACATATATGTATATATGAATGTGTGTATATATGTATAAATTTGTATGTATAAATATGTACATATATGTATGTGTAATGTGTACATATACCTGTGTAATATGTACATACACATGTGGTACATATGTATGTATACATGTATATGCATTTTTGTGTGTATGCATATATACTATATATACGTACATAAAATACATATGTACATGTATGTATATTTATAAAGTACATATATATGCATATGTATGTAACTCAATAAGGTTTCTAAAAGTGATTGTTATCATAAGCTTGTGACTTTTCAAAATGTTGTTTGGTTTCCTGAAATATGTACATAAAAGCATCCAATTTGCTTACTGAAAAATTCTGAGCCTTACTTCAGACTTACTTAATTTTGTAGGGATGAGACTCAGAAATCTGCTTTTACAAAAAAATCTGATGTTCATTTTGGAAAACCTCCTAGAGGAAATACCAGTAGTTACAGTATTAGTCAGTTTGAAATCTATCGTATTATTCAAAACATGAACACTATTAAATTATAGCACTTTTAATCCCATTTGTAAATCATTGTTATTAAAAAGCCTGAATATCTGGAGCTTGTAGTGAGCCAAGATCACGCCACTGCACTCCAGCCTGGGCGACAGTGCAAGACTTGATCTTAAAAAAAATAAAAATAAAAAAAGCCTGCATATCTTAAACCATGGACAGACAGTATAAATTTGCTTCAATCCACTGAAGAAACAGAAGCTAAAGGGTTCTGATAGGCTGGACCAATCTACGAATATTGTTGCTAAAGCTGGTTAGCCATTTGGAATAAAAAAATCACATTTCTATCTCACTGCTTCCCAAAATGATACAATATGGAAAATAGCATAAATGTAAAAACAAGAAACAAAGCTACAAAAAAATTAGCATAGATGGGAAAAAAATTGATATTGGGCTAAGAAAATCCGAAATTATCACATGCTGGAAGCAAGGCGGAAAAGATAGATATGTTTCATTACAACAAAATATCTGGTATAGCAAGATGATATAAACAAAATTATAACAAGCAACAGACAAAATATTTGTAACCTACTTAATTTTGTGAGGGCTAAGAAGAGGTGTTAAGAAAACTGAGATAAAACATGTAAAACAAGTACCTTATAGAAGAGGCAAGTCTTAGGAAACGTTTTAAGAACTCAATAAAGTAAGATGTTATTAGATTCACAAAGAATGTATAAGATTGATTATATCTCTGATATTCGTGAACATATATAGAAAAATAGGTATTCATAATCTACCATTAGACTAAATTTATTTTAATAATTACTACCAAGATTCCCCGCAAAATTGCTATTCGGTTTTCACTCTTAGTGCATGTCTTGCCAAGAAGAGGAACTGTTACTATGGGGAAATAGAATTAAAAATAAAATCCCTTTCCAGTACATAAAACTTCTTTACAAAGACAGAATAGAAAGGAAGTGGTTTTATTATTGAATAAGTACTAAACTAGAATGTGATATGCACTACAGGGAATACTGTTAAGACACTGCAAAGATGGAAATCTTACTCTTTTAATGACACACAGATTCAATACATTACATGTATGTTGTCAAGCTAATCTAGTGCTTAATCAAATAACAGTCTTTTTCTATAGAGTTCATTTTAAATTCACTTGGTAATTGAGATGATGATCTGTGTTAGCCAATTGGCTTTATCTAAAGGAAAACTCAACTTCTTATATCTTTATGCCAGGTAGTAGATTTGCAACTTGGTGCCAGGTGCCCAGCAAAGTTAGGCTCCTAACCTCCTACAGAAACTGGGAGATAGGGTCACTGTCTTCCTACATTTCAAAGAGATGATACTCCCAGATTCCAGAGAAAGCTAGAGAGAGTGTAATTTAGTTTTTTAAAAGATGTGCATGCATTTCAAAGAGACAAATAACTTGAAAAGTTCTAATGTAGATATTCTCAGAAAAGGGTGAGTGAGGGTTGGGATGGGCAGCTAAGAGAATCTCTTTTCTTATTGTCCCCAGAGAGACTTAAGCCTCTTATTTTTTATGTGTATTTGCCCTTATGTCAACCCTACATAAATGTCTGTGTGTACAAGAAAGAGGATAGAGAAATCTGTTCACTGCAGCATTGCTCGTATATACCTCATGCAAAACTAAAACTGAAAACTAAATGCTCATATATAGGGGAGAAATAAAGTGAGCAATTACATATCCATACTAGGAGATACTATGCAGCAGTATAATAACATTTATATAAAAACATGTATAAGAATTTAAAGGCTTTATAAGCCATTTGGAAAGATACATACCAAATTCCTGATGGCAATTGTAGAGGACTGGAATTGGGAATATTGGTCAAGGCCAACTTTAGCTTTTTAGATAAAGTTTACATATTATGGCAATGTGTTATAGTTGATATATATACAACTATATATGTCACTCTAGTGTTTGCTACACTATACTGAAAAGGAGAATTCCCATTTGGAACATGATGCTTTGTAAAAATAACTGGTTTGAATTATCTTACATTTTATTACATTTAATGACATTAATGATTTTGTGCTTTTTCAATTTTGCATATATCAGTTTATTTAATATCAGTTAACTTCTTTAAGATAAATACCTGGAATTATCAGCTCCGTAAAAATGTCCATCTACATTTGCATGGTTGAATTTCTTGTTGCTCACTGTAGTCATTGTTTAAGAATAGATAACTGTGCAATTTAAAGAACAGGCTTAATATACATATAAAATCATATCAACTACCTATTTCTTCTACATAGATTTCTGTTTTGAAAAATGAGCATATAACAGCATGATGCTTCTTGTTTCTAATTCATCAAGTAATGTGTATATGTGGAAGGAGGAGAAGGAAGTATAAGTATGGATGATAGAGTTTAGAGTTACATATAAAGTATTGCTGATACTTTTTGTGTATTAGTTATTCAATCTGCTGCCTCTGAAAAGTCACTTGAACACCACCTAGTATTTTTCCACAAGCCCATCAGCATTTTCCAAATCAAATCCATTATCTTTCAATCTTTCCACTGCTAAATATGCCCTAGAGGATTAGTTTATATATTATAATTTGAATAAATTATGAGTCGATTCACTCCAAGATAACATATAATGCTATATTTTAATGGTATAATTATTTTGCTGAATTTTTTGAACCACAGTAAATTTATAGCTGCCATTTCCCTCCCTTTATAAAAACTTTGAGTCTTTGGTATATCATTAGTCATGCTGTTAAATTGTGACATGGGAGCCTACAAAACTTTGAAGGAATAAAGCAAGTGTTTTAGATAAAGTCTTTTAATAATGTTGGTGGACTCTTGCTTCAATTTTAATTCAACACACGGTTTCATTTGTCTTCTGGGGTTAAAGAATAATATCTGCGGATTTCTTTATTTTATTGATTATAAGCTTTTAGATAACCTCCAAAAACTTTTCTCTTATAGAAATTTTGTGCTATAAAGTACTACAGTACTCTTGTACTGGTGACTCAGAATAATTTTAATAGCTTGGAGTAGAATCTAGTTTTTCATAGCGTAACACCTTTAAAAATTGAATATATACTCTAGACTGTTTGTGTGGTACCACCTGAGAATATTTCTATCCAATCCTGTTTACCAGGATGATGATTTAATGATAAATTCAATACACATTGCTAACAATGTAGAATATGTGCAGTAATTGACCTTATACAGAAAGCAGTTATGGTTAAAATAGAAATTTGATGACAGGATACATATGTCAGTCACTCCTCGGGTACATACAATGCTAAGTATATGACATTATATACTTAGTAATATAATGTCATTATACTTGACCATTACTCAAGTAATGGTCACTGCTACCCCAAAATCAGCTTATGTTCAAACATTTAACAAAGCATTTCAGTATAAGATTAAGGTTGATTGGGCCAGGCATGGTGGCTTACACCTGTAATCCCAGCACTTTGGGAGGCCGAGGCGGGTGGATCATGAGGTCAGGAGATTGAGACCATCTTGGCCAACATGGTGAAACCCTGCCTCTACTAAAAATACAAAAATTAGCCGGGCATGGTGGCATGCACCTGTAGTCTCAGCTACTCAGGAGGCTGAAGCAGGAGAATCGCTTGAACCCAGAACCTAGGAGGTGGATGTTGCAGTGAGCAGAGATGGTGCCACTGCACTCTGGCCTGGGCGACAGAGCAACACTCTGTCCCTGCCCCCTCCCCCAAAAAAAGATTAAGGCTGATTGCTGAATCAATGCTAAGTTTAATATATTCAAATACTTTTCATGCATTTATATATTAAAACATTCATTTTTTTCCACTCTACATTTTTACTACAAAGGGAGCATGAAATAAATACTTCACTCTGTAGCAGACTTTTCAGGTATTTCACAGCTTAATGAAAGTCCCCAAAGATGAATTTACTTCATGTATATTTTAAGATAGCTCTAGATGGAATGAGCTAAGCTGAATTCTGAGTACATGGAATCCATTACTATGCCTAGCTCCTTTAATTCATTGTTATTTATTGCTGTCCTGACTTGTGAGTGCAGACAGAGTCTGATGTGATAACTTCTCTTCAAAGCTGTGGACATTAATGGACATGAACTACCACTGAAATATCAGCACCCAAATGCTGTACTTGTAATTCAGAGAAGACAACTAAATGTTTATTTTCTCCTTTAATGCACCATGCAATAAATGAAATCAATAGAGAAATAAGAGAAGTTAATACCTTCTTTTCTCATTAATGAGTTGGACAAGCTTCCAAATGACTACCTCTAGTAGTGATATTTTTGGAACTGCATATAATGAGAGTCTGTCTTTTAACCTTTACTAAATGACATATTTGTAAGTACATGTTTAAAGCCCTCTTGTTCTTTTAAAATCAAGGTTAATCATGAACTTGAAGGTAAAAAGAAACATCATCTGTCAAATGAAGTTGTCTATAAGTGTCACCCACTCAGGTTGCTTATGTTAGAGAAAAAATTTTAGTCAGATCCCGTTAGGTACTTAGATGCAATGTTTCATTCCCTTCCCAGCCCCCATGTTGTAAGTGAAATATCCAATATGTCATGGCTGGTTAATTCTTCTCTAACCTTTGTTTTAAGTGTCACTTTTAATGTAGGAACTCAGTATTTCTAAAACAGAATTAGTATCTTAGTCCATTTTCTTCTGGCTTATAACAAAATACCCCAAACTGGATAATTTACAAGAAAAAAATTATTTCTTACAATTCTGGAGTCTGGGAAGTCCGGGGTCAAGGGGCTGCATGTGGTTCGGGTCTTCTTGTTAGCGAGGACTCTCTGCGGGGTCCTGTGGTAGTGAAGGACATCACATAGCAAGGGAGCTGAGCATGCTAGTCCAGGCCTGTCTTCCTCTTCTTATAAACCACCAGTCCCACTCCTGTGATAGCTCATTAATACATTAATCCATGAATCACCTCTTAAAGGCCCATCTCTCAATACTAACACTTTGGGGATTAAGTTTCAACATGAATTTTGGAGATGACAAACATTCAAACTATAGCAATTATTATATACCTTCAATATTGGTCTGTTCAGCATACCAACAAAAGCACAAAAACCAATACACAGGATTGAACCAAAATTCAGTTTTTTGAAATAATAAACAAAATTGATAGATCACTAGCTAGACTGAACAAAAAGAAGATTTAAATAAGCACAATTAGAAATGATAAAGGTGACATTACAACTGATACTACAGAAATAGAAAAGATCATTAGAGACTGCTGTGACAACTGATACTACAGAAATAGAAAAGATCATTAGAGACTACTGTAAGTATATCTACACACACACTAGAAAACCTAGAGGAAATTGATAAATTCCTGGAAACCTACAACCTCTCAAGATTGAATTTTGTTAATGAAACCATTATTTTAAAAAGATACTTGCCAGAATCAGGAGCACAGAGCAGATCCACCTTGTTATCGGTTGAATTGTGTTCCCCTAAAAGACATGTTGAAGTCTGATATGGTTTGGCTGTGTCCCCACCCAAAGCTCATCTTGAATTGTAGTTCCCATAATTCCCATGTGTTGCAGGAGGTACCCTGTGGGAGATAATTGAATCATGAGAGTGGCTTCCCCCATTCTGTTTTTGTGGTAGTGAATAAGTCTCACAAGATCTGATGGTTTTATATGAGGAAACCCTTTTCATTTGATTTTAATTCTGTCCTGCCTGCTGCCATGTAACAGGTGCCTTTTGCCTTTCACCATGATTGTGAGGCCTCCCCAGCCACGTGGAACTGAGTCCATTATTTCTTTATAAATCACCCAGTCTTGGACTTGTCTTTCTCAGCAACATGAAAACAGACTAATACAAAGTCCCAACCCCCAGTACCCCAGAATGTGATCTTTTTTGAATATAGGGTGGTTGCAGATGTAATTAGACAAGATGAGGTCATACTCATGTAGCTTGGCCTGCTAATACAATATGACTGATGTCCTTATTGAAAGGTAGCTATTTGAAGACACAGATAGGGAGAACATGTGAAGACAGAGGATTAGAGTGATTCAGCAACAAACCAATGAGCACAGATTGCTGACAAACCACCAAAACCTAAGAAAAGGCAAGGATAAATTTTTCTACAGATTTTTGGGGAAGGCTGGTCTTGCTGACATCCTTTGTCTTGGACTTCTAGCCTCCAGAACTTTGAGACAATACATTTCTGTTGTTATACTTTGTTGCAGTAGCCCTAGAGAATGAATACACCGCCAACACCAGCTCTGCTTCTTTTATAGATCAGGAAAAATGTTGAAATGGAAAAATACATCACAACAGCTAAGGTTAAATTAGAAGCAATACAAAAGAGAATAGACTATTGAAAACACAGTAAATAATATATATGGAATGGTGCTGTAGTTTGAATGTCTCCTCCAACATTCACATTGAAATTTAATTTCCAGTGTAACCGTATTGGTAGGCGAGGCCTTTAAGAGGTGATTAGTTCATGATGGCTTGTCATCATCATGGGATAGGTTAGTTATTGCAACACTAAATTTGTTATAAAACAGTTTGTCCTGATTTATTTAATTAATTAATTAATTTATTATTTATTTTCTTTCTTTCCTTCTTTCTTTCCCTCTCTTTCTCTCTCTCTCTCACACACACACACACACGCACAGACACAAACACACACACACACCCCCCCGACTCACTCCTGCCTTCTACCCTTTGGCCATGGGATGATGCTTCTCTCTCTTCTCTCTCTCTCTCTCTCACTCTCTCTCTGTCTCTCTCATGCACACACACATTTGCTTCTGTCATCCACCCTTTGGCCATGGGATAATGCTCACCATGCTCATAGGTTTCCCACACTTTAAAACTCTGATCCAAATAAACTTCTATTGTTTATAAATTACCCAGTTTGTGGTATTCTATTGCAGCAGTAGAAAACAAACTAAAACAGATGAAAAAGGACACAGTAGCGCAATGCAAACAAACCAAAAAAAAAAAGCACAGATATTAAACAAGGAGGATAGCAAAGACTTGGAACCAACCCAAATGCCCATCAATGACAGATTGGATAACGAAAATGCTTCACATATACATCATGGAATACTATGTAGCCATAAAAAAGAATGAGTTCATGTTCTTTGAAGGGACCTGGATGAAACTGGAAACCATCATTCTCAGCAAACTAACACAGGAACAGAAAACCAAACACTGCATGTTGTCACTCATAATTGGGAGTTGAACAATGAGAACATATGGGCACAGGGAGGGGAACATCACATACTGGGGCCTGTTGGGGATTAGGGGGTAAGGGGAGGGATAGCAATAGGAGAAATACCTAATGTAGATGACGGGTGGATGGGTGTAGCATGGCACATGTATACCTATGTAACAAACCTGCACATTCTGCACGTGTATCCCCAGAACTTTAAGAATAATAAAAATTTTTTAAAAATTAAAAAAAAAACACTGATGAAAGAAATTTAAGCAGGCATCAATAAATGGAAAGCTATCTCATGTTCATGGAATGAAACAATATTGCTAAAATGTTCATACTACACAAAGCAATTGACAGATTCAATGCAATCCCCATCAAAATTACGATAGCTTTTTTTATTTTTTATTTTTTAAACAGAGGTAGAAATAACAATCCTAAAATTCATTTGGAACTCTGAAACATCCCAAATAGCCAAAGGAATCTTGAGAAATCAGAGAGCAAAGCTGGAGACAGCATCTTTTCTGATTTCAAAATTGAAACAGCATGGTACTGGGATAAAGACAGACACATAGACCAGTGGAACAGAATCAACAGCCTCAGTGAAGTCAGCAAGATGGCAACCTAGAGTTAGCCAGGACTCACCCTCCCACAATAAGAAAATGAAGTAACAAATAACTATATTTTGACTAGACTCGCTGAAGAATTATGCTGGAGAGCACCAGGGGAGTGTCAAAATTTCTGTGGAGCGCAGATGCCCAGGATAGCACCAGAGAGAAGAGAGTGAGGCCTTCTGCCCCTGCCTCACTGTCTCTCCCATCAAAACCAACTTAGAATCAGGAGGGAGTTCTTACTGGGATAAGCTGAGCTATGGGTGTCCGACAGCCCCTGTTGCCACCAAATGCCAGCTATCCTTGTTAGAGTAAAGGCCCCCAATCTTCACAGGCACCAAATCCATTTTGCAGATTAACCAGGAGCTCAGGCAGATACATTGTCTCAGAGTAGAAGCCTACACTGAGCACTCATCGCCCTTGTGACCTAAGCTTCTATAGCTTGGTGCCATCCTAAAACTGCACTCATTACTAAAGTGCACCCTTTTCTAGGGGCTGCTAGCAACTGATTGTTTATCTGTCTCTGAGGCCTCACCATCATTCCACCATGTTTACACAGGTTCCTGCAGCACCATGACCCCAGCTGTCCAGAGCCTAGGCCAGAAGGAATAATCCAGACCCCAGTATCCAAACCCATTTGCCTGTCTCGAAGGAACAGGCAAATCTGCCCAGTATGGGAGCCACCAAACAGCAGGTCAGCTAGTTTGTCCATACACACCCATGACCCACAGCCAGATGGCCTGCCAAGAATGTGTGCACCTGTATCTGGCCCAATAACGGGTCCTATGGAACACCTGCCCCCCAACAGATTGCCACAGAGCCTCCCAGCACTGCCATGCCTATGCATACCTAACCTGACATCCAGTCTAGCTGCAGCCTTGCCTGTTTGGAGAAAAAAAAACACAGCATCCCAGTTGGCCACACTCTTGTGCCCCCAAGCATAGCCTGACAGGCATCTGGCAGCAGCCACCAACTCTTCAGAGAGCCCAATGAAAGGCCAGTCAGTCTTCTGTGCCCACATGCAACCAGCCTGACAATGGGCCCAGAGCCTCTACCCAGCGAAACCACTCTACTGTCATCAAAAATTCCTACAGCCTAGACCACTGAGGCAGTTGCAAACATTGCCGACAGGGATTACAGCAGAAGAAAAATGGATGGAAAACACACTATCCACCCAAAAACAAAGCCATTACACCATATTAAACCAACACTCATAGTCCCATCTCCAAAAAAAAAAAAAGTTTTTCACCATGAAAACTACTATATAAAATTAATAAGAGTGACTATTCCACTAGATATGCAGATATCTACATAGGAGCATAAGAAATATAAAAAACCTTGGAAACATGACACCCCCAAAGAAAGACATAAGTCTCAAGTAACAGGCCCCAAAGAAAAGAACATTTACCAAATGCCCGAAAAAGAATTCTAAATAATAATTTTAAGTAAGCTAAGTGAGCTACAAGAGAACACAAAAAATTCAATAAAATAAGGAAAACATGATCTGAGTGAGAAATTCAACAGAGATAGACATTTAAAAAACAGATACAAACAGAAATTTTGGGGCCAAAGAATTTAATGAATGGAATAAAAAAATACAATTGAGAGCTTTAACAGACTACATCAAGCAAAATAAAGAATTTCTGAACTTGAAAACCACCTTTTGAAATAGAGGAACAAATTGAAATAGAAATAAAAATAATAAAGAAAACCTATGGGACTTGTGAGACATCATTATGCAAATAAATTTTGCATGATAGCATTTCCAGAGAGAGAAGAGATGGGGAAAGTCACAGAAGACCTTTTTAATGAAATAATAGCTGAAAACTTTCCAAGTATTGAGAGATATATGAACATTCATATTCAGAAATCTCAAGGGTCCCCAATTAAATTCAATTTCAAAAAACCCTGCTAAGGTCCATTATAATAAAATTGTCAAAAGTCAAAGACAGAATTTTAAAAGCTGTAAGATAAAAGTGTCTAGTTACCTTTAAGGGAATTTTCATTAGACTATTAGCAGATTACCCAGCAGAAGAGTGTATAGGATGTTATATTCAAAGTGCTGAAAATTTAATTAAAAAAAAAAAACTGTCAGCGAAGATATTATATTCAACAAAGCTATTCTTCAGAAATGGAGGAAAAATAGACATTCCCAGACAAGCAAATCTGAGGGAATTCATTACTAATAGACTGGCCTTTCAAGAAATACTTAAGGAAGTGCTACACATGGAAACCAAAGAATGATAATTCCTATCATTAAAGCATGTGAAAGTATGTTACAGGTTAAGGAATAAAAACAAAACGTAAAAGTATAAAATTCACCATGAGAGGTAAATTAACAAATCAAATTGATAATACACCAGTGATATAATGGTGCTATGTAAATCTCTCAATCCTCTAGTATGAAGGTTTAAAGTCAAAATGATCAAAAATAACACAAGTTACAGTTGGTGGCTAAAGAAATCGTAATAAATTAAGATAATAAAAATATATATTGTGGGGGTAGTAAAAACTCTAGAGTATTTTTATGATAAAAAAATTAAGCGGTGATCAGCTTCAAATAGTTTAGTGTAACTGCAGGAGTCTTTGTGTTAACCTCATGGCGATCAGAAAGAAAGAAATTACAGCAACAAACCAGACAGAGGAAAGAAAGCATAGCAGCACAGAAAACCACCAAACTTGAGAGCTAAACAAGAAAAGAAGGTATAATTGATCTATAAGACAGCCAGGAAACAATTTTTAAAATGTCAGGGTAAATCTTTACCTGTCAAAAATTACCTGGGGTAAATGAATTAAATTGTACAGTTAAAAGATATAGAGTGACTGAATGGATTAAAAACAAACAGGACCCAAATACTTGCTAGCTTCAGGAGACTACTTCACCATTAAAGACAAACATTAAAGACTTAAAGTGAAGGCATGGAAAAAGACATTTCATGCAAAAGTAAACAAAAAGTGAGAAAGGGTAGCCATACCTTCATAAGATAAAACAGACTTGAAGTCAAAACTGTAAAAAGAGACAAGGTCCTTTTTTATGGCTGCATAGTATTCCATGGTGTATATGTGCCACATTTTCTTCATCCAATCTGTCACTGATGGACATTTGGGTTGATTCCAAGTCTTTGCTATTGTGAATAGTGCTGCAATAAACATACGTGTGCGTGTGTCTTTAGAGCAGCATAATTTATAATCCTTTGGGTATATACCCAGTAATGGGATGGCTGGGTCATATGGTACATCTAGTTCTAGATCCTTGAGGAATCGCCATACTGTTTTCCATCATGGTGGAACTAGTTTACAATCCCACCAACAGTGTAAAAGTATTCCCATTTCTCCACATCCTCTCCAGCACCTGTTGTTTCCTGACTTTTTAATGATCGCCATTCTAACAGGTGTGAGATGGTATCTCATTGTGGTTTTGATTTGCATTTCTCTGATGGCCAGTGATGATGAGCATTTTTTCATGTGTCTGTTGGCTGTATGAATGTCTTCTTTTGAGAAATGTCTGTTCATATCCTTTGTCCACTTTTTGATGGGGTTGTTTGTTTTTTTCTTGTAAATTTGTTTGAGTTCTTTGTAGGTTCTGGATATTAGCCCTTTGTCAGATGAGTAGATTGCAAACATTTTCTCCCATTCTGTAGGTTGCCTGTTCACTCTGACGGTAGTTTCTTTTGCTGTGCAGAAGCTCTTTAGTTTAATTAGATCCCATTTGTCAATTCTGGCTTTTGCTGCTGTTGCTTTTGGTGTTTTAGAGATGAAGTCTTTGCCCATGCCTATGTCCTGAATGGTACTACCTAGGTTTTCCTCTAGGATTTTTATGGTATTAGGTCTAACATTTAAGTCTCTAATCCATCTTGAATTAATTTTCGTATAAGGAGTAAGGAAAGGATCCAGTTTCAGCTTTCTACTTATGGCTAGCCAATTTTCCCAGCACCATTTATTAAATAGGGAATCCTTTCCCCATTTCTTGTTTCTCTCAGGTTTGTCAAAGATCCTTTGTAGGGACATGGATGCAGCTGGAAACCATCATTCTTAGCAAACTATCACAAGAACAGAAAACCAAACACCGCATGTTCTCACTCATAGGTGGGAACTGAACAATGAGATCACTTGGACTCAGGAAGGGGAACTTCACACACCGGGGCCTATCATGGGGAGGGGGGAGGGGGGAGGGATTGCATTGGGAGTTATACCTGATGTAAATGACGAGTTGATGGGTGCAGCACACCAACATGGCACAAGTATACATATGTAACAAACCTGCACGTTATGCACATGTACCCTACAACTTAAAGTATAATAATAATAAATAAATTTAAAAAAAAAAAGAATTACCACACTTTAAAGAAGAATTACCCTTTGAACTGAGCAATTTGAACCAGAAATTAGAGGTGAGATATATTATCTTAGATTCTTTATGTGTATTAAAGATTGATTCCTGTTGTTGTGGGCTATTTGTCTGTAGTGTCCACAATGGTGTCTTCAGTTGTGGTAATAAACACTATTACAAAAATAATAATAATATTAAAAAAATAAAAAAATTAAAAAAAAAAGAGACAAGGTCATTATATAAGGATAATGACCTTACATAAAGGGATCAATTCAACAAGAGGATATAACAATTGTAAAAACATATATGCACTCAATACTGGAGGATCCAGATATATAAAGCAAATATTATTAGATCTAAAAGGAGAGATAGATTGCAATACAGTAATAGCAGGGGACTTTGAGACCCTACTTTAACAATGGACAAACAGATCACCTAGACAAAACATCGACTACAAAACGTCAGAGTTAAACTGCACTCTAGATTAAATGGATCTAACAGACATTTATATAACATTTCCTCCAACCGCTGCAGAATACACATTTTTCTCAACATTCTCCATGTTAGATAACATGTTAGGTCACAAAGCAAATCTTTACAAGTTTAAGAAAATAGAGATTGTATAAAATATCTTTTATGACCACAATGACATAAAGCTAGAAATCAACAACAATAACAATTTTGGAAAATTTACAAATACATGGAAATTAAACAGTATGGCTACTAAACAACCAATGGGTCGATGAAAAAAATAAAAGAGAAATTAAAAATTTATTTGAGACAGAAAACAATGGAAACAAATTATACCAAAACCTATGAGACAACAAAAGCAGTTTTAAGAGATAAGTTTACAGCAATAAATGCCTACATCTATCTATCTATCTATCTATCTATCTATCTATCCATCTATCTTTTAATAAGCAACCTAACAGTACACCTCAAGAAACTAGAAAAACAATAACAAACTAAATGCAACATTGGTAGAATTAAAAAAAAAAAAAAATAAAGCTCAGAGAAGAAATAAAATAGAGACAAAAAACCAATTCAAAAATCAATGAAATAGTCAGGTTTTTTCTTTTTTTTTTTTTTGAAAAGATAAAGCAAATTGACAAACATTTACCTAGACTGAAAAAAAAAGAGAGAAACTCAAATAAAATCAGAGATAAAAAGGAGACGTTACAACTGATGGCACAGAAATACAGAGGATCATAAGAGACTTAAATAATACTATACACCAACAAATTTGACAACATAGAAGAAACGAACAAATTCCTGGACACATACAGACTACCAAGATTAAATTATGAAGAAGTAGAAAATCTGAACAAAGCAATAATGCTTAAGGAAACTGAATCATTAATAAAAAGCCTTCCATCAAAGAAAAGTCCAGGACTTAATAGCTTCACAACTGAATTCTATCAAACATTTAAAAGAGAACTAATCCCCATTCTTCTCAAACTATTCCAGATTATTTAAGAGGAGGGAATATTTCCAAACTTATTTTATGAGGCCAGAATTAACTTTATTTCAAAACTGGACAAGGACACAATGAAAAAGAAAACCTACAGGCCAATATCCCTGGTGAACATAGATGCAAAAATTCTGGATAAGACCTAGCAAATTGAATATAACAGTACATTAAAAAGATCGTTTACTATGATCAAATGGGATTCATTCCAGAGATGCAGGGATGTTTGAATACATACAAATCAGTAAATATGATATACCACATTAACAGAAAGACCAAAACCATATGATCAATTCAATACATGAAAAAAAAAGCATTTGACAAAATTCAACGTCTCTTCATGATAAAAACTCTTAACAAATTAGGTATAGATGGTATGTAACTCACCACAATAAATGCCGTATGTGACAAACCCACAACTAACATTACACTGAACAGGAAAAAGCTGAAAGCTTTTTCTCTAGGATGAGGAACAAAACAATGCCCACTTTTACCACTTTTATTAAACATGTTAATGGAAGTTCTAGCCAGAGCAGTCGGGCAAGAGAAAGAAATAAAGGCATCCAAATTGAAAATGAGGAAGTCAAATTGTCCTTGTTTGCAGATTACGTTACCTTAAATGCAGAAAACTCTAAAGAATCCACCAAAAACTGTTAAAACTAATAAACGAATTTAGTAAAGTTATAGTATACAAAATCAGCATTTAAAAATTATTAGCCAGGTGCAGCGGCTTATTCCTGTAATCCCAGCACTCTGTGAGGCCAAGGCGGGAGGATCACTTGAGGCCAGGAATTTGAGACCAGCTTGGGCAGCATAGCAATACCCCATCCCTACAGAATTTGTTTTTAATTAAAAAGAATTTTAAAAACATTAATAGTGTTTCTATACGCTAATAGTGAGCTATTTGAAAAATGAATAAAAAAGATAATTACATTTATAATACCTATAAATAAGATAGCTAGGAATAAACTCAACAAAGGAGGTGAAAACTATAAAACTTTGATGAAAGAAACTGAAGAGGACACAAATAAATGGAAAGATATCCCAAATTGATGGATTGAAAGAATTAACATTGTTAATATGCCCATACTAGCCAAATAAATCTACAGATTTAATGTAATCTCCATCAAAATACCAATGACCTTCTTCACAGAAATAGAAAAAAGCAATCCTAAAATTCATATGGAACCATTAAACTCCAAATATCCAAGAAATACTGAGAAAAAAAAATGAAGCTGGAGGCATCACACTACTTGACTTCAAACTATATGTCAAAGCTATAGTAACCAAAACAGTAGGGCACTGGAATAAGAACAGAAAAATAGGCCAATGGAACAGAATGGAGACCTCGGAAACAAATGTATGCACCTATAGCCAACTCATTTTTCACAAAGGTGCCAAGAGCACACATTAGGGAAAAGGCAGTCTCTTCAATAAATGTTGCTGGTAAAATTGGATATCCATACACAGAAGCATGAGACCAGACCTCTATCTCTCACCACATACAAAAATCAACCCAAAATGAATTAAAGACTTAAATGAGAAACTTGAAAATATGAAACTACCAGAAGAAAACTAGGTGAAACATTTCATGATATTGGGTTGGTCAACACTATTTATTTTATTTATTTATTTTTGAGACAGGATCTCACTTCTGTTGCTTAAGCTGGAGTATAGTGGAACAATCATGGCTTGCTGCAGCCTGGACTTCTCAGGTTCAGAAGATCCTCCTGCCTCAGCCTCCCAAGTATCTGAGACTACAGTTACATGCCACCACCCCTGATTAATTTTTTGTATTTTTATTAGAGACAAGGTTTCGTCATGTTGCTCAGGCTGGTCTCTAACTCCTTTGTTGAAGTGATCCACCTGCCGTGGCCTCCCGAAAGTTCTGGGATTACAGGTGTGAGCCACCACGCCCAGCCAAGAATGTTTAAATAATACATATTCCTGGGCTCTGTATTCTGTTACGTTGGTCTGTTTTTATGCCAGTTCCAAACTGTTTTGATTACAAGAACTTTGTACAATATTTTGAAATCAGGTAGTGCGATGCCTCCAGCTTTGTTCTTTTGGCTCAGTATTGCTTTGGTATTTGAAGTTTTTAGGGGTGCTCTATGAATTAAAATTGTTTTTATTTCTATTTCTGTGAAGAATATCATTGGTATTTTGATGGAGATTGCATTAAATCTGTAGATCTCTTTGTGTACTATGGCTGTTTTAATAATATTAGTTCTTTGAATCCATGAATATGAAGTACCTTTCCACTTATTTGTGTCCTCTTCAATTTCTTGCATCAAAGTTTTATACTTTTCAGTGTACATATCATTCACCTCCTTAGTTAAGGTTGTTTCTGGCTATCTTATTTTTTGTGCTTACAGGCAACAAAAGAAAAAATAGACAAATTGAATTACCTCAAACTGAAAAGATTTTTCATAGAAAATGAATCCATTAATCAAGTGAAGAGACAACTTACATCTTTGCCAACTATATATCTAACAAGGGATTAATATCCAGAATATATAAAGAACTTAACAACAATGACAACAAAATAACCTGATTTTAGAAATAGATGGAATACATTATTACATATTTTGGAGATGACATATAAATGGCCAACAGGTATATGAAAAAATGTTCAACATTGCTAATTATCAGAAAGATCTAAATCAAAACCATGAGGAGATACAACCTCACCGCAATTACAATGGCTATTTTCAAAAAGACAAAAGGAAACAATGTTGGTGAAGATGCAGAGAAAAAGGAACCCTTACACACTGCTAGTGGAATTGTAAGCTAGTGAAACCATTATGGAAACCAGTATTGAGGTTCTTTTAGAAATTAAAGAACTACTGTATCAGCCGTCCCACTAATTGGTATGTGTTTAAAAGAAATGAAATCAGTATATAGAAGAGATAACTGTACTCCCATGTTTATTGCAGTGGTATTTACAATAAGCAAGACATGGAATCTACCTGTGTCCAACAACAGATTAATGGTTACAGAAAATGTGGTATATATACACAATGGAATATTATTCAGCTGTCAAATAATAAAAACTCATCATTTGCAATAACATGAATGAACTTCTAGTACATATCATATGATATCACTCACATGTGGAATCTAAAAAGTAATACGTTGATATACTAGAGGCAGAGAGGAAAACAATGGTTACCAGAGACTGAAGAGAGGAGGGAGGAGGGGAGAATTGGGAGTGCTGTCAGTTATAATTAGATAGAAATGAATTCTGGTGTTCTAGTGTTCAGTAGCGTTACTATGGTTAACAGTGAAATAGTGTGTATTACAAAATAGTTAAAGGTGAGGCTTTTGAATGTTCTCACCCCAAAGAAATGATAAATGCAGGAGGTGATGGATATACCAACTACCCTGATGGATTATTATATAACATTAATATGTATAAAAACACCACATACTCCATAAATATGTGCAGTTACAAAATGTCAATTAAAACAATAAATAAATTAATTTATTTAATAGCCCAGAAATAAATCTATGCATATACAGTCAACTAATCTTTGACAAGGGTGTCAAGAACACACAATGGAGAAAACATAGTGTCTTCAATGCATGGTGTTGGTAAAACTGTATATTCACATGCAAAAGAATAAAATTGGACCCTTCCCTTACATCATTCTAAAAAAATCAACTCAAAATCCATTAGAGACTTAAACAGAAGACCTGACACTGTAAAACTACTCAAAAAGTAGGGGAAAGGGTGTTGACATTAGTGTTGGCGATAATTTCTTGAACTTGACACAAAAGCGCAGGCAACAAAACCAAAA
The DNA here is from genome assembly GCF_008728515.1 of Papio anubis. Taxonomy (NCBI): domain Eukaryota; kingdom Metazoa; phylum Chordata; class Mammalia; order Primates; family Cercopithecidae; genus Papio; species Papio anubis. The sequence continues at coordinate 116,152,773 of NC_044981.1, read as the reverse complement.
TAGACAAGTAGGACTTGTCAAGCTAAACTACACTTTCTGCAAACAACCATTGATTATAAACAAAAGTTAGGTTATATAACAGTTAAGAATGTTTATGGTTTTTATTCAGCTTCCTTTTTTAGTATATACTTTCTTCTATTTTATCTTTTTAAAAATATGTCATAACTAATTATTGTGAAAGCAATTTTATGTACAAAAACAGTTGTTAGTAAATATCCTTCAGTCAAATATAGAAATAGATTGACAGTTAATACAAACATTAAGAGAGTAGATATAAGCAGTTCTTTTAAAAATAATAAGTACTTGTAAAAATGGTAGAATATTTATTCTGTTTGTAAGGCAGAATAATTATTAATATGAAGTTTATCAAAATTAAATATAAGACCAACTAGATTGTTGAAAGCAAAGGTACAACTTCTGTGGTAGCCTTTTTTTCCAGCCTTAGTGACACTTCATTTCATCCCCGGTCAAGTACTCCTTAAAACACGAATGCAGGAAATTATTTAGGAGTGCGCCTATACCAGATCCAAGATAACTCAGAATCAGGCTGAGGACTAATGCACTAAACCAAGCAACTGTACTTCATTGTCCATATTCTTCAGCAAGTAAGGAACAGCAAGCATTGATGTAGCAGCCTCATTCAAGCTTGAGTTAGAGCCTATGTAAAGTACATAAGAGGGGCCACATGACTTGGTGTGAATCAAAACTGAAGGGGCTGTCTCAGGCAAGATGGTGCTTATTCAAGATGGTGCTTACTCACTCAGCCACCTTTCTTAGGATCTTGTGAGTACTGAGTGACGAGGGTATTGAAAACTGTACCTGGGAATTACAAGACAATTGCAGTGCTTTTGTAAACATTCTGTGTTGTTACTTCTCTTAAAGTTAGATAAGCTTGATGCCAAATAAAACCTATTTTGTCTCATGATTTGCCTATCTGAACCCAAGAACATAGTTAATAGTAGAGGTGATTTCACAAATTCAAATTTCTAATGATTGCAGACTTATTTAATGAACTAGTTAATGTACATACCATTAACCAATTATTCTTTAAAAGCTGAATTTAAATTTTAGTTGTTTGATTCAATTTAGTACAAGGGTATCTCAAAAAAAAAGTCTCATTTGGGAAATCTTAAGTAAATTAAAATGAGAATGTTCATTTTGCCTCTCAAGGGGGCAACATGACAGACTCTAAAATCTTATAAAAGAACATCTGTGATAGATAATCTTCAAGTCAGATATAATAATCTAAATAATAAGAAAAAATGTTTTGGTGAAAAATTAAGTATTCATAACACTTTTTTTATTAATTAAACTTCTCAACCAAAGTCTTAGCTAGAATGCCATGTTACATCTCTAACAAGACAATTGGTCTAGTTTTGAGTCTATGGAAACAGAATTTAAAGGATAGTCTGAAGATTGCTATGAGATTCCACCATTTTCAGTAATTCAAGAAGATAATTTTTTTAAATTTTCAAGCTATACATTGTAGCAAAACATCCTTTTATTTATTGTTATACTTTAAGTTCTGGGATACATGTGCAGAACATACCGGTTTTTTACATAGGTATACACCTGCCATGGTGGTTTGTTGCACCCGTCAACCCATCATCTACATTAGGCATTTCTCCTAATGGTATCCCTCCACTAGCCCCCCATTCCACAACAGGCCCCGGTGTGTGATGTTCCCTTCCCTGTGCCCATGTGTTCTCATTGTTCAGCTCCCACTTATGAGTGAGAACATGCGGTGTTTGGTTTTCTGTTCCTGTGTTAGTTTGCTGAGAATGATGGTTTCCAGCTTCATCCATGTCCTTGCAAAGGACATAAACTCATTCTTTTTATAGCTGCATAGTATTCCATGGTGTATATGTGCCACATTTTCTTTATCCAGTCTATCATTGATGGGCATTTGGGTTGGTTCCAAGTCTTTGATATTGTGAATAGTACTGCAATAAACTTACGTGTGCATGTGTCTTTATAGTAGAATGATTTATAATCCTTTGGGTATATACCCAGTAATGGGATTGCTGGGTCAAATGGTATTTCTGGTTCTAGATCCTTGAGGAATCGCCACACTGTCTTCCACTGTGGTTGAACGAATTTGCACTCCCACCAACAGTGTAAAAGTATTCCTATTTCTCCACATCCTCTCCAGCATCTGCTGTTTCCTGACTTTTTAATGATTGCCATTCTAACTGGCATGAGATGGTATCTCATTGTGGTTTTGATTTGCATTTCTCTAATGACCAGTGATGATGAGCTGTTTTTCATATTTTTGGCCACATAAATGTCTTCTTTTGAGAAGTGTCTGTTTATATCCTTCACCCACTTTTTGATGGGGTTGTTTGGTTTTTTTCTTGTAAATTTGTTGGAGTTCTTTGTAGATTCAGGATGCATGGATAGATTGCAAAAATTTTCTCCCATTCTGTAGGTTGCCTGTTCACTCTGAATGCCCACAGAAGAAAGGGGGAAAGATCTAAAATCGGCACCTTAACATCACAATTAAAAGAACTAGAGAAGCAAGAGCAAACAAATTGTAAACTTAGCAGAAAACAAGTAACTAAGATCAGAGCAGAACTGAAGGAGATAGAGACACGAAAAATCCTTCAAAAAAAATCAATGAATCCAGGAGCTGGTTTTTTGAAAAAACTGACAAAATAGATAGACTGCTAGCTAGACTAATAAAGAATAAAATAGAGAAGAATCAAATAGACACAATAAAAAATGATAAACGGGATATCACCACTGATCCCACCGAAATGCAAACTACCATCAGAGAATACTGTAAAAATTCCTTTTAGAAGACACTACTGAAAAGTAATTTTTCCTTGACTTATATTCTGCTTTGCAAAACTTTAAAATATATATTTGTGATATTAAGCATACTACTCTGAGTCTCGTATTTCAGGCATTTGGACATGCAGGAACAATGTTTGACAGCATGGCATGTTAATAATAAATTCAGTAATCCTTCTGTTTCACTTGCTAGTAGAGAGATTTCTGGGTCTCATCAAGAAATCAACATGTTGAAAGGACTTGAAGACATATTTAGAGAACAGAAAACTGTAAAGAAAAGTGACATGAAATTATCGTTGACAATAAAACAAGTATGTTGGAGGCTATGAAAAGTTCAGTATTTTGTTAACACTTCTTACATGCAGAAAGTAATTATAATCCTGAGTAAAATAATATTTACTTGCTAGAAGCAGAAAACCGGTGAGAAGTGATAAAGTGATAATATCACTTCTCTTTAGTGGAAAAGAAATATGACTTAGAAGAGATTTAGGACTGCTGGTTCTGAACATGTAAGAGATGTTAAAGCAGAGTAGGAAAGAAGATACTGTGTGTGAAAAGGGAATGTGAATGAAGACAAAAAAAAATCTTAATAAGTAACGAGATATGTTAATAATCAATAATTGCTTGCAGATGATGCAATTAGTTGGCTGAAAACTACTGATGAGGTAACTGAGCTAATATGCCTAACAGTGCATACATTTTTTACATGATATTTATTATAACATTATTTGATCAACTCCAGGGAAAATGTTCATTTTTTTGAAAAAACAATGTTAACTGAAATGCAGATAAAAATTAAGAGAAAATTTTATTATCTTAAAACATATTACTCATTGATCCATTTCCAGGTTCATAGTTTAAGGATACAATTTTTTCAAATAATAATGTGAAGTGAGAATGCAAGAAAATATTAGCAATAAACATTTACTTAATGGCACCAATCTACATCTCCTAGAATTCTACTAAAAATATTCTGAAATCATCTTCTTTGAGCAGGATGTGAAATGAACTCTCATAATATGTGAAAAATAAATTTGGCTCATCTAGGAATATACCTGTTCTGAGAATTGAACCGCTCATCTTTATGGAAAAAAAGGTATTATTATTATTATTTTGCAATTTGCAGAGCTCAGTATTAAACTGCAAATATTACATGTAGCTTCTTTCTGTTGCTATGGGTAAGTTACTTGAATGACTTCAACAGATTCTTGAACTGAGCAGAAATTGCTTCCCACTCAGTTATAATTTTACCATGCAGAGGCTAGAAATTGGGAATAAATAATGAAAGAGGTCATTCTGGTTCACATTTAATGCTCTGTGTGGGATGTAGCTGATGATTGGAGAGAAAAACATGACCTGGTGGTAGAGAGGTGTTGCTTTATGATTCGAAAGAAATTCTGGCAGCTCTGACTTTAATTTCACATAAGTAAATGGGAAAAAAAAAAAAAAAAAACCTGTCATGAAGGAACAAATATGATTGGTAAAGTTTTACTTTTAAAGTTGTACCCTACAGAAAGAAGTAAATAATTACCATTAAAGAAAAGCATGGAATGTGGATTTCTTACAATCCAATCATACCTGTGGAATCATTTATCATTTGTTATTGAGGTAAACATTGAAGAAATTAAAGACATAAACTATATTTTTCCCAAAAGCGATTTGTATGAAATCCATAGCTTTGTTTATTGATAAAAAATTTGGAGGGTGTATTAGTCAGTTCAAGATAACAAAATAAATGTCTAGGTGGCCTAGACATTTATTTCTCACATTTATGGAAGCTAGAAAGTCAAATATCAGGGTGCCAGCATTATAGGATTCTGGTGAGAGCCCTCTTCTTGGCTTGCAGGTGATTATCTTCTTGCTGTGTCCTCATTCTGTCCTCAAATGGAAGGGAGAGAAAGAGTGCCCATTCTGGTGTTTCTTCTTATAAAGGCACTAATCACACCATGAGGGCCCCACCCTATGACCTCATCTAAACCTAACTGCCTCCCAAAGGTGCCATCTCCAAATGCCATAAAATTAGGAGTTAGGATTTCATACGAATTTTGTGAGGACACAATTAAGTCCATTTGTGGACTTAAAGATGACCACAATTTATTTTAACTCTCCTTTTTGGGAAGTGATATTTATTTTCCTTTAGCTACAATCTAATCTGGCCCTGTGACTGCTTAAGCAATAGATTGCAGCAAAAGTGGCACTGTGTCAGTTCTAGGTTTAGCCATTTAGAAGACTGACTGGCAACCTTTGCTTCTGCCCTCTGGATACCCTGCTGTCAAGCTGTGAGTGCATGTGTAGGTGCTGTGGACACGAGCCCCACCAAGAGCCCCCAGCCTTTGTCCAGCATCAAGTCATTTGAGTGAGCCATCTGGGATATTCAGCCAAATAGAGCCTCCAGATACTTCCAGATGCTTACTGTGGTCCCACGTGGTATCACAGGACTAAATCTCCCCAGGTGATTCCAGTCAACACACAGAACTGTGGGGAATAATAAAATGATTGCTTTAAGCTATTAACTTTTGGTTGCTTTGTGATATAGCAATAGCTAATCAAAATGTGCATTTCACATAAAGCTTATGTTAAGTTTTGTTAAAAGCTAAGTATTATAGATAACAGAATGAATTAAAAATTAGTAAATTTGATCTGTAGCAAGTTGTGCCTGCAATCTAATGGTCTTCTCAGAACTTCCTTGAGGGAGTTTTAACAATTCAATAAACTTCCTTTGGACCCGATCTTCCTAAAATGAAATTTATATTTCATTGGGTCTTGTACAAAAAGTATGTGAAAGTCCTATAAATATCTATAATTTAACGAATTGAAATCCTATCATTCCTAAACTTCAAACGTGGAAACAGTACTTTTACTTTTGACCCTTGGTATACATGGGAGATTGGTTCCAGGACCCCCGATATGGCAAAATCCACACATACGGCCGGGCGCAGTGGCTCAAGCCTGTAATCCCAGCACTTTGGGAGGCCGATACGGGTGGATAACGAGGTCAGGAGATCGAGACCATCCTGGCTAACACGGTGAAACCCCGTCTCTACTAAAAAAATAGAAAAAACTAGCCGGGCGAGGTGGCGGGCTCCTGTAGTCCCAGCTACTTGGGAGGCTGAGGCAGGAGAATGGCGTGAACCTGGGAGGCGGAGCTTGCAGTGAGCTGAGAGGGCACCACTGCACTCCAGCCTGGACAACAGAGCCAGATTCCGTCTCAAAAAAAAAAAAAAAAAAAAAAATCCACACATACTCAAGTTCTACAGTGACCTGGTAACCACATCAGGCCAAGCTGTGTTAATTTTCATGTAATAAAGTTGTTAGTTGTTTTTCAGTTGCCATGGACCCCAGGTTGAAGGTCACATAACCTAAGCATGCCCAGATGAACCAAGGTGCAACCATATGGAGAACCAAAATGCTCAGACTGAGGAGTGGGAACTGAATGAATTAATAAGTGGACACCACATGGCAGTATCCAGGATCCGATCAAACTGAGCTGTGGTGTCACCCCCACGACAGGATCCAGTCAGAGATCTTGCCTCCCTGCCTCACCTCATTGGAAGATCCAGTCAGATCATGCCTCATTAACCTAGGCTTATAAATTAGCCCCAGCCTCCAGCTCAAGGAAATAGATTTGAGCATTTCCTCCTGTCTCCTTGCTAATCAACTTGGAATAAACCTTTTCTTTTCTCAAAAGTCCGTGCCATTGTATTAGTCTCTATGGGCATTGATTGCTCTGTAACAGCCCTTTGGAGCCCACCTATATGAAAAGTCGTCCCTTCCCATATGCAGGGTTCACGTCTCCCAAATACTGTATTTTTGATAAGTAGTTGGTTGAAAACAGTACATGTCTAAGTTGACCTGTGCAATTCAATTCTGTTTTGTTGAAGGATCAACTGTATTTAGAACCTTACCGTAGTAAAGTTTGTCTGTTTCTAGTGATAACAGAAGAATGCCAAGAATTTAAATATTTTGACATTAAACTTCTATGTTCTCATCGATACGTTTTTAAAATAGATTAAAACAAAAGCAAAAAAAAAAAAAAAAAAAAATCCGAAAGACAGCAAACCTAGTCACCCTATAAAGATTTCTTAGTTTCAATAAACTATAAATAGAAATATCTTTATCTGCATGTTTAGTTTTGGGATTAGGTGCCTGAATATTTCTATTAATATTTGGTCACAATGAATCAGTGACATAAAATTGCATTGGTTTGTCACTGTTAGCTTGTTGGATTTTATCTCAGATCTTAGGGTTGAGTTACATGTAAACATGTGCTTCTGTGGGTTGATTAAACAAGTTTTTCAATCAAGTTTACTGAGAAACAGAGTTAGGAAACCTGTTTTCTGGGGTAAGCTTTGAGAAAAAACTACTGGCTATGTTATTTTGAGCAAGTTGTCAACACACTTGCCTTAATATATGACTCAAGAAAAAAAATAACTATTCTTGTCCTGTTTACATGGAAGGATTGTTCTTCAAAATAAAGGCTCATATATACAAGGGATATTTATGGAGAAGGCTTTTTAAGCTAAAATAATTGTATTGTCATTCTTAATAATTTTGCTGTAAGTAATTTTGTGTTTTTTCTGTCAATTTTGAAAATTATTTTATTACACTTTTCTGAGGTCCAAAGTTGATCATTTGGTCAATTGTGGTGTCTGCTTACTTTATTTATAAGGTCTCCGAAGTTAACTGATACTTAGTTGGAACATAAACCATGGCAGAACAATTGGGGAGAGATGATAAAAGATAATTATACAGATGTTGAAATAGAGATCACAAGACGGACAGAACAGACTCTTTGTGGCAATAAGATACCAAACTATAAACAAGACCTAAGGCCAGACCAGGCAAGGGTTAGGTCACACACTCCAACTCTTAATAAAGTATGTTCTGGCCGGGTGTGGCGGCACACGCCTGTAATCCCAGCACTTTGGGAGGCCTAGGTGGGCGGATCACGAGGCCCAGAGTTTGAGACTGGCCTGGTCAACATGGTGAAACCCCGTCTCTACTAAAAATACAAAAATAAGCCGGGCATGATGGCTCATGCCTGTAATCCCAGCCACTTGGGAGGCTGAGGCAGGATAATTGCTTTAATCCGGGAGGCAGAGGTTGCAGTGAGCCAAGACGCACCACTGTACTCCAGCCTGGGTGGCAGAGCAAGACTCTGCCTCAAAAAAAAAAAAAAAGGAATAAAGTATGCAATGCAGCAGGTTTTTGTTTGTTTTACTCTTTTTCTCCAGCAGCTAAACAAGCATGGAAGCACTGACCTCAAGATAAGCAACACTCAAACAATTGCAGCTCACTGACCACCATATGCTGAGTCACGTGATCCATAAGCCATAAATACAGCTTTGATTGAACAAGAGCTTGATTTCAGTAACTTTCTCCTGATAAGAGACACTGGCCATGGACTGGTTCTGACCACTTTACAGAGGTTGAACACAGTGCCTTTGTGTCTTTGGCTCCACATTTGGACATATAGGACCTACGTGTAATGAATTTAAATGCTAGGTCTCCACCCCAAGCATTGAACATGGGACACATGTAACACACATATTTGCTTATTGCATTTTCATGCATTTCTCCCCTTTGTGAATATTCATTTTCACCTATAACTTGTTAAATATGTATACCGTACCAATTCATAGGGCATAAATCTCAGCCTCTCACTTTTTTCCTCTGAAGTGCCTGCTTTCTGTCTCTGCTTCAGGCTATGCTTCCAAGCCTGTCAGGATGGCCACCCTGAAGGCTGCAACTCTTCACAAGAAATAAAGCCCTCCTCTCCAAATTTATAGAGCTTGTGATTCTTCAGTTGATACAAAAAATTAGGTGACAATTTCAGGCATTGAAGCCTCTTTTTGTCCTAGCTCTATTTTAATCCATCCAGAACCTATAATGTATAGATCCTACCTCCAATTTACCATTCATCAGTCCCTCATGTCCTCAGTTTTTCTCCACATCCAACTTAGGCTCCATAGCTTATCCTTTTAGCCATACCTTTGCTTATATCATTTCTCCCTTGCTTCTCTTTCCTTATATATCTTCCCTGGGAAATGAAGTAACTACATAATGCTATGGTTAATTTTATATGTCAACTCAGCTGGGCTAAGGGATGTCCAGATAGCTGGTAAAATAGTATTTCTAGATGTGTCTGTAAGGGAATTTCTGGAAAAGATTAGCATTTGAATTGTTGAACTGACTAAGGCAGATGGCCATCCCCAGTGTAAGTGGGCATCGTCCACTCCATTAAGGGCTTGACTAGAGAAAACAAAAAGTCAGAGAACACCCATCTTCTTTAGCTGGGACACCCATCTTCTCCTACCCTCAGATATTTGAGTTCCTATTTCTCAGAACTTCAGACTCTGAGGCTTACACAGCATACCCCTGCCCACCCTCCAGTTCTTAGACCTTCAGATTGACTGAATCACACTACTAGCTTTCCTAGTTCCACAGTTTACAAATGACTTATTGTGGGACTTTGAAGCCTCCATAACCACATGAGAAAATTGTCATAGTATATCCTCTCTTATATATCTATATGTATCCTGTTGATTCTGTTTCTTTGGAGAACCCTGACCAACACACAGAATAAGTATTCTTGTCTTGCTTCATTCATGCCACCTAATGTTTTTATAATTTATCCATGCATGTATCTGTAGTTAATTTATTTTGTTCCTGAATGGTATTGCTGAATATATCACAATTTTTTTATTCTCCTGTTTGTTGATTGACATTTGGGTTATTTCCAATTTTTGCTGTAAATAAATCTGCTGTGAACTGACTTGTAGAAATCTTTTTATGAGCCTATGTTATCAGTTTTCTTAGGTAAATACCTAAGACTGGAATTGCTGGATCTTAGAGTAGGTGTGTGCTTAACTTTACAAGCAACTACTAAACAGTTTTCCATCACCAGTAGGATAAGAGTTGCAATTGCTTGGCATCCTCTCCAACATTGATATTTATATTGGTTAAATTATGCTTCATAATAAATCTCTTTCATAAAATAACACTTATCTAGCCAGTTCATGGGAGCTGAATGGCCAAGGATAACCTCACTTGTATATTTGATGGTTCACCTCATTGTTAAGTGAAATGGTGGTCATGACTTGGCCTTGTGTATTTCAGAAGCTAGCAGGGCTCATCCACATGCTAGCTAGCTTACAAAATCAGCAAGAAAAGGCAAGCTCCAGTACATTTTCATTTTTTATATCTCTACTTGGCTTATGTTTGCTAGTGTCTCAGTAGCCAAAGAAAGTCATGTGACTAAGAACATATTTAGAAGGTGTGGAAATAGACTCCATTTTTAATAGGAGGAACTGAAAAGTCCCACTGGGCAGGAACATTGCTACAGAGATAGGAAGTATGTGAAGCCTTTTTGCAGTCTTCTCTTTGACCACAAATTGCTTTTGTTATTCTCACGTGAAAAATATGATCACCCTATTCCAGTTTCATATCAATAATGGTATCATACTCAAAGTCTAGGATCTAGTTCTCTAAATCAGATTCAAGTAGAGATGAGGTGCCAGTAAGTATAGTAATCAAGACTTGGTCAGGGAAGCAGAGCTTCTGTGAGTGTTATTAGAATAAGGGACTTATTATATGAATTAGATTTTATACTCAAGTGAGAGTAGATGCAGTAAACAGGAGAATTGTTAGATCAGAGTCACTAATGAGTTTACCTGAAATGCTGGTGCAGGTGGACAAGTAAGATCCTTCAGGGGAATCAGAGAAACCAAGCACATCCAGCGACTGTAGTAGGACTAAGAAAAGGAAGTTCATGGAGAGGTCTATGGGAAGGTGTTGCCTAGGGTAGCTCCTGTGGCCAACCATCTGATGATCGAACTGTGACTGCTGTTGGTCATCAGGGCCATCAGCCCAGATGATGAGTGGGACATGTAGCAAATAAGAACATGCTGTAACTCAATAAACACATTTTCACCTATCTGACACTCTGTCTGACACTGACAAACATTCAAGAGTAATGGCCACCACTTCATTTAGGTGTTTTAAATCTTTAAAAGGTTTCTCTTTTGTCCAAATTTAAAGTAGAAAAGGAAATCCTGGGAAAGCTAGTTCTCAGTTTAACCGGATTGATACAGAATAATCCAGCATATTATTGCTAGTTTTTAAAATTTTCAGCATTGTAGTACTTCTATAGTGTATTTCATTGGGTTTTAATTTATACTACCCTAATGGCGGTGCTTACTGGTCATTCTTGTATCTTATTCTGTGAATGGCCAAGTTTTGTGTTAGTTTTCATTAGGTTGTTGTCTTTTTATTATGAAATTTTATAAAATCCTTATCTGTTCTAAATTCAAATCCTCTGTTGTATGCATATATTGCAATTATTTTATCCAATGGAGACTGGTCTTGTAATTTTCTTAATAATGACTATCTTTGAAAAGAAGTTTTTAAACTTAGTAAAGTTCAATTTATTAAATGCCTTATTATGATTAGTGATTTTGTGTTCTAAGAAATGTTTAAATGCTCCCAAGGTTGAAAAGATATTCTCCTACAATTTTTTCTAATTTCTCCTACATTTTTTTTCCTGATTGACTTTCTATGTATAAATCTACAATCCATCTTGAGATAATTTTTGCATATGAAGTGAGGTATTGGTCAAGGTACATTTTTTTCCATGGAGATATCCAGTTCTCCTGGTAGTAGATATTGAAAAACATATAATCTTGGTCTACATTAAATTTCATTGATTCCTCTCTTAAAGTAAACTTACCTCATTTCATTATGTATCTACTTCTAGACTTCTTATTTTGATGAACTTATCTACTTTTCGATTCAATACCAATATTGGAGGTGGCTTTAGAATATTTCTTAAAATAATGCAAATGTTTTTGTTCAATTTAAAAATTAAAAATATTCCAGGTCACTGGCATTTTACATGAATATTAGTACAAGATTGTCAATTTCTACCAAAAAAAAAAAAAACTGCTTAAATTTTGATTGGAAATACATTGAATAATAGGAGTTGGAAAATCAACATTTTTACAGTGTTGATCCTTCTAACCTATGAATATTACATATTCTGTTTATTGACATCTTCAATTTTAGCAATAAAATTTTCAGGTAAAAGTCTTGTACTTCATTTGTTAAATTTATTACTAAGATTTTCTTGTTTTGTTTTGCTTTGCTTTGCTGTTATTGCAAATGGTGTTGTTTTTATTCCCCCACCCCAACCCCAATCTATTGTCAACATGGCAGCCAGATTCAAACAAAAATTAAATGTTGTCACTGCTTATTTCATAACCAACAAATGGCTTCTTCTGTTACTCATCATACACATCAAAACATCTTAATAACCTAAAAACTCCCGTGTTAATCTTCCTCCTCTCTTATCATTTTCCCTGTTATTTCTCACCTCCTTGTCATTTCTCCTAATGCCTCCATGCACACAGACTTGTCACTGTTACCTCCTTTGCCTGTAAAGGTCTAACCCAAATAGATACATGTCCCCTTTATCACTGTCTTCAGGTCTCTCCACAAATGTCACTGTAGCCTCTTGCTTCTGACCACATTATATGAAATAAACCTAAGTCATCTCCTCAGTACCCACTCCCACCATCCCATTTATCTGGGTGACCTTACATTTAAGTTTGTACAGAATGTCCCAGCTTATGCCTGCTGACCTGACATCATGTCTAGTTTTCAGCTCCTTTTGTTCTAGAAACATGTCCCTATTTAGACAATAAATTACCTATCACCCTACCTTTATCCTGATTTATTTTTCTTCATGACAATCAACTGTCATATTATACATTTGCATGGTTTTTTATTTCTAGTTTCCCCTCTTTTAAAGGGATTGTAAATTCCATGTGGCAGTCTTTATTGGAACTGTTTTATTTCCAACATTTAGAATGTGACCCAGCACATAGTACTCAGTAAATAACTGCTGAATTAAATAATTAATAAGTCCACTAGTTGTACCACTTTGGGCAAGTCACTTCACCTTTTGAAATTCTGTTTTCTTTTCCCCTTCTTTTTAATGAGGTCCTAGATGAAATCAGATCATAAGTCTAAACTCTAATAATTGTTTGTGAAACCTTCCTCCTTTTGAGGACAATTTCATTTAACAGTTGCTCTGTGTAGAGGGAGAATATTAGAGCAATGTTTTTAATAAGCTAGAGTAATCATCTAAAGCAATAAAAGACATTGTTCTAAAGTGTAATTTCATCTAAGCAGCATTGGATTGACTTAAAAATAATAATCACAGTGACTTTATTTGCATGAAGAAATTAAGCAGAAATCCTTATTAATGATTTTCTGACTTGAATTTTCCCCCCAAGTTCTTATAAAATTAAAAATATATTTTATAGCATGGGTAAAGTTATTTAGGGAATTTAATTTACAATGATAATACCCAAATTTCCATCTCTAGCTCAGATCTATGCCCTGAACTCCAGACTCATATATCCAACTATGTTCATGAGCTCTCTGCTTGGGTTACTAACAGGCATCTCAAAACTAAAATGTTGAAATCTAAACTCATTTTCTGCCATAGCCTATGCTCTCAAAGCCTCTCATTTCAGTGGATGGCAATTGCATACTTTCAGTTGCTCAGGCCAAAATCCTTGCTGTCACCCTGACTCCTCTTTTATCTCATTTTATCTCATACCTCACATTCAATCTGTCAGCAAATCCTATTAGCTATACCTTCGAATATACCAAGAATCAGACCAGTCCTTATTCTCCTATACTTTTACCCTAGCGCAGCCAACATTGCATTTCTCTGAATTACGACAATAGCATTTTAACTTGCTTTCTGTAGCTTCTGCCCTTCTCATCCTGAGCAGCCACCTATGTCCATTTTCAACAAATCATCCAGAAAGATCATTTTAAAGCCTAAGTCAGATCATGTCACTTCTTTGCCCCAAATTCTCTAATTGCTTTCATCTGATTCAGAATAATGGCCATGTTCCTGATAGGGAGGTATAGGATCTGCATCCTGCTGCCTCTCCAAATTCATCTTTTACTACTTTTCCCCTTGCTCTGTTTGTTCTTCTCATGAAGACACAGAACACACCATGTATCTTCCTATCTCAAAATTTCACTGGCTACTGGCCTTGCCCAGAATGCTCTTACCTTCAGAGGTACGGGTGGCTTGCTCTCTTACACACTTCAAGTCTCTCTTCAGATGTCCCATTATCAGAGTGGCCATTCCCATACCCTTGATGCAATTATAACAATTTCCTCCTCAGTTTTTCCATTTCCTATTTTCTCTACCCTACTTCCCTTTCCTATCCAGTATTTACCCACTTTTGACATACTATAACAACATAGTTATTATGTGTTTATTATCTTTCTCCCTGTACTAGAATGTAAGTTCACAAGGACTAGGGCGTCTGTTTTAAACCCTTCCAGACCCTGGAATTGGACTTTGAACAGAGAAGATGTTCAACAAATTTGTGTTAAACCAAAGAATGGGTAAGTCTGTTTATTAGATGAAGTTTTCGTTATCCAATGCTCTTGTTCCTCTTATGGTCTTTAACTTTAGTTCCATTTTTCAGACTCCTTGATAAAGCAAATTATCTTAAATGTGTTGCCTTTAAATTAATGCATATTTTAAAACTATGTTTTAAATTTGGGTATGAAGTTGAAAATATGCTCAAATGCAAACAGTGTAAAACGCCTAATCACATGTGAAAGCATCATTCTCTGAGTGACCAACACATGCCTCATGTCAAGAGGGATGACAAGGTTGGATGTCAATCGTTTTTAGTGTTCCCCTTTTTAGAGGGGAAAGGATTGGCAGAATCAGAGATACTATGATTTCTTTCCACTTCGTTTCCCAGGCTTCTGCCACTGCTCACTTCTTGCTGTTTTAATTCCGCAAGCAGCCCACCGTGCATATGTATTTACACTACCCTCTAATTGTTCAGTTTCCCATAGTGATGCCCTACTCAAGATGTTCCTCACCAAAGTATCCCTTAATCCTGGAAGTGCTGGTGTCTATACTAGCACTAACGAGGATCTGGAATGTCATCCAGTTCATCTGACAATTCTATTTTTTTTTTTTTTTCTTTTTTGAGACAAGGCCTGGCTCTGTCACCCAAGCTGGAGTGCCATGGCACAACCATAGCTCACTGCAGCCTCCACCTCTTGGGCTCAAGTGATCCTCCTGCTTCAGCTCCCAAAGTGCTGAAATTACAGGCATGAGCCACCATACCCAGCTTACCTGACAATTTTCTCAGTAAGGAAACTAGAACTTGAAAAGATGAAATGACTCATGCAAAGCCAGTCCAGGCCTCCACTTCTCCATTCCTGTTCATCTGTCCTGTACTATATTTCCATTCACAGCAGTTAAATATAGGAATAACATAAAAGTCCAGTAAGAGGGCAATGGCTAATTACATCCATGTGATGGCTTACTACACAGATATTAAAATTTTTATTTTGTAGAAAACAATTAAATGACCTTAGTAAATGTTAACAACAGTTTATTTAAGTGAAAAAAGTCAAATAATATAATCTAAATTTATAAAATAATTGTGTGTATAATGGGAAGCCTCTGTAACATCAAAATATTGTCAGTGATTATTTCTGGAAGTTAGGATTAGAGATTTTTTTATACCTGCCCTTATACTTTCATATTTCCAAAATCAACGCTTTTTTGTTTTTTTGAGACAGAGTCTCGCTCTGTCACCCAGGCTGGAGTGCAGTGGCGCGATCTCTGCTCACTGCAAGCTCCGCCTCCCGGGTTCACTCCATTCTCCTGCCTCAGCCTCCCGAGTAGCTGGGTCTACAGGCGCCCACCACCTCACTCGGCTAATTTTTTGTATTTTTACTAGAGACGGGGTTTCACTGTGTTAGCCAGGATGATCTCAATCTCCTGACCTCATGATCCGCCCGCCTCGGCCTCCCAAAGTGCTGGGATTACAGGCTTGAGCCACCGCGCCCGGCCAATCAACGCTTTTATAATAATAATAATAATAATAATAATAATAATAATAAATCTAACTTTTCTCCAACTCCATGCTCCTGATTAACTTTGTCTGCATTTTTAAACACTAGAATATATTTTTAAATGCTACCTTTTTGTATAAATAGTATGTGTAAGATACGAGATTTAAATATGTGGAAAATTGAATAAGCTTCATAAATGTAAAGAATTACTAGCAATGAAGTTAAAAGACAGAATGGCTTCTAACAACCTTCACAAGTTATATAAGGTGAAGATTCTTTGGGGAGACTAGTATACCTTATGATAATCATGAAGCTCTATCTTTTCTTTTAATTCTCATGTTTTAAAATTATACTTCAAATGAACTTTCTATCCTTTTAAAGTTTTTGGAATTACTTGAAATCTTTATAGATCATCTCAACACAAAATTCTGTTAGTCTCTTCTTTGCAGCTTCGGTTTATGCCAAGCTATTTTTGAATCTTTATGCAGACTACCTAATGGTGTCTCATATAAGAATGATTATGTTGTCTTATGTTGTTTCATTTTTGTTTAAAATATGCATCTCAATTGTTACAATAATCAGATGAGGAATGAAGTTTACAACCATTTTTTTGTTTGTTTGTTTTGTTTTTTGAGACAGAGTCTCTCTCTGTTGCCCAGGCTGGAGTGCAGTGGCACCATCTCGGCTCACTACAAGCTCCACCTCCTGGGTTCACGCCATTCTCCTACCTCAGCCTCCCAAGTAGCTGGGACTACAGGCGCCGGCCACCACACCCAGCTAATTTTTTTGTATTTTTAGTAGACACGGGGTTTCACCATGTTAGCCAGGATGGTCTCAATCTCCTGACCTCGTGATCTGCCCGCCTCAGCCTCCCAAAGTGCTGGGATTACAGGCGTGAGCCACCGCGCCCTGCTACAACCATTGTTTAGATGAGTAAAACCAAAGTCAGAGAGTCTAAATAGCTTGCCTATTATCATACACCTTACAAATAATGGAGCTAAGATGAAACTCAAGTCTAAATGCCAGTAAACTCACTGCTACAATTAGAATCTACCTATATACTGCCTAAATAGAATCTTCTAAATTAACTTGGTGACATATTGCATAAGTGAGAAAATGGGGAAGTTTGTCTAGTGTTCTTTCATCTGCTCTCGTTCTCGTACTGAAACCCTCAAAACATCACCTTTCACTATCTAGAACTTCTTGCTGCCACAAGTCACCCAGGACTGCTTCATGATCCAGATCTGAAATGTCACTCCAATCCTCTCTTCATGTATCTGTCTTGTGCTTATGCCCACGTGTCTAATCTCAGCTAGAGATTTCTTTCCAGTCATAATGTGCTATATGACCCCTTTGATGTCCTTCATCAGGATTGACAGTTAATCTATAGAATTCATTGTGTCATTTTGTAAATATCAGTCCTAGTTCCTTGCAGGTTCATAACTCACAAGATTATGAGTTCTTTGGGGATAAAAACCAAATCTTAGTCATCTTTTTAGAAATACACCAGGCATAAAATTAACCTCCAGACTGAATGATGGGATAATGATGGGGAAGTGGCTCCCTGAGATGTCCAGCAATAGGAAGGATAGATTCCTGGAAGCAGAATTTCTAGGTCAAAAGATATGAATATACTGAGAAAATTGAAAGAGTCTGGCTCAATTTACACTCCCACCCACATTGTATGAAAATGTCAGAATTATTGCACTTTTAACAACAGTGAGTATTATCACTTAAAAAAAATCTTTACCGGTTTGAGAAAAAATTTTATTGCTATTCAGAATAAATATTTTTGGTTGTATTTTCAAAAAAAAAATTAACCTCCAGATAAACTAAACCTCCAGATAAAACACAATTACATGAAAATAAAGAAAAATTAACAGCCATAACAGATGGTACAAGCACCCAAGAAGGTAAAATGCCACATGTCTTGTAGCTAATAAAAAATAGAGCAAATGAGGAAAACATGTCCCATTAGGAGGAAAGATAATTCAACTGAACCTGACCCAGAAATGATATAGATGTTAGTTAATAGATAAGAGCAAGAAATCAGTTATTATAACTATATCTCATATTTTTAGAGTGGCAACAGCCATCCAGTTTCTTAATCCTTATAATTATTTCTCAAAACCTCTCATAGGCCTGAGTTATTGTACCTGTTGGTGCATTCTCTTCCATTATTATCTTGTTGTAATTTACCACAGGTCAAAGTTTAACAGTTGCACTGCAATTCTGCACTAATGAGGAACTCCTTATGATCTGTTGGTCAGCTCCAAAGCTGACCCATTTTACAATGTTCGCTTTAACGGTGGTTTTAATCCATTTGATTGTGATGCCCCGGTGTAGTTTTCTCATGTTTATTCTGCTTGAAGTTTATTAATTTTCTTTGATCTGTGGATTTATAGTTTTTATAAAATTTGGAAAATTTCAATCATTTTTTCATAGAATTTTTTCTGCATTCATTGTGACATCCCTGACCCCAGCCCTCACCGTTCAGGGACTCCGACTAATCTCTATTAGACAATTTGAAGTTGTTCCACAGTATCCAAACGCTCTATTTGTTTGTTTAACAGTCTTTTTTCTCTGTATTTCACTTTGGACAATTGCTATTGATGGTCTTCAAACTGGAGAATCTGTTTTTCTGCCATGTCTAATCTGCTGTTAGTTCCATACAGTTTATTTTCTTTTTTTTTTTTCCTTTGGAGATGAAGTCTTACTTTTGTCCCCCAAGCTGGAGTGCGATGGCATGATCTCAGCTCACTGCAACCTCCACCTTCTGGGTCCAGGTGATTCTCCTGCCTCAGCCTCCTGAGTAGCTGGGATTACAGGTGCATGCCACCATGCCCAGCTATTCTTTTTATTTATTTATTTATTTTATTTATTTTTTTAAGCAGAGACAGGGTTTCACCATGTTGACTAGGCTGGTCTCGAACTCCTGACCTCAGGTGATCCACCCGTCTCAGCTTCCCAAAGTGCTGGGATTACAGGTGTGAGCCACCGCACCCGGCCACAGTGTATTTTCAATGTAGACGTTGTACTTTACATTTTTTAAAGTTCCTAAAATGAACTTAGCATATTCTTTCTTCTAGCTTCTTGAACATATGGAGTTCAGTTATAATAAATGTTTTACTGTCCTGTCTAATAATTTTCTTATTTTTTCTGAGTTACTTTCAATTAGTTGATATTTTTCTTTTAATGAGACATATTTTTCTTATTCTTTCTGCACCTGCTAATTTTTATTGGATGCTAAGCATTGAGAATTTTACCTTGTTGGTAAGTAAACAAGGTAAAATTCTTGTTTACTTGAATATTTTTGTATTCCTAAAAACACTCTTAAGATTTTTTTCTGTGATGCTGTTATTTGGAAATAGTTTGATACTTTGAGATCCTGCTTTTCAGGTGTGTTGGTTGAGACTAGAGGAGAGTTTCGTCTAGAATGAATTGTTCACTCTCAAGGGCAAAACTCTCTTAGTATTCTAGTCCATACCCTGTGAATTATGAGTTTTTTCCAATCAGGCAGATGGTAATAGGCACCATTCCCAACCTACTGAAGGCTCAAAGAAGGTTATGCCTTCTAAACTTTATAGGTATTTTTTTCGCCTGGCCTCAGGGAATTTCCTCACATGAAGGAACAGATAAGCAGTCATGAATACTGAGGCCTCCTCTCTGAAGATCTCTTCTCTGCGCAGTTCTGTCCTCTCCATACTCTGCTCTGTGCAACTTCTACTTTCTGGCACTCCGTTCTGTGAATGCTGGCTGCCCAGCCTCCCTGGACTTCAGCTCTGTCTCTCCCAATCAGGGTCACCATCAGGCTCTACCTAGGTTCCCCCTCTCTGTGCCACCACCTAGCAGTAAGTTGGGACAATTAAAAGGTTCAGTTTTTTTGCTTTCCATCTCCCAGGGATCACTCTCTTTCATTGTCTGACAGTCAATATCTTCATACATTTTCTTTAGTTTATTAGTTATTTTCATGCAAGAAGGTAAATTCCCTGTTACTTCATCTTGCTTGGAAGTGGAAGTCTTCCCAAATCCCGTTTTAGAATCCGCTTCCTAGAATCATCCCTATTATTAACTGTTCCAAGTTAGTTCCAAGGAAACAGAGTCTGGCACTCTGAGATTTGCATGCATCAGGTTTATTAGTGAGTGTTCTCAATAACATCTGTAGGGGAAGCAGGACTGGGGAGAAGGAGAAGTTAAATTGCAATGCAGTTGTAACAGCAGCCTTCATGGGTCATAAGGGAAGTTCTGGAGAGAGAACCACCTTTCAGACTTGCCCCATTTCTATCCCCTTTCTTACAAGAACTCGTGGGCCACAGGTAGCTATCAGTGCAAGTACGCAGCAAAGGGTGAGTGCCTCTGTCTAGAAGGGGAAACAGAACCACCCATCTGCTGCACCAATATGCAATGCGTTGTACAAAAGTAGGTTTGTTTGCATCCTGATGAAGCGTTTAGTTACAGTCAGTCATTGCTGCTGCTTGAAGCAGCTTATCAAAATGGAAATTGTTTTCCAACTAAAACTTATTTCCATATCCCCCATTTTTTAAAGAATCTCTGTTCAGAATTTGCTTTCACAGATCATTAAAACCATAAATTCAATTTTGTCCAGAATAATGGGGCTTTCTGGCAGGGCCAGCAGGTTTCATATCTGCAGGATCCAACCTCTCCTTAACAGGTGTAGAGACTGAATATTAGTGGACACAACTGAATGTCAGTTGTGATTTCTAATACCATTTTCAATGATATGAAGTAACTATGTTGTGAACTCTGTTTGAAGTAGGCGGTGTGTAGCAGAGTGTAGGAGCCTTCACTCTGAAACCAAAGTGCTCACCTATGCATTCTGACTCCACTCCCCCTGTGCTTTGGACTTTGGGCAAGTTGCTTTGCCTTTCTAAAACTCATTTTCCTTCTCTATAAAATGGGCTGAGTTTTATATTTCATAGGGTTGTGATCACTGAAGGTTTCAGAGGCAGAATAATGTGGTTATAAAGAGCATGGGTCTAGAGTCAGGAGTTTGAATCATGCCTGACCACTTACTAACTTAATTTAACCACTCTTTGCCTATTTTCCTATTTATAAAAGAGAGATTATAATAGCAAATTCCTAGGTTGTTTGTAAGGATTAAGTGAATTAATACAGAAAAATAGCTTAAAAGAGTGTCAAGCACATAGCAAGTGATCTACAAATGTGAGCTCTTATTATTAAGGGTTTAGGGGCTTCAGGAGTTTGAATGAATTTAGTGGAAGAAGAGTTTTGCTTTGAGTGACCTTACAGTCTAGTAAAGGATAAAAAACAAGGCATAAATATTAATAAAAACAAGGCAAATATTAATAAAAAAATTCATTATAGGAATTTTAAAAGATGAACAAATAAAGTTCAGTTCTGTAGGAAATAAAGGAGAAGGGTGTTAATTTCCATGGAAACGTGAAAAGAACAGAACTTGAAGTGACAGTTAAATTCAACCTTACCCAGAACATGTAGAATGCATACTTTCTCATTTGACTGGTTAAATTCCAAGTAATTCTATAATTGACCTAATTGCAAAGATGTAGCTGAGCAGCACCATCTATATAATTCCCTATGGCTGTGGAATAAAGTGTCTGAAGATGCCTGGAGTCATGGATTTAAGAAACAGAAATGCTGCCACTCAGTCCACCCCTGCCACCTCCCACCCAGTTCCCTTCATCTAGGATTCCTATTGGTGGAGGGTGAAGTGGTTGCCAATTCTCACTTCCCTATTTAGGCAGATCCTCAAGCAGAGAGACTCCTGCCTGTTTTGTTTCTGCTGATATAGGGAAGTGGGTACCTCTAACCACTTCCCTAGGGAGCAGGCGCTACTGCTGCCTGAAGCCAAATATCTCTTCCCCGAAAAGGAAGTATAGATTAGAGAGAGACCCTACTCTGGGTAGCTTAAATAAAATATAAGCCCTGTTTCTCAGTCTTTGAAAGTTGCTAAATAGCAAGAGTTTGGAAATCCCTAAACTCAGTCCCAGGGCAATCATCTGCACGGACAGTTAGTCCAGAGAATTGGAGAGAGGACAGGCTACGGAGTGGCCAATCTTCCTCTGCCACCTACCACCTGCTCCATGTCAGGCAAGTCCCATTTCCTCTCTGCATTTCGGTTCTTTACGTGTGGAATAATAACATTAGCTGTAATTCTCTGAGTGCTTGGGATGTGTCAAGCATATGTGAGGTTTTATTCTTCCCTTTTCACAAATAAAGAAAATGGAAGTTAAATAACTTACCCATAATTACCCAACAAGAGTCAGGATTTAAATTCAAGTTTATCTCTAAAGGAGCTAGCACTCTTCCCTAAACCTTGCATGTAGTAGGTACTCAATAAATCACAGCTATTATTATTATTATTCCAAAGTGACATTGACCACAGTTATAAGACCACAGATATAAGAAAAATAAAAACAGCAGTGAGACCAGTTGTCCTTTCTGCACTGGCACAATAAACATCATGTTAAGCTTTGTAGCTAGAACTATCTTACAGAGGAACAGATTTGCTCTTATAATTATAGCCTGACCAGAATCTTAGCTCCAGAAAGAAGAGAAATTCCATTTATGCATGCTGCACTCTTAATAAAATAAAGGCGAAAGAACAGTGGAGTAGGAATTAGTAGGCAACTTATACTCATCACATTTTTTATGATGATCTTATTCCATTCTGATGACAACCCCCTTACTTTATCCTAATTTAATAGATGTGTAAAAAGTAAGCTCTGAGTGGAGTAGTGATATGTTTGGCTTAAAATAGCAATCCTGACTTTAATGTGTTTAGTCCAAATTCCATCAATAAATAACCCAGCAACTTTTGGCAAGACATTTTGCTTCTCTTGGCCTGGAGTTATTTGTCCATAAGGCTTATATTCCCTAATTGTGTTGGCTTCTAGCAGCCATTAACAATGACTGCAGGGATAGCCCTTGTTCAAGATGAAACTCACCTGTCTGTGGGGTTGGCTGCTTAAAGTTGTGCTGTTTTCAGCCAAGAGTCTTTGTATATGCTTCTAGCTATAAATTTGATTACTGTGATGAAATTTGGTAGTAAATAATTCTTCTCACTATTTATTCCTCTACTTTAACTCAAGAGAGTTCTCTGGAAGTTTGAATTATGGTATAAACAAAGTGGAACCTTTACAATGTGTTCATTGTCTTTAAGTGTATAGGAGATGTTTGCGGGGCAGTCTTGTAGTCATAACATTAACACTGCTGACTTTGAATTTATTTATTTTACATATAGAAATACAAAGAAGCTGCTGTCTGTCATCTAGGTAACCCCCAATAGTAATCCAGCAGTAATAAGATTGGGATAGTCTGACAAACTGTAGGCTATGCTGAGTGGAGACTCCGGGCATTCATTTGTCAGAGAAGTTGAAAGGTTGTCTTTGCAGGAAGCTGCCTCTTGCCTGTACAAGTGGAACTGTGGGCATGTGCCCAGTCCCATGAGTGGAGGGGATTTCTTTTATTTAAAGATACTTAACTATTTCTAGGCTCATGAAAGACACCAACCAGTAGTAGGGGTTCTAAGCCTAAGGGCTGTGTGTCAGATCTCTCTGAAGTGAGGTTATATTGAATCAACACAATATTTTGTTTTGTTTTGATGAATTTGCAAGCTCTTGCAGTCTAAGCACGTCTTAGTTAAGCATAGTATCCACTACTCTGTATTTAGCTGGCCAAACTTCATTCATTTACGTTGTCTGCTGCTCCTTGAAACCAGGTGGTCTGTCATCTCTGAAAGAGTGGCTCCTATTTGCTGGGCTTTCATAGTGTGCTATACACTTTACATCTTATCCTCAAAACAGAACTGTGAGTTAGGTATTAGCATCTCCTATTTATGAGTAAACTGAGGCTTAAAGGGAAAAACTAGCCCAAGGCAAGATAACTAATAAATACCACCATTGATGACTGAGCCTTAAGCCGGTGCCCTAATAAGTCTCATTTTACTTGGTTCTGTCTGTGTCATCTGGCCCCTGGACTTTTTCTAGGAAAGTCTATAAAGGACCACTTGAGCCCATGACTTGGGCTCACTCTTTCATTTGAACAACAAGACACCTTATTGGTTTTATTACAGATATCATCATCACCTAGCCTTCAGCGGCTCAAGGTGTCATTTTTTCTGCCTTCCTTATACCCACTGTGTTAATTTCTGGACCCCAGGTTTTCGAGCCATTAACAAATTCAGCGTGTCTATAATGTCTCCTTAGTGATTACTGAAGGAACTTGTTATGTTAGCCAAGAGAATACCTGGGGTGGTACTAGGATAATATCCACCTTCAAACAGCTGAATATTCAAGAGTCGACAAATGTCTATGGTTCCTAAGGGCAAAGCCAGGCAGAGTGGGTCCTGCAGAAAAGAACGCCAATTAATCAGGGCTGCGCAGTAATCCTAATGTCAAACCCACGCCCCAGAACCTCGATTTCTCTCCAGACACCAACTCCAAGATCCTCCACTGGGATGTGGGATTTGAGTTTAGGCGCTTGCGTCTCACTGCAGCCAGAGGCCCCAGAGCCCGCCCCCAGGGACCCGCCCCCGCTCTCAGGGACGCTGGACGCCGGACGCCGTCTCCTGGCAACGCAGACGCTCAACCTGAGCGCGCCCGCAGGCGCTTTGCTCAGAGCTCAGTCCTGCATAGATCGGCTTCTGCCATGGCCTCCAAACAAACTAAAAAGAAAGAGGTGCATCGTATCAACTCGGCGCACGGATCGGATAAATCGAAAGAGTAAGGGACCTCTGCCTGCCCGTCCATCCCTTGGCCTAGTCCCTTGGCATCACCACTAGTTCTGGGGCTGCCTCCCTGTAGCAAACTCTACCAGGGCAGAAGTTTAGTGGCCTCCTCGCAGCTTGTCTTCTCTAGTAAACCAGATCCAGGAGGTGCTTGCTCTCATAATTCTCTCTTACCTGTCTTGACTCACTTCCTTTCCCAGAGCCCCTGATTTTCTTGCTTTGGGTGCTCGGCTCCCATGGGTGAATCTCCCACCCCTCCTCTCTCCTTCATAGCCCTCTCAGACAGTTAGAAAGGCCATAGCTTTCCTAAGAAAGAGGCATATCTCAAAGACTTCTGGTTAAAGCCACATCTGCATGGCCCCAGAAATGATACAGACAGAGAAGGACAGACAGACATGGACACATTTCACCTTAATGGTGATTTGCTAGTATGCGTCTGCCCGGTCCAACGACTCCGACCTTTAATCAGATATAATCAGACATAAAGTGGCTTCAAAACCTTCAAACAGCATAAATGTATAGTTCATGTTACTCTAACGTTTACTCTGAGAAAGTAGAGGTAGACCCTCGATCAGGGAATCTTTATGGTGCCTTTGTCCTGGGCTGGTGTTAGGTGGTGTGTCTTAGGTTGTACTTCCCCACGATTATTATTTTCTTTGGTCGGTTTCCCTAGAGATATCCAGTTATCAGCAGCACAGGACTGGGGCTATTGTTTGAACTTACGCCATTTCTAACGTTCATTCCCACTGTGAGAATCCCAGCTGCCAGCCCTGCTTCAGTGGGATCATTCATGTTATTCACGCTCTGCCTGATGGGAAGGGCAATGCAATCAATCATTTCAAATTGAAGTTTTACATCCTTGATGCCTGTTTCTCCATTTCCTTCCCTGGCTGAAAAATTCCACATTGGACTGATCCCTAGGATTCACTGATCCCTAGGATTTAAACTCTTTCTCTTTGTGAATTCTTCTCCCAGACTCATTCGCATGTCTGTGAATCTCTAGTCCCTTAGTTCTAACCTCTCTCATAAGCAGGTTTCCAATTACCTGGCAGATAATCCACTCCTTTTACTAGCTTAAATTTTAGATATAACATATATAAGTAATATTACATATACAATTTTATGTAGATATTACATATCTAATAGGATTGCTCTACTTCTGTGTACCAAAGTCAGGTCTTTTCAGCATTGTCTAAGGGTTTCCATTCCTCTAGGTCCAAGGCCAAGGAGCCCCGTCAGAATCAGGCCTCTAATTACTTCTCTAACGTTACGTTCCACTAGCTTCCTCTCCACTCCCTCAGTCATCTCAGGATTGTTCCCACCGCAGGCCTTTACACTTGCTGTTTCCCATATTGGAAAGCTTTTCTGCTCAAATATCTATATGGTTTTCTCTCTCCCTTCCTTCAGGAGTGTACCTAAATATCATTTTCTCCCGTTAGCTTCTTTGGCCACTTGATTTAAAATTACAACCTCTGCTTCTCTGCCAAAACAAAACAAAACAAAACAAAACAAAACAAAGCTCCCTGTCTTCCTTCACTGCTTTGTTTATTTTCATTGACTTTTTTTTGCTCATTTAACATGCTATATATTTCACTTTTTAAAAACTACATTTATTTTTCATTTGTCTTCCCAATAGGAAAGGCAGGGATTTTTCCTTTTCTATTTTATATACTGTTGAATTCTTAGTACTTAGAGTAGTTCCAAGGTCATACATAGTAGCTCTCAAAAGTGTTTAGTGAATGAATGAGTGACTCTCTTAACTAGGAGACATTAAAGGATTGCAAAAGAATTTTGAATACACCCCCCACCATACACACACACAAATAACTAAGTCACTGATGTTATAAGTAATACACATTGAAGGCTCACAACTCTTTAGGAGCTTCGGGAAAATCTTGGACTTTAATGAGTTTATATCCTGAAAGAGCTGTGACTGTTAACTCCCATAAAGAAACTTATCAAACCAGACACCATAAAACACATTACTTGCCCTGATCCTGTGATGGTTGTATTACACAATAGAAACTAGATCCCCACTGGTAAGATGCAAACTCTCTTCTTACTAAGAATTTTTATTTCTTTTTGAGATAGTAATAAATGTCTAATATGTTTTTTCTAGAAAATATGTGAATTATGTCAATAAAAATGTATGCATATATTTATGAAAATAGAAGAGGAAGGGCAAAGAGTTATTTTTTAAAAGCTAAGATTTGTTAGAAACTATCTATTGAACATCAAACACCAAATCATTAGACTTTTCTGTAGCATTAAATGATAGGATGTTAAGTTCATTATAAATCAAGTCTATCTTCTAAGTTTAACTGAAGAACTAATCACAGAACCAAAGCTCACCCCTAGATGTAGGACAGACAAAGTGTCACTTAGTATGAGGCACAGAGATCAAAGTCTAGCAAGGCCCTTTATTTAAAATACACTGGGAGATTTAGAGTAAGTTTTTATGTCATTTTACCACACCTTGTGTTTACACATCCAATAAATGCGACCAACTCTAACATGGTACTGGATACAGAAATAAAAGAAAGTCTTCAGAACCTTGAAAATGGCTATGCAATAGAATCTTATTCTCCTAGAGATGCATCTTTGGCATCTCTCTTTTGCCCTAAAATTATGTGTCAGACTGGTGTCATGTTTGGCTTTTGCCTCATATGGCAACTAGCACACAAAAAAAGTCACCATGTGTTTATTAAATGAGCTAATAGTTATGTTATCCGCCTTGGTTTTCATTCCTTCTGAATTTGATTGAAGCCCAATTTTCCTTCTCTTTCCTTTTTGATCTGCCATTGGCAAAGTTCAAAAACTGAGATGTTACAACTGATTACAGTAGAATCATCTATGTTCACATTAATAAGTAAATACAACTTTGAATCACCAAGAAAAACTATTCCAGGTAACTAAACTGTAAGTTTTTTACATTAAACAATTTCTATTTTATCTATTTCCTAGTTCTGTGTATCAGCCAGTATGAAATCACTATTCTAGGGTGATTCACTCTGGCATCATTTTTGACATTGGACAAATCATTTTCTATTCTGACATTTAGTTTTCTCTTCTTTAAAGGGGGAGCCCTTTAATTAAAGTTACTCTTACCCCAGCATGTCCTGTTCTCCCTTCCCTACTTTATATTTTCCTCCAGTTCTAAGTTTCCATGATTTTATCAGATATATTTTTTAACTTCACTGGACCCATAATTAGTGAGGGGATTTTGTTACAGTAAAATGTTTAAAACCACGGTTTAATTAATTGTCCTGTTAATCATCTTTTAACATAACAATTTTTAACATAATATAACTTTAACATAACATCACAACTGTCACAGATTTTAACTCTCATTATCAGTATCTTAGTTTGAGCTACTGTAACAGAATACCATAGACTGGGTAGCTTAAATAACAAACATTTGTTTCCCACAGTTCTGGAGGCTAGAAGTCAACAAGCAGGGTGCCAGCATGGTCAGGTTCGGGGAAGGCTCTCTACTTCAGGGATCCCCACCCACTGGGGCTGTGGATCAGTACCAGTCTGGTCCATGGCCGGTAAGGACCTGGGCTGCGCAGCAGGAGGTGACAGGCAGGGGAGTCAACATTTCCACATTTCCACCTGAGCTCTTCCTCCTGTCAGATTAGCAGTGCCATTAAATTCTCATAGGAGTGCAAATCCTATCGTAAACTGTGCATACAAGGGATCTAGGTTGTATGATCTTTACAAGAATCTAATGCATCCCCCTCTCCATCCGTGGAAAAGATTGTCTTCCATGAAACTGGTCCCTGTGTGCCAAAAAGGTTGAGGACGGCTGCTCTACTTAACTCACAGATATCCATGTTTTTGTATCCTCACATGCTAGATAGAGAAGGCTGGTTAGTTCTGTTACTTTTCTTATAGGACAATAATCACATCATGAGGTCCCACCCTCATAACCTAATTACCTTCCAAAGACCCCATGTCCTAAAACTATTCCATTGAGAATTAACATTTTAAGATGTGTATATTGGGAGGGGAGTCACTGATATGCAGTCTGTAATATAAACTAATAACAATTAGCAATTATAAACACATTTAAATTAATTGATCAATCTAATTGATTTGAAAACTAATAGTGCTACAGAGATTCATTCACCGATTAGATGCCACTGGATTGATTTGTAGTGATATCAAGACAAAAATTTGATCTTCTTGGAAGTACTAAATATAATTTGTGTATATCAAAGACAACACAACAGAAACAAAAGAAGTCATGCAATTTAAGTATTGACAGTATTAATGTATAAACTTGATACACTAAAATACTTGGAACCTTAATGGGAAGTTTGAGATAGGGACACAATTTGATGTTTATAGTCATAAAATTTTTTCACTTCCAAAAGGACATTCAAACCAAGATTGAAAAACAGGTCATCTGTTAAACTAACAAGAACCATATGGCCTTGTAGATTTGTACTTATAAAATAATATTAAGCCTCTTTCAAAAACAGAATGAAATATATTTCATAATTTTCAAGTTAATCTAACTTATGACTAAAACGAACATCTAAATTTTATAGAATTTTCAAAAATGATCAACATGTCTCTCTGTAGGAAATTTGAAAAGGATACTATTACAAAAGCTGAATTCAAGATTTAATACAATGAAAACCAACATAAAATAGAGGAATAAATATCTTGCTGTGTATTAGATTAAGTGAATTCTTTCTTGGTTGTCTGAGGCCCAAGAGAGAGATAATCTAATGAAACTATGCAACAGAGGTTGGTACCTAATATGTTCCTCTACCTGCAGCGTTCAGAAAAGAAACCTCCCCTAAGTCAGCAGGACACATTAGGGAGGTGCTCTCTGTAACCTGAGGTCCAGTTCGCATAGCTCACACCAGAAGGCAGAGGAGGTGAAACTGTCAACAACCCAGTGGTCACCTGAGTCTTGTAATTTCCCCAGGTGACCTGTGTGGAACTCAACAACTATAGTCAATTAACAAATTTAAAAGGTCAGTTAGAGTGAGCATCCCCCAAAGTTCTACAATATGGCCAAGGACTTTGTACATTGTTCTTTTTTTAGTAGCCATTCCAAATATCATGAGATGCATTGTTACAGGAAGTCCCTTGTCCTCCTAAAAGCCACCTCACTTCTCTCTAATGAGAATGGCCCAGTCCTCTCCCAAGTCCACAAAGGGGAGGTGATAGCATTGCTTTTGTGTAAATAATATACTGCAACATTTTAAAAATCTTCACCTTAATACTTTTGTATTTTGTTTTATTTTGAATGATCAGCCTTTTTGGCCCCCCTTTTTTGTCCCCCAATTTGAGATGTATGAAGGCTTTTGCTCTCCCTGGGAGCGGGTGGAGGCAGCCGGGGCTTACCTGTACATTGACTTTAGACCAGTTGAATAAAAGTGCACCTTAAAAATGAAAAAAAAAAAAAAAAAAGATCGACTTCAGTGACAGAAACTTTCCCAGATGATAGCTTATTCTTTATGCCTATTTCCCAATTGTTTATTGAGCATTGCCCATGCCTAAGGCACTGGTAGGCCCTAGGTAATAAGGAATTCTGAAACATGATGCTTTCTGTCAAGGGATTTATACTCTGGGGCCAGGGAAGGGAAGATTCATATAGGAGTAACCAGGAGATACAGAGTAATGGCACATTTGACAGGAGAAACTTGTTGGAAGTCATAGAAGGAATCATGCATTGGTGTAGGGGTAAAGTAGAGAAATCATGAGACTCCTAAAATGAGTTAGAGGAGAGGAAGAACACTTCCAACTGGGGCTGGTTTTTCATTGCCTCTGTCTAATAGCCACTCTTCCATTTCAAAAGGCACAGGTTAGTGGGGTGGTTAGTGCAGGCAACAGGAAAGTGGGGCACAGGTCATCCAAGTTGAATCATAAAGCATCTAAGATGAGTATCCAGCAGAATGACAGGGATAGATTAAATAATTCAAACTATATATAGTGGGGAAATACACATGGTTTCAAACATCAAAATGGTGATTTATGATGTACAATTTGACAATTGCATAGAATTTATGCTGGATTAGAAATCACTATAAGAAATAGTGATGGTCTGAGATAATGGGGGAATGCGTGATTCTTGATCCTCCTGACGATAGTAAGGAACATATTAAATGGGATGTGAGTGTGCACCGTGCACAGCAGATCTGTTAGATGATTGTGGTTAAAGACTATACAAGCCAAGTTTCTGGTCTCCAGTTGCAGTTTTAATATATGATGGTGATGTCCAGGCCAGGATGCCATTCTGTCTGAAAAAGAAAATAAAAAATATTTAAATAAAATTCAGTGACAGATTTCTGAATGCCTTGCCTTACTTATTTTGCATTCTCTCTAGGGCCTGAATATATATTTTATATTATATATTTCATAAATGCATGTGTAACTTAATTGAGTTGAACAGCAAACTCAGTGCAGGAGCTAAACCATAAACCCCCTGACTCAGAACCAGACAGAAACTGGGAGAGCCCAGAGGGTAAAGGCCCTGTCATAGTCATCTGCAGCACCCGGGACAACACTTGGCACAGATTTGGACATTTTACAAATGTCAGTTGTATGTTTTTAAGTATAAAAAACACAGCAAAATTCTATGTTTAATGAGGATACCTTTATTTTTAATAGGGCCTTTAGTTCTCCCTTTGAAATAGTCTCAATCTGAGCATTTGTTTAGTAATTTGGCACAATTTAAGAATTATCTCTGGTAATGAAATCTTTTCTTAATCATCCAATTGGTAGTTTTGAGGGAGAAACAATTCTGTTTACTCTGTAGAATTATTATAGAGGTAGAATTAGACCGAAAAGACATAAATTAACAAACTAATGGAATTAGTACTTTGTTGTTACCTAAAAACATAATCAATTTTATTCTTTGAAACTAATAACACTGTTGCTAATACTTTTAGATTAGTGGTCCCCAACGTTTTTGGCATCAGGGAGCAGGATCGGTTTTGTGGAAGACGATTTTCCACCAATGAGGGTGGGCAGGGGGAATGCAGTATTTCTCATAAAGAGTGCACAACCTAATAGCTTCTCATACGAGTGCACACCCTAGATCCCTCACATGCGCAGTTCACAATAGGGTTCGTGCTCCTATGAGAATGTAATGTGTTCACTGATCTGACAGGAGGCAGAGCTCAGGAGGTAGTGCATGCTCACCTACTGCTCACTTCCTGCTGTGTAGCCCAGTTCCTAACAGTCCATGGACCTGTACTGGTACTGCAGTGACCTAGGGGTTGGGGAACCCTGTTCTAGATGAGCAAAATAATAGTAACTTAATCAAAAGTGGCTATGTAAAGATTTTAATTGACTTTAATATTACTTTGACACTTCTAGGTCACAAATTAGGTATATCTCCTAATGCTATCCCTCCCCCCTCCCCTCTCCCCACAACAGGACCCAGTGTGTGATGTTCCCCTTCCTATGTCCAAGTGATCTCATTGTTCAATTCCCACCTATGAGTGAGAACATGCAGTATTTGGTTTTCTGTTCTTGCGATAGTTTGCTGAGAATGATGGTTTCCAGCTGCATCCATGTCCCTACAAAGGACACGAACTCATCCTTTTTTATGGCTGCATAGTATTCCATGGGGTATATGTGCCACATTTTCTTAATCCAGTCTGTCACTGATGGACATTTGGGTTGATTCCAAGTCTTTGCTATTGTGAATAGTGCCACAATAAACATACGTGTGCATGTGTCTTTATAGCAGCATGACTTATAATCCTTTGGGTATATCCCCAGTAATGGGATGGCTGGATCGAATGGTATTTCTAGTTCTAGATCCTTGAGGAATCGCCACACTGTTTTCCACAATGGTTGAACTAGTTTAAAGTCCCACCAACAGTGTAAAAGTATTCCTGTTTCTCCATATCCTCTCCAGCACCTGTTGTTTCCTGACTTTTTAATGATTGCCATTCTAACTGGTGTGAGATGGTATCTCATTATGGTTTTGATTTGCATTTCTCTGATGGCGAGTGATGATGAGCATTTTTTCATGTGTCTGTTGGCTGCATAAATGTCTCCTTTTGAGAAGTGTCTGTTCATATCCTTTGCCCACTTTTTGATGGGGTTGTTTGGTTTTTTTCTTGTAAATTTGATTGAGTTCTTTATAGGTTCTGGATATTAGCCCTTTGTCAGATGAGTAGATTGCAAAAATTGTCTCCCATTCTGTAGGTTGCCTGTTCACTTTGATGATATTTTCTTTTGCTGTGCAGAAGCTCTTTAGTTTAATTAGATCCCATTTGTCAATTTTGGCTTCTGTTGTCATTGCTTTTGGTGTTTTAGACATGAAGTCCTTGCCCATGCCTATGTCCTGAATGGTATTACCTAGGTTTTCTTCTAGGGTTTTTGTGGCTTTAGGTCTAACACTTAAATCTCTAATCCATCTTGAATTAAGTTTCATATAAGGAGTAAGGAAAGGATCCAGTTTCAGCTTTCTACTTATGGCTAGCCAATTTTCCCAGCATCATTTATTAAATAGGGAATCCTTTCCCCATTTCTTGTTTTTGTCCACAAATTATTTAAATCAAGGAATTTGTATAATATGAAAGATTGGATAGAAACATTACTAATCTTTCTTATTTTCAACCTTGATAATGAATATATGTATATGTTGTCATGCCATGGTACACAAGTGGCCAACAAGGTGCTTTGAAATTTTATTTTAACATTCCTTCCCAGGGTAGCTACAAGCTAATTAAGTACATGTTTTAAGGCTATAGCTATGTTAATTTGTATGGCTGAATTAGCATATAGTACATTTTTAAAGTAAATAAGCATATATTTGTTTTTTCTTTTCTTATTTTTTGGGGTCTCTTTTTTAGTTGTTGGTGGTGTCAAAATGAAGGCCATAATCCAAATATTTTGTAATTATTTTTTTCCAGCTTTCTGACCTGGTGATATTAATTAATTAATATATTAAACATCAGAATTTAATATATTACTTCAGTTGGATTCTCAGAAGATTAATATGCCCATTTTACCTCTGTTTCCTCACCTCACCGTCTCCAGTTCAGCATACTTTCGGACCGATCTGCCCACACTTGCTTGCTTTCCAGAGATTCTCAGAGGCCAGGGTCAACCCAAAGCTATTGCTCAGCTTCTCATCAAAGTTTCTGCAGCATTTATTTCTGAGTGGTACTATTTAGAAATTACTATTTGTGTGTGTGTGTGTCTGTGTGTGTGTGTGTGTGTGTGTGTGTAGCCATATTCAAGGGAGCTATCTACTAAATCCAAGGGGATGATATGTATCCAGGTGAATTATTAAATTAATAAAAAAGCTACAGGTTATTAAAACTTTATGGATAGGCTGGGCGCAGTGGCTCACACCTGTAATCCCAGCACTTTGGGGGGCTGAGCCAGGCGGATCACAAGGTTAAGAGATCGAGACCATCCTGCCCAACATGGTGAAACCCCGTCTCTACTTCTCTACTAAAAATACAAAAATTAGCTGGGCTTGGTGGCACATGCCTGTAGTCCCAGCTACTTGGGAGGGTGAGTCAGGAGAATCGCTTGAATCAGGGAGGCAAAGTCTGCAGTAAGTGGAAATTGTGCCATTACACTCTAGCCTGGTGACAGAGCAAGACTCTGTCTCAAAACAAAACAAAACAGAACAAACAAAAAACCTTATGGATATAAAGGCAAAGGGACAGAAAGTAGGAAGAACTGAGAACTATTTTCCTTGCTTTTGTCCCAGGTATGAACCAGAAATACCTGGGAAAAAACCGAGTTTAATCAGGTTAGGTTAAGGTCAAGGGTGAAGGCTGTCCTGTGCAAATTGGCAATGGGGCCCTTTCAGCATACTGAAAAATGCAAATTAATTAATTAGAAATTTGAATCAAAGCCTCATCTTTGTTCTACCTTGAGTCAGGGTCTAAGATCAATTTGAAACTACTTTGTACCACAAAGAGGTTATGAGCAAAATGGTTGGCAATTCCTTTTTTTTTTTTTTTTTTTGCTTATTTACTTTTCCCTTCCAAATTTAGTTTCAATGATACATGTGCAGGTTTCTTATATGGGTAAATTGCATGTTGCTGGAGTTTGGTTTACAAATTATTTCACCAACCAGGTCCTCAGTACAGCATCAGATAGGTAGTTTTTCCATCCTCCTCATCCTCCAACCTCCACCCTCAAGTAGGCCCTGGTATCTATTGTTCCCTTATTTGTGTTCTATGTGCTCAGTGTTTAGCTACTATTTATAAGTGAGAACATGTAGTATTTGGTTTTCTGTTCCTGTATTAATTCGCTTAGGATAATGGCATCCAGTTCCATCCAGGTTGTGGCAAAGGACATAGTTTCATTTTTTATGACTGCATAGTATTCCATGGTGTATATGTACTACATTTCCTTTATCCATCCCACCGTTGATGGGCACCTTGGTTGATTCTATGCCTTTGCTATTGTGAATAGTGCTACAATGAATATACATATGCATGTGTCTTTATGGTAGAATGACTTATATTCCCTTGGGTATATACCCATGAAAGGGATTTCTGGGTCAAATGATGGTCCTGTTTTAAATTCTTTGAGAAATCTCCAAATTGCTTTCTTGGAAATGGCTGAACAAATTTGCATACCTTCCACCAATATACAAGTATCTTCTTTTCCCTAAACTTCACCTGCATCTGTTATTTTTTGACTTTTTGTAATATCCATTCTTAATGGTGTGAGATGATTGATTGGTATTTCTCTGATGATTAGTGATGCTGAGCATTTTTTCATATGCTTGTTGGCTGTCTGTTTATGTCCTTTAAGTAGGGTTGTATGTTTTTTGCTTGTTGATTTAATTTCCTTATAGATTCTAGATATTAAACTGTTGTCAGATGCATAGTTTGCAAATATTTTCTTCCATTCTGTAGGCTGTTCGTTTACTTTGTTGATAGTTTCTTTTACTTTGGAGAAGCTCTTTAGTTTAATTAAGTCCCGCTAGTCAATTTTTGTTTTTGTTGCAATTGCTTTTGGAGCCTTCATCATAAAATACTTCCAGGGCATATGTCCAGAATGGTATCTCCTAGCTTTTCTTCTAGGGTGTTTTTTAAACAGTTTTACATTTTCCATTTAAATCTTTAATCCATCTTCAGTTGCTTTATGTACATGGTGAAAGAAAGGGGTCCAGTTTCAATCTTCTATATATGGCTGGTCAGTTATCCCAGTACCATTTATTGAATAGAAAGTCCTTTCCACATTGCTTGTTATTGTTGACTTTGTTGAAGATCAGATGGTTGTAGGTAGGTAACTTTATTTCCATGTTCTGTAACCTGTTCCATTGGTCTGTGTGTCTGTTTTTGTATCAGTATCATGCTGCTTCAGTCACTGTAGCCTTGTAGCATAGTTTGAAGTTGGCAAACATGATGCCTCCAGCTTTGTTCTTTTTGCATAGGATCGTCTTGGCTATTTGGGTTCTTTTTTGGTTCCATATGCATTTTATGATAGTTTTTTTCCAATTCTGTGTAAAATGACGTGGGTATATTGATAGGAATAGCACTAAATCTCTAAATTGCTTTGGGCAGCACAATCATTTTAACAATATTGATTTTTCCTATCCATGAGCATGGAATGTTTTTCCATTTATTTGTGTCATCTCTGATTTCTTTAAGCAATATTTTGTAATCCTTCATGTAAAGTTCTTTCACCTCCTTGGTTAGCTGTATACCTAGGTATTCTATTCTTTTGTGGCTATTGTGAATGGGATTGCATTTTTAATTGGATCTCAGCTTGGATGTTTTTGGTGTATATAAATGCTACTGATTTTGGTACATTGGTTTTGTATCCTGAAACTTTGAGGAAGTTATCAGGTCTAAGAGCCATTGGGCTGAAACTTTAGAGTTTACTATGTATAGAATCATACAGTCTACAAAGAGAGATAGTTTGACTTTCTCTATTCCTATTTGTATGCCTTTTATGTATTTTTCTTGCCTTATTGCTCTGGCTAGGACTTCCAGAGCTATTTGGAATAGGAGTGGTGAGAGTAGGCATCCTTTTCATGTTCTGGTTCTCAAGGGGAATCTTTCCATCTTTTGCCCATTCAGTATAATGCTGGCTGTAGTTTTTCATAAATGGCTCTTATTATTTTGGTGTATGTTCCTTAAATGCCTAGTTTGTTCAGTTTTTAATGTGAAGGGGGTAACAGATTTTTATCAAAAGCCTTTATTTAGTATATTGAGATGATCATGTGGTTTTTGTTTTCAGTTCTGCTTATGTGATGAATAATGTTTATTGATTTGCTTTTGTTGAACCAACCTTGCATCCCATGAATAATGCCTACTTGATTGTGGTGAATTAGCTTTTTGATGTGCTGCTGGATTTGGTTTGTTAGTATTTTGTTGAGGATTTTAGCATCTGTGTCCATCAAGAACATTGTCCTGAAGGTTTTGTTTTGGGATTTTTTACATTGTGTCTCTACCAGGATTTGGTATCAGAATGATGCTGGCTTCATAGAATGAGGTAGGGAGGGGTCCCACCTTCTTGATGTGTTGGAGTCATTTCAGAGGGATTGGTACCAGCTCTTCTTTGTATGTCTGGTAGAATTCTGCAGTGAATCCATCTGGTTCAGAGTTTTCTCTGGTTAGTAGAGTTTTTTTTTTTTTTTTTTTATTACTGATTCAATTTTGGAACATGTCATCAGTCTTTTCAGGATTTCAGTTTCTTCCTGGTTCAAACTTGGTAGGTTGTATGTTTCTAGGAATTTATCCATTTCTTCTAGGATTTTTAGTTTTTTTGCATAGAGCTGTTTGTAATAGTCTCTGAGGGGTTTTTTTTTGTTTTGTTTTGTTTTTTGTTTTTTTGTATTTCTGTGGAGGCAGTGGTCATGTGTTTTTTTATTAGTATTAATGTAGCTAACAGTCTGTCAGTCTTATTTATTTTTTCTAACAAAATAACTTTTGGTTTTGTTGATCATTTGTATTTTTTGTGTGTTTCCATTTCTTTCAGTATGTCTCTAACTTTGGTTATTTCTTCCCCCTTCTAGCTTTGTGGTTGTTTGCTATTGTTTTTCTAGTTCCTCTTGTTGTGATGTTAGATTGTTAATGTGAGAAGCATGTAACTTTTTGATGTGGGCATTTAGCAATATAAAATTCCCTTTTAACACTGCTTTAGCAGTGTCCCAGAGAGTCTTGTATGTTGTATCTTTGTTTTCATTAGTTTCAAAGAATTTCTTGGTTTCTGCCTTAATTTCATTGCTTACCCAAAAGTCATTTCAGGAACATGTTGTTTAATTTCCACTTAATTATATGAGTTTTAGAGATCTTGGTTTTGATTACTTCTTATAACGCTGTGGTGCAAGAGTGGTTGGTATGATTCAAACTTTTTTCAATTTGTTGAGAATTTCTTTGTTGTCTAAGACATGGTTGATTTTACAGTATGTGCCATGTGAAAATGTGAAGAATGCATATTCTGCTTTTATTGGGTGGAGTGTTCTGTAGATGTCTGTCAGGTCCATTTGGTCATG
Source organism: Papio anubis (assembly GCF_008728515.1). NCBI lineage: Eukaryota > Metazoa > Chordata > Mammalia > Primates > Cercopithecidae > Papio > Papio anubis. The sequence continues at coordinate 116,114,887 of NC_044981.1, read as the reverse complement.
TGTCGAGTTTAGATCCTTAATATCTTTTTTAATTTTCTGCCTTGATGATCTGTCTAATACTGTCAGTGGGGTGTTAAGGTCTCCCAGTATTATTGTGTGGTTATCTAAGTCTCTTCATAGTTTTCTAGGAACTTGTTCGATGAATCTGGGTGCCCCAGTTTTGGATGCATATATTTAGGATAGTTAAGTCTTCTTTTTGATCTGAGCCCTTTATCATTATTTAATCGTCTTCTTTGTCCCTTTCGATTGTTGTTGGCTTAAAGTCCGTTTTGTCTGAAATAAGAATAGCAACTTTTGCTCCTTTTTGTTTTCTATTTACTTGATAGATCTTTCTCTATCCCTTTACTTTGAGCATATGGTTGTCATTGCATGTGAGATGGGTCTCCTGAAGATAGCATGAAACTATCTTAAGTTCTGCTTCTTTATCCAGCTGACCACTCTGTGCCTTTTAAGTGGGATGTTTAGCCCATATATATCCAGGGTTAACAAAGTGTGGATTTGATTCTGTCATCATTTTGTTAGTTGGTTGTTATGTAGACTTGTCTGTGTAGTTGATTTATAGTATCAATGGTAGTTTATTTATAGTGTCAATTCCATAGTTGACTTATAGTGTCAATGTAGGTGATTTATAGCGTCAATATACTTTAGTGTCTTTTTGTGGTGGCCAGCAACAATCTTTCATTTCCATATTTAGCACTCCCTTAAGGACCTCTTTTAAAGGAGGTCTGGTGGTAATGAATTCCCTTAGCATATGCTTGTTTGAAAAGGATTTTATTTCTACTTCAGTTGTGAAGCTTAGTTTGGCTGGATATGAAATTCTTGGTTGGAATTTCTTTTCTTTAAGGATCTTGAATATAGGCCTCCAATTTCTTCTGGTTGTAGGGTTTCTGCTGAAAGATCTTCTGTTAGACTGATGAGATTCCCTTTTGGCAGTGAATCCATCTGGGCCAGAGCTTTTTCTGGTTGGTAGATTTTTTTATTGTTTAGGTGTAGGTGACCTGCCCCTTCTCTCTAGCTGCCTTTAATATTTCTTTCATTTGCATGAATCTTGGAGAATTTGATTACTATATGTCTTGGGGATGGTGACCTTGTGTAGCATCTCTCAGGGGTTTTCTAAATTTCCTGAATTTGAGTGTCAACCTCTCTATTGAGATTGAGGAAATTTTCATGGACAATGTCCTTAAATTCTGAGATCATTTCTTTATATTGGTCTATTCTGCTGTTAATACTACTAATTGTGTTATGAAATTCCTATAGTGAGTTTTTCAGCTCTGTCAGATGAGTTTGGCTTTTCCTTAAAATGGCTATTTCATTTTTCAGCTCTCAAATCATTTTACTGGATTCCTTAAATTTGTTGGATTGGTTTTCAACTTTCTCCTGAATCTCTGTAATCTATGTTACCATCTAGAATCTGAATTTTATGTCTGTCATTTCAGTCATTTGAGTCTGGTTAAGAACCATTGCTGGGGAGCTAGTATGGTCATTTGAAGGTAAGAAGACACTTTGGCTTTTATAATTGCTGCGGTTCCTGTGCTGGTTCTTTCTCATCTGTGTGGGCTAGTATTCCTTTAATCATTGAAGTTGTTGTCATTTGGGTGGAGCATTTTTCTTTTATATTCTTTGATGCCCTTGAGGATTTGACCATGGTATAAGTTGAGTTTAGTCAACTGGCTTCATTTCTGGTTAATTTCAGGGGGACATGGCCAAGATCAGCACTCCTGGGCTGCGTGCTCTAACCCTGGGTGGCTGGGAACAGGCCTGTGATTTTGTTCTCTGGCTCCTTGAAGTTAAGTACCTGCTGCATTGGAGGGGCCAAGATATTCCCAGTCAGCTGGTAACAACACTCCAATGGGGAGTGGTTCACAGTAAAAGCATTTCATTGTGGTGGTGTCACAGTGAGGTCTGCTATAAATGTGTGCTGGTGGTTAAGTTGTCAAGGTCCACATGCATGTGCCCACGCTGCTGGCTGCAGGGTGGCAGGATCCATTCACACATGCATGCTGGCTTGGACAGACCAATGGCGGGGTGATGGGGTCTGCATGTGTGCTCATGCAGTGCTGGCAGTAGGGTGGCAGGGTAGAAAGGTCCACATACACCTACATATGCCAGCACATTGGTACGGTAGTCAGGAGAAGCTGCAGGTGAGTGCATGCTGGCAACATTGTGTTGCGGGGGTTGTGGGCAGGTACATGCTGGTGGGGGCCCATCTGTAGGAGCTCTCCGATGGTTAGACAGGGTTTTTTGGTGAAAGTGGTCACTAGAAAGCACCCCAGTTGAGCATCTGAGGCTGTGCTGCAAGCAGGTGAAGCCAGGCAGGGACTCTTGGAAAGACTGGTAGACAGGGAGATGCTCAGATTAGACTGTTCCCATTCGATGGTTAACATAACCCCGTTCTGTTCAGGTTCAGCTGTCAACAAAGACCAAAACCGCCTAGAGGAGCATGACAAGCCTTGAGGGCTGGGCTCCACTGTAGCCATTCCTGTGCCAAATTTTCTGGGCTACTGACAGGCTGAAGTCCTGTCCTTGCCACCTCTCCAGGAAGCTCTCCATGCCAGCTCAAATGTCTATGGGCATCGTGGGGTCCCCTGCAGCTGGGATTCTGAAAGTTCATGGCAAGAGTGGACCACTCCATGCCTATTTATCTCACTCCTTCCCCCAGGAGCTGCTCAGGGCCAGAAATGAGTCCTGGTGTTGGCAACCCTATGTAGGGTCCCCAGCTTCCACCTCCTTCAGTGCAGGGTCTGTGTCCTCCCCCTATCTCCTCTCACTGCCCTCCTTCTGAAGATCTGTTCATAATATGGCTGTCTTCTTGATGACCTAGTCTCTTGGGCAAACCTCTTCCTAATGCATCTAGTCAGCCACCTTGGGAATTGTTTTTAAAAGGGATTAGTTTGAGCCTGCACATGTACTAGCCTTTGGGTTTTACAGATCTATTTTTTTTATGGATTTTGGTTAAAGTCTTTATGGAAACCATTTCATGTATTTGCATACGTCTTACAAATGTTAACTTTGCTGCTGAAAGGTGGCATATCCTGGGAAATGGCAAAAGCTTAAGATCTTAGTGGCCAGCATTACTTTGCTTGGAAACAGAGTAGCAGAAGCAGCCTGTGTCCCAGACTGCTCTCCTGGGTTGTTGTCTCTCACAAGGATTCAGGTGCCTTCAGGGGAACATAAGGCACTGCAGCCCTATCTGGCCTCTTTTATCTTTTCCTGGAGTTTTTGTCTCTCTCCCATCTGCCTCCTGCCTTGTTTTCTGTCTCTGACCTATGAAATTAAGTCATTCTCTGATGGTCTTAGTTTCTCTTCTCTCCCCTTTGATTAAAACAATTATTCTTTACTTAAGATTACTAAATTAACATCTCTGAACCTTATCATGCGATTAAGCTCATGTTCAAGTGGACGAAAGTATCTGGATGTGCTCCTCTACTCCAAATTAAATCAGTCTAAATGGGAGTCATCCTTTTCTCTCCCAACCGTATACACACTTCTCATGTTGCTATTTTTAGGGAATGTTACTTCTATCTTCCCTGTAATCTTAACTCTAGAGATCAGTCATCTTTGACCTCTCTCTCTCTTTTACCCATCACATCCACGTGGTTTCTTTGTTCTTTCAGTTGTTCACCTTGGCTCCACATTCATTTTCTTCCCTGCCATCCTCTAGTTGAGGCCCTTTTAAACTCTAGGTGGAACCACTTGAGAAAACATTCTCGTTCCCTTTTCTTTAGTCAAGGTTTTTCTTATCCGAATTACTTTATATGTAGTGCTGTCAGTAATCTTTGTAATCTGCCATTTTGCTGGTAGAATGGTCCTGTTCTTTTTGAAAAAGGAAGAATGAAAGAAGGGAGATAGGGAGAGAGGGAGAGAGAAAAAAAGAGAGAAAGAGAGAGAGAAAATGCTCTTAGCAATCAGCTCTGCAACTAGCTTCAGCTCCCACCTATTCTCTATATCAACTAAATGCTACCATACTATTTACCTTTATTCTACTTTTCTACTTCTACCCCCTGCCCATTTCCTTTTCTATGTTTATAGTAACTTTTGTGCTACACCTAATTCCATCCCTATCTATGAAGCCATAAAGCCCACATTTACTTTCCAAGTTGAAAACAATTTTTCTCTCTCTTCTGTACTAATAAAGTACTTTGTTTTAAATTTTGTTATAAGCCTCTTCATTTGTGCCTTTGCATTTTAATTATTACATTATTTATTCTCATTCATTTTATTTGAGAATAGAAACTGAATCTTTGCATTTACCCAAGCACAATGTATTGAAAAATAAATAAATGTTGAACTTTTAAAGTTAAAAGGCCATTTAAATAATTTTTGTAAAACCAAGTGAAACTCAGAATGCCCTGACCCAAAATAGTTCAGTTATCTAATTCTATTCATATTCTGATTCCGTGAGGGTATTAGCTGACACTACTTAAGTCAGCATGCTGGTTGCACATTGTATGAGTAAATCGCCTCCCACTATGAATAAAATCATGTCCTTACACTGAACAGCATGCCTTAAGAAACAATGGCAAAATTTCAGACTCTAATGTTATTGAAATTTTAACATCCCTACAGTGAATTACTTCAATGAAATAACCTAATTAACGCAAATATATGAATACATCAGTATGTTTATATGTGCATATAAGCAAGATTCAGCTGTGTTTCTATTGCTTCAAAGTCTGTAGTGGCTTTATACTTTTGTACTATATACTAATTTTATTATGTATAAAGACAGTTTTCACCTTTCCCAACTCCAGATTATGTAGGATATTTGATATGCCAAGAATAGATATATATAAAAAACAATATGTAGATAAAACAAATTTTATTGCATATGACTAGGTAATCAACAATATAATAGAATGTCGATTTAAATTTAACTATTTATTAAAAGTTTAGTAACAGATATTCTTGCTATCATGAAGTGATGTCTGTAATTTCCTGAAGTTGCCTTTTAAAATCCCCAGACTTGTTTTCTTTCCCTCCCTCCCTCCCTTCCTTCCTTCCTTCCAACTGTTTTATACATCGATATACAATGCATTGCACATGTTTAAGGGATGCACTTTGATGAGTTCCGATGTGCATCTATACACGTGAAACCTTCACCACTATCAAAACGTAAACAGATCTATCATTTTAAAAAGTTTACTTCTGTCCTTAGTAATCTTTTCATCCTGTCCTTTACTGATATCGGTCCCCAGAAACCACTCTTCTGTTTTCTGTCACTTTATTAGTTTGTATTTTCTAGAATTTTATATAAATGGAATCAAACCTATGTACACATTCTGTATGGCTTCTTGTAATCATAATTATTTATTTTGTTTTTATTAATACATAACTGTACATATTTATAGGGTCATGTGATATTTTGGTAAATGCATACAATGTGTAACGATCAAGTCAGGGTAATTAGGATATCCGAGTTAGGCCATTGTTGCATTGCTGTAAAAGAATAATGGCTGGGTAATTTATAAGGAAATGAGGTTGAATTGGCTCACAGTTCTGCAGAATGTACAGGAAGCATGGTGCCAACATTTGCTCAACTTCCGATGGGGCCCTCAGGAAGCTTATAATCATGGCAGAATGAGACAGAGAGACAGCATGTCACATGCCAAGAGCAGGAGCAAGAGAGTAAATGGGGAGGTCTCAGACTCTTTTAAACAACCGGAACTCAGGTGACCTGAGTAAGAACTCACTCTTCACCAACGGGATTGTGCTAATCCATTCATGAGGAATCCACCCCCACAGTCAAATCACTTCCCACCAGGCCCCATCTTTATGACTGGGAATCACATTTCAACATGAGATTTGGAGTGGACAGACATCCAAACCATATCACCAACACCTCAAACATTTATTGTATCTTTGCGTTGAGAACACTCCAAATCTTCTCTTTCTGCTATTTTGATATATACAATAAATTATTGTTAAATATAGTCACTCTACTGTGCTATCAAACACTAGAACTTACTCCTATCTAACTGTGTTTTTGTACCCATTAACCAATATCTCTTTGCTCCCCCTAATTCTTACCCTTCTCAGCCTTTGGTAACCATAATTCTACTCTCTACCTCCATGAGATCAACTTTTTTAGCTTCCACCTATAAGTGAGAATATGGAATATTTATCTTTCTGTGTGTGACTTGTTTCACTTTATATAATGTCCTCCAGTTTCATCCCTGTTGCTGCAGATTACAGGATTTCATTTTTATGGCTAAATAGGACATTTTCTTTATCCATTCATCTGTTGATGGACATGTAGGTTGATTCCATATCTTGGCTACTATGAATAGTGCTGTAATAAATATGGAAGTGCATATATCCTTTTGATATACTGACTTCATTTCCTTTGGATATATATCCATTAGTGGGATTGCTATATCATATGGTAGCTCTATTTTTGTTTTTTTTGAGGAAACTCTTCACTGTTTTTCATAGTAGCTGTACTAGTTTACATTCCCACCAGCAGTGTGCTTGCCTTCCTCTTTCTCAGCGTTCTTGCCAGCATTTGTTATTTTTTTGTCTTTTTGATAATAGTCGTTTTAACTGAGGGTGTGATGGTGTCTTACTGTGGTTTTGATTTGTATATCTCTGATGATTAATGATGTTGAATATTTTTTATATACGTGTTGGCCATTTGTATGTCTTCTTTTGAAAAATGTCTATTGAGATCATTTACCCATTTTTAAATTGTATTATTTGGGGTTTTTTTTGGCTATTGAGTTGTTTAAGTTTTCTATATATTTAGTTATTAATGGATAGTAAGGTAGATGGTTTGTGAATATTTTTGCCCATTCTGTAGGTTGTCTCTTTGCTCTGTTAATTTTTTCCTGTACTGTACAGGAGCTTTTTATCTTGATATGATCTCATGTGTCTATTTTTGCTTGTGTTGCCTGTTCTTTAGAAATCTTATTAAAATATATATATTTGCTCAAACCAATGACCTTAAGCATTTTCCCAATCTTTTTTTCTAGTAGTTTTATAGCTTCAATTCTTACATTTAAATGTTTAACCCATTTCGACTTGATTTTTGTATATGGTGAGAGGCAGGGGTCTAGTTTCATTGTACATGGTGAGAGGCAGGGGTCTAGTTTCATTTTTATGCATGTGAATATCCAATTTTCCCAGTACCATTTATTAAAAAGACTGTTCTTTCCCTCAATGTATGTTTTTTGTGCCTTTGTCAAAAATGGTGCCTTTGTCAAAAATGTGTGAATTTATTTCTGGGTCCTCTATTCTGCTTCATTGGTTTATGTGTCTGGTTTTGTTGTTGTTGTTGTTTTGCCAGAACCGTGCTTCTTTGGTTGTTACAGTTTTGTAATCTATTTTGAGGTAAAGTAGTGTGATGCCTCGAGCTTTGTCCTTTTTGTTCAGGATTGCTTTGGTTATTCTGTGCCATTTGAGGTTCCATACAAATTTTAGAATAGTTTTTTTAAATTTATTTTTCTGAAGAATGACATGGATATTTTGGAAGAGATTGCATTGAGTCTGTAGATCACTGTTCCTAGTATAGATATTTTAACAATAATAATTCTTTCAATTTATAAGAATGAGAGTTTTTTTCATCTTTTTTTGTGCTTTTCAATGTTTTAATATTTTTTCAGTTTTCAGTATTTTAGTTTTCTTTGTAGAGATCATTCACTTCTTTGGTTGCATTTATTTGTAGGTATTTTGTTGTCTTTTAGCTATTGTAAATGAGATTGCTTTCTTGATTTCTTTTTCAATTGTTCACAGTTAGTGTATGAAAATGCTACCTATTTTTGTATGTTGATTTGTGTGCTGCAACTTTCCTGAATTTACTTTTCAGTTCTGTAATTTGATGGAGTCATTAGGTTTTTCTAAATATAAGATCATGTCACCTGTGAGCAAGTATAATTGGCTTCCTTCTTTCCAATTTGGATGCCCTTTCTTTCTTTCTCTTGCCTAATTTGTTTGGCTAGGACTTCCCATTCAATGGTGAATGAAAAAGGTAAAAGCGGGCATCACTGTCTTGTTCCAGATCTTAGAGGAAAGGCTTTCAATTTAGTTTTTCCTATTCAGTGTGATGCTAGCTGTGGGTTTGTTATATGTGGCCTTCATTGTTTTCAGGCATATTCCTTCTATGCCCAGTTTATTTAAAATTTTTATCATGAAGGGTTATTAAATTTTACCAAATGCTTTTTCAATTATCTATTGAAATAATTATACGATTTTTCTTCTTGATTCTGTTGATGTTATGCATCTCTTTTATTGATTTGCATATGCTGAACCATCCAAGCATCCCTGGGATGAATCCCACTTGATCACAATATATGATTTTTTTAATGTGCCATTGAATTCGGTTTGCCAGGACAGTTTTTCTTTGAACAACATGGGGCTTAGAGGCACCAACTCCTGCACAATGGAAATTTTTGTATAACTTTTGAATCCCAAAACCTTAAATACTAGTAGCTTGCTGCTGAGTGAAAGCCTTACCAATAACATAAAAGCTTGATTAACACATATTTTGTGTGTCATATGTGTATGTTATATATACTGCATTCTTACAATAAAGTAACCTAAAGATAAGAAAATGTTATTTAGAAAATCATAAAGAAGAGAAAATATATTTACTGTTTATTAAATGAAATTGGATTATCATAAAGGCCTTCATCAGAACACCAATTTGTTGGTTTACAGTTGTCCATAATAGTCTCTAATTATCCTTTGTATTTTTGTAGTTATAATATTTCCTTTGTTGTCTCAGATTTTGTTTATTGGGCCTTATTGTTTTTTTCTTAGTCAAGCTAAAAGTTTCTCTATTTGTTTTATCTTTTCAAAAAACAACCTTTTTATTTTGTGGCCTTTTGGATATTTTTATTCATCAGAAATAGCACTGATATTTATTATTTCTTTTCTTCCACTAATGTGGTGTTTGGTTTGTTCTTGCCTTTCTAGTTCCTTGAGGTGCATTTTTAAGATATGTGGTCTTTCTTCTTTTTTGATGAGAAGTGTTTATTCATGTAAACTTTCACCTTAGAACTGCTTTTGTCATATCCTGTAGTTCTTGTGTTTCCATGTTTATTTGTCTCAATACATTTTTAAATTTCCTTTTTAATTACTTCAGTTACACATTTGTTGATCAGGTGCATGTTGTTTAATTACCATGAATTTTTAGTTTCCAACATTCCTTTTGCTTTCATTTTGTTTTATTCCATTATAGTCAGAAAAGATACTTGATGTGGTTTTGATTTTTTTAAATGTGATAAAACTTGTTTTGTGACCTAACATATGGTCTGCCCTGGAGAATGTTTCATGTTCTGTTGAGAAAATGTATATTCTGCAGCGGATGGATGAAATGTTATGTAAATGTCTGTTAGGTCCCTTTCATCTGGAGAGCAGTGTAACTCCAGTGTTTCGTTGTTGATTTTCTGTCTTGATCATCTGTCCAATGCTGAAATCCTCTATTGGTTTGAAATCCTCCATTACTCCTGTATTGCAGTCAATTTCTCTCTCTATGTCTATTAATATTTGCTTTACATATCTGAGTTCTCCAGTATTAGGTGCATATATTTTCACAGTTGTTACATCCTCTTGCTGTATTTACCCCTTTATCATTATGTAATGACCATATATATAAAGATTCTTGACTTAAAGTCTGTTTTATCTGAATAAATACAGCTACTTCTGCTCTTTTTTGGTTTTTATTTGTGTGGAATATGTTTTTCCATCTCTAAATTTTCAGTATGTATGTGTCGTTAAGGGCAAAGTGAATTTGTTATAGACAGAATATTTGGATCATTTTTAAAAAATATATTCAGCCACTCTATCTGTTAATATAATAATTTAATCAATTTACATTCAAGGTTATTATTGATAGATAAAGTTTTACTACTGCCATTTTGATACTTGTTTTTGGATTTTAAAATAGATCCTTTCTTCCTTTTCCCACCCTCTTACTGTATTTCTTTATAGCTAAGTAAATTTCACTAGCAGTATGTTTTGATTCTCCACCATTTATTTTTAGTGTATCAATTATAGGTTTTTGCTTTATGGTTACCATGAGGCATACAGAAAATAACTTACAGTTATAGCACATGATTTTAAACTGCTAATGACTTAATCTTGATCACAGTGAAAGCAAAACCAAAACGCTAAACTTCAATATCATCCCCATCCCAACATTGTGACTTTTTGGTATTTCAATTTGTGTCTTTTTCTATTTACTATTTACTAATTAACTGTTGCTGTAATTATTTTTAATACTTTTGTCTTTTAGACTTCATATTAAAGATATAAATGGTTTACTTACCCCAGTTACAGTTTTAGAATATTCTGGATGTCTGTTTTCTTATTTTACCAGTCAGTTTAATAACTGCAGATGTTTTTGTTATATGTTAGCATCCAGTTCTTCTGTATTGAAAAACTCTCTTTTAATATTTCTTGTAAGACAAGTCTGGTGTTGGTGAATTCCCTCAGTCTTTGTCTGGGAAAGTATCTCTCCTTTGAGTTTGAAAGATTGCTTTGCTGGGTATAATCTTACTGTTTGGCAGTATTTTTCCTTCAGCACTTTGAATATCACATTCCAGTCTCTCCTAACTTGCAGGATTTCTGCTGAGAAGCCCCCTGAAAGTTATATCAGGACTCCATTGAATGTGATATTTTTATTTTCTCTTGCTGCTTTCATTATTCTTTGTCTTTAATTTTTGATAATTTAATTATGATGTGCCTTGGGGAATCCCTCTTTGGGTTGAATTTGATTGGTTATGTCTGAACTTCCGGTTTTTACCTGAAGGTTGTAATCTTTCTCTAGATTTGGGAAATTTTCAGCCATTATTTCTTTAAATATGCTTTCTAGGCATTTTTCTTTCTTGTTCCCTTCAGAAATTCCTATTACACAGAGATTAGTTCACTTGATTCTCTTATCCCATAATTCTTGTAGGTTTTCTTCACTCACTTTTATTCCTTTTTTTTTTCTTTTTGTTTCTCTGGTTGGATAATTTTATGTTCCATTTTCAAGCTTGCTAATTCTTTCTTCTGTTTGAGAATATCTGTTGTTGAAGTTTTCTAATGAGTTTTTTTCAGGTCAGTTCTTTTATTCTTTATTGCTAAGACTTCTATTTGGTTTTTGAAAAAGTGTTTCTATTTCTTTGTCATATTTCTCATTTTGTTTTTGGATTGTTTTCAAAATTTTATTTAGTTTTCTGTCAGGTATTTCTGTGATTGTCTGAACCACTTTAAGAGAATTACTCTAAATACACTGCCAGATGTCATAGATCTTCAATTCTTCTGGGTCAATTACTGGACTTTGTTGGTTTATTTTCATGGTGTCATATTTCCCTGAGTTTTCACAACTATTGCATCTTTATGTTGATTCCTGAGCATTTGATGAGACAGCCACTTCCAGTTTTTGCTGATGTTCTTTGGTGGTTTTAGACCTTTACAACTTAGTATTGACTCTTAAACACTGCTCTACTGCTACTTTCCATCCTGGGAAGAGCTTACGTTGAGCACCAGAACTGAAACACTGCACTATACTTAACATGTTGCCCTGTTACTGTTTCTTCTTTTAGAAAAACTTACAATGAGCACCATAACTTAAAACTTAGAACCATAACTATATTGCATCCCTGCCATTGTTTTCTAGTCTTGGGAAGACTTAAGTTAGCACTATGTATTAATCTCGATCTTTTAGTTTTTTTCCAGGCCAGGAAAATCCAGCTAGGGATTTAGGCATTCCCATGGATTGTGCCATCTGTGGTGCTATGGCACTGGCCAGTCTCTTTATTGTGGCACCCCCACTGACTGGAGCACAAGGTAGCTGCCAAAATCCATGCATCAGTTACTGTGATTAGTGCCCAGTTCATCACGGGTAGTTCAACTTTCTTGGTACACCCAATTGCTCCCCTGGAAAGGAGTCAGGGTGGGCTTCCCATGAAGATTCCAAAAGGGAGGAGATCAACCATCCACCTCTCATTTCCTCCAATCACCATGGAAACCACAGATCTAGAGAAATTCTCTTTGAGAGGTTATGCCAGCTTGGGAGAGGGGCTGGAACAGTCTAAAATGACTATTTCTCTTTCTGGTCACAACGTCTCTGCTACCCTAATGGGTTTCTCTACTTTCCCTCTTTGCTCTGGTGAATTTAGGGAGATATTCTTGTCTTTTAATAGTTTCAAGTTGAATTTCTGTGGGGGAAGTGATGATTCTTGGGATATTCTATTCTGTCATCTTGTCACTCATAATTATTTTAATATTCAAAGCCCATTGAATGGATATTCCATGATATATTTTGTTTTCATTTACCTGCTGTTGGGCCTTTTGGGCTATTTCCAGTTTTTTGCTATTACAAACAAAGCTGCTATGCACATTCATGTATGAGTTTTATTTGTACATGCACTTTCAGTTTTCTTGAATTATCTAGGAGTAGAATGAGTATATCATATGGTATTATGTATGTTTAAACTTTTAAGAAACTATTGGACCATTTTGCAAAATTCTATATTTTACATGGCCACTAGCACTATATGAAAGTTCCAGTTGTTCCACATCCTTTTCAACACTTGACATGGTTTATCTCTTTAATTTTAGCCATTGTAATAGGTATACAATAGTAGCTAATTTTGGTTTATTTTGAATTTCCCTAATACTACTGATGTTGAGCACCTATTCATGTGTTTATTTGTCATTAGTATTAGTTTTCTATTGCTGTAAAACATTACCAGGAACTTAGTTACATGAAACATGAGTCATTATTTTCTCACAATTCTGTAGCTCAGAAGTTCTGGTGGGCTCAGTTAGTTTCTCTTTTTAGGGCTTTACAAAGCTACTTATCAGTGTATCAGCTGGGCTGGGCTCTTACCTGGAGGTTTTAGGAAGAATCCACTTTCAAGCTCATTTACATTTTTATGACAAGATCAGATCCACGCAGACAATCTCTGTTATCTTAAGGTCAACTATCCCATATATCATCACATAGTCAACAATGTGATGTCATATTCTTAGCTTTGATGATTAGACTGGATTTTATTTGAGAGGCCATTTTAGAATTTCTGCATGCTACACAACTCACATGTACTCTTTGTTAGAGTATCTGATCAAATCTCTTGCCAATTTTTAATTGGGCTATAAGGGGTACAAACCTTTTACGAGGTATATACTTTGCAAATATTTTCTCTCAGTTTGTGGCAGTCTTTTAATTCTATTAATAGTGTCCTTTGAAGAGCAGAAATTTTCAATTTTGATGAAATCTAAATAAATTTTTTACTTAACGGATTTTATCTTTAATGTTATATTCAATATATCTTTGGCATATCTTAGGTCACAAAGATTCTCTCCTGTTTTCTCTTAGAAGTTTTATGGTTTAAGTTTTACATTTCAGTATGTTTGAATTTGTCTTTGTAAATAATGCAAAGCATAAATTGATGTTTATTTTACGTATAGATATTCAGTGTTTTAGCACCATTTGTTGAAAATATATTTCTCTATTGAATTGTTTTGTTAGTTTGTTGAAAAATCAGCTGTCCATATGCATGTTGGTCTATTTTGTTACTATTTTCTGTTCCTTTGATCTGTTTATGTATCTTGATGCCATTACCTTGCCCTGTTAATATGAGACTTGAACTGTTAGTCTTTGAATATGTTTCCCCTGTAACAAAGTTGTTTTGCCTATTCTAGTTTCCTTATGTATCCGTATGAGATTTAGAATCAACTTGTCAAATTCCTTATATTAAAAAAGCCTGCTGGGATTTTGATTGAGATTATCTTAAATCTGTTGGTCAATTTGGGGTGAATTGATGTCTTAACTATATTGAATCTTTCAACATATGTATATGGTCTATTTATTCACTTATTTAAGTATTTATTTAATTTAAGTAATTTATTTAATTTCTGTCACCAAAATTGTATAGTTTCAGTCTACTGATCTTGAACAAAAAATATTACATTTATTCCCAAGGATCTCATATATTTATATTATTGGAAATATTATTATTGATTTTTAATTTTGAATTCTTCTTGTCAGTATGTAAAAGTTCGATTTATTTTCCTGTATTACCTTGTATCCTGAAAGATGGCTAAACTCACTTATCCCTTACAAAAGTTTTAATACATGCCATTAGATTTTCTACATAGTTACAATCATGTCATCTGCAAATAAAGACAGTTTTTCCTCTAATTTCCAATCTGCATTCCTTCTATTTCTTTGTCTTGCCTGCATGCACTGTCTACAGCCTTCAGTAAGATATTAAATAGAGTGAGTGAGAATGTATACTCTTGTCCTATTTCTAATTAGGTGAGCAAAGCCTTCAGTCTTATATCACTAAGTATGATGTCAGTTCTAGGTTTCTGTAGCTGTCCTTTATCAGGTTAAAGGAGTTGCCTTCTATTCCTTGTTTTTTGAGATCAGGATTGGCTGCTGGAATGTTTTCAAATGTTTTTTCTCCACATATTGAGATGATCATAATTTTTTTTAGTTTGTTAATAGGATGAATTACATCAATTGTTTATCATATATTAATCAATGATATATGTATCAATGATCAATGTATCAATGTATCAATGATCAATGATCATGATGTATTTTAATGCACATATTATAGTGTTTGATCTGCTCTATTTGATCTGCCTAGATAATTTTTGCATCTGTGTTTATGAGAGATATTGGGTTCCAGTTCTCTCTTATTTTGATGTTTTATCTGGTTTTGTTTTTTGGGTAATGCTGGCCCATAGAATGAATAAGGAAGTATTCCTTCTTCAATTTTCTGGATATGTTAGTGGAGAATTGGTGCTATTTCTTCCTTAACTATTTAGTATACTTAACCAGTGAAGCCATCTGGGTCTGGAGTTTTCTTTGTGGAAAGGTTTTTAAATAACCAATTTGTTTTATTTAATAGATATAGAGATATTCATATCTCCAATCCAATCTATTTCTTCTTTAGTGAATATTGTTAGTTTTTATATTTCATGGAATTGATAATTTTATAAGTTATCAAATATTTGGATAAAGAATGATTTGTAATTTTATTATCCCTTTGATGTCTGTGGGATCTGTAGTGATATCTTCTCTTTGATTTCTGATATTGATAGTTATGTTTTCTCTCCTATATTCTGGATCAATTTGATGAGAGCTGTTATAAACTGTGGTCTTTGATCTGCTCTATTATTTATATACTCAAATAACTGGATTTTTGGTTACATTTATTTTTAGAGAAAAAATGTTTCTATGTTTTCTAGTCTAATGATTTCTGCTCTAATTCTTATTATTTACTTACTTTTATTTACTTTGGACTTGCTCTTTTTTTTCCTACTTAAGGTGGAAACTGCTGTATTTTGAGACTTGACTAGGTATTTTGTCCTCTAAATTTCACCCTATATATTGCTTTAGTGACATTCCACAAATTTTAATTTGATGTGTTTTCATTTTTATTTTATTCAAAATGTTTTCTAACTTTTGATATATTTTTTAATACGTAGATTACTTACAGTGTGTTATTTATATTCCAAATATCTTGGAATTTTCCAGATCATTTTGTTTGTGTTTTCCAGCATAAATCTCTTTGGTCAGATAATGTACTTTGTATGACTTGAATATTTAAAAATTTGTTGAGACATTCTATATATTAAATTATGGTTTATCTTGATAAATATGCTATGTGCACTTGAAAAGAATGCATATTCTGTTGTGATAGAGTGTTTTATAAATGTTAATTAGGTCAATTTTGATGATACTGCTCTATATTCTTTATCTTCTATAGCCTTATTGATTTTTGATTGGCTTATTCTATCAACTGTTAAGAAAATCATATTGTGATTCTTTACTGTGTTTATAAATTTGCCTGTTGATTGTTGTACTTATGTTATTGCTTCATGTGTTAACAAGCTCTGCTATTAAATTCAAAAAGTTTTAGGATTGTTTTATGCACCCAGTGAATTTTCCTTTTTGTCATTATGAAATCACATTCTCTTATTACTGGTAATATTCTTTTTTTTCTGAAATCTACTTTTTATAATGTTTGTTTTGTTTAGCGTTAGTATGGCATATATTTTTTCATTCTTCTATTATTGGTATCTTTATAAAGTAGATTTTCTAGAGATAACATATAGTTGGTGCTATGGTTTGGACATTTGTCCTTTCCAAATATCATGTTAAAATGTGAGGTGTTTGGGTCATGAGAGTGGGTCCTTCGTGAGTTTCTTGGTGCCTTCCTTGTGTTAATAAGTGAGTTCTTGCTCTGAATTCACATGCAATATGGTTGTTTTTAAAAGTGTGGTACCTCCCCTTCTTTCTCACTCCCTCTCTTGCCATCTGACATGCCTGATACTGCTTTGCCTTCTGCCATGAGTAGAAGCTTCCAGAAGCCAAACAGATGCCAGCACCATGCTTCCTATACAGCCTACAGAACCATGAACCAATTAAACCTCTTTTCTTTATAAATTACCCAGTCTTCAGTGTTTGTTGGTAGCAATGCAAGAATGAACTAATCCAGTTAGATCTTGTTTATTTAAATTAATTTGACACTCTGTTCCGTATATTGGGTTAAATTACATTTAATGTGATTATTAATATTGCTAAAACTGTTTAAATTTATCATTTTGCTATTCATTTTCTTTTTGTCTCCCTTTCTTGTATTCTTATCATTTTATTCCTCTGCTATATTCTGGATAGATTATATTTTTAAAATTCTACTTTCTCCTGTATTGACTTTTTGCTATATCTATTTGTTTTGTTACTTTGGGTGTTTCTGTACAGTTTATAGTACATAACTTATCACATTCTACCCTCTTGTGATATTATATCAACTCACATAGAATATAAAAAACATTATAATTGTACACTTATCAACTCCAAGCACTGAGGTATTATCATCATATATTTGATGTTATGTATATTATAAACCTCATATTACATCATCCATTTATGTAAGCAGTTAATTGTATTACAAAGATAATTTTAAATAAAATAACTTGTATATTTTGCCATGTATTTACTAAATAAAATTCTCTTTCTTTTTTTGGCAGATCCATATTTCCATCTGCTATCATTTTTTCTGCCTTGAGGCCTCCTTTTATGTTTTTATTCTGTTAACTATCTTCTGCTGATGAATGTTTTTAGCTTTTATATGTCAGAAAATAAAGCACTTTATGTCACTTTTGCTTTTAATAGACATTTTCAATAGCTGTAGAATTTTAGTATGACAGATTTCTTCTTATCTTTCAGTTATTTAAAGATGCTGCCCATTATCTTTTCATTTGCATTATGTTTTAATGAGAACTTTGCTGTTCTTCTTTTCTTTTTTCCTCTGCATGTAATGTTTATTTTTTCCTTTAACTGTTTTTAAAATTTTCTTTTTACCACTGTTTTTAAGTTACTTCCTTATGTTGTAATTTGGCATGGCTTTTTTCATCTTTCTCTAGTTTGAGTTTTATTGAAATTCTTAAATCTGTATTTTTATGGTTTTTGCAAATTTTTTAATGACCATTATTTCCTCAAATAGTGTTTTTTGTCTTTAATCTCTTCTTGGCGACAACAATTACACTTACATTCGACTACTTTATGTCAGAATATACTGATGCTCTGCTTATTTCCAATTTTTTTCTTTTGAATTATTTTTTATCTTCTAAAGTTCATTAATCACCTACAATGTCTAATCCATTAATACTCTTGTTGTGTGTTTTCTTTCCTCTCATTTTAGTTTTTATTTAAGGTATTTCAACCATTTTTTTATCTTCCGTGTCTCTACTTAGCATTTTGAAAATATGGAATACAGATATTAGTCTGGTGCAAAAGTAATTGCTGTTTTTGCCACAGCAATTACTTTTGCACCAACCGAATACAATAACTATATCAGTATGATTGTAAGTTAATTCTGACACCTGTGTCGCTTATGTGTTTAAGTCAATCAATTGTTTTTGTTGTTGTTTTTTCTCTCCATTAGTCATATGTTCTTATTTTTTTATGCCTGGTAATTTTTTATTTTATGACAGACATTATGATTTTACCTTGTTGGATGCTGGATGTTTTTGTAGCCCTATAAATATCCTTGAGCTTTGAGCTAGGATACATTTAGTTGCTTAGAAACAGGTTGATTCTTTCATATCTTGCTTTTAAGATTTGTTACATGGAACCAGAATCATGTTTAATGTAGGGGCAATAATTCTCTGAATGAGGCAAAATACTTCTGCCTCTCTAGGTGAGGCAAGATACTTTTCCCAGTGTTCTGTGGGGCTGGGCACAGTAATACCAGTTCTGGTTCAGCATGAGTCCTCAAAGTCTCTCAGGTACTTTTTTTCCCCTGGCTTTGGGCAGCTTCCTCATGCACATGTGCTAACAAGTACTTTGCTAAATATTTGTGAATGACTCTTAAGATCTCAGGAGTTGTATCTGTGAAACTCTCTCTCTTTTAGGATCCTGTCCTTGAAAGTCTAACTAGATATGCCCCAGACACTCATCTCCTTCTGTATGCAAGAAATATGCTGGGATTTGCCTGTGTTACCTTGCAGTCTGAAAACTCTCTCAGGGCCATATGCCGTGGCCGTTAAAAGGCTCACATCATTTGTTTCTCATCTTTCAGGGGCCAATGACGTGCATCATTTCATAACCATGTCTTTAGAATCAATTTCATGTATTTTGTCCAGATTTTGTGTTGTCTTAGGTGACAAAAATCCAGTCCTTGTGACTCTAAGATGGAAGTGATATTCCTCAGGCTTATTTTTTTAATTTTATATTTGTTTTTAAATATTAAGATGAGAGATTTTAAAGTCGTATTTACAAGCATGTATTCACAACTAATATATCATAGGTTTGGATAGAAGTTTTTTATTAAATATGGAATCTCAAATTGAATATAAGTGGCATTATATATTATATTGTTAAAAATTATTTTTTTATTAGAAACATCTCCATATAAGAATTTCCGCTAGAAGAGTTCAACTTTCAGATCTGATGAAAATTACCTTAAATTGTTTTGAATTATTATCATTATTGTGCTCATTTTTAAGTTGTATTTCAATATCTATTTTCCTCAAGTTTCATATTTGAAACCACTAGTAAATATTAAATAATATATATCTAAGAATAAAATGTTTATCTCTATATAATGAGCAAAGTCAACATTGACTAGAAAACAAAGTTCAAACTCTTCAGCAAGGCCCTCAGTGAGGAGCTGCATGCCTACCTTTTGTTTTTCTGTAACCTTATCTCCTCTTCCCTGCGTTATACTATAAGTTTGCATAGTACTGAACAGCTTATAGAACTCTGCACCTTTTCTGCTGTTTCTTGCCTCTGCACTGTCTTGTATGCTGTTCTTTTCTCCTAGTGATGCCCTTTCTGCCTTTTTTAACTTGGAAAATTTGTAGTTATGTTTTGAGGCATGTCAGATGCTATTTTCTGTAAGAAGTTTCTCCGAATTGCCTCACACTGGGCACAATGCCCCCCTCTTTATCACCTGGGAAGACATCCATCTCTGCACACATCATTTCATATTGAAATTATCTGTCTACCTGTTTGCATTCCTGAAAAATTCAAAAGCAGCTATTTGTATTTATGGGCTGGTAACCCCATTATCAAGCAGAATACTTGTCACAGAACAGGTATTTAGTAGCTGGTGTTAGAAATAAAAGAACTGTTGGTTGAGTGAGATTCTTTCTCATTCTGAGTGAGTATTTTTCTCAAATGTTTTAGAAACTTTATTTGTGTGTGATTTATTTATTTGATATACTTACTGTCTTTTCATAGTTTGAGTTTCTTCTTTTGCTTTGTAATTTTATTCTTTTAGTTCTTTTTTTGTAGATACTTTGAACTTGTGCATACTGTTCTCTGTCATGAGTTTGCATGACCTTCTAGGATGATCAGCTTTCTACCCATTGGTGAAATGCTGTTGGTATGCACTCCTGAAAAGGACAAGTTAGTTGTTATAGTATAGAAATACTTCCTTATCAGTTTACAAGCAGTTGCTTTTTAAAACTCTCTCAAATAATATTTCTATCCTGAACTCTGGCCTATCTCTGGGATCACCAGGACCTATACATAATTCAGCTACTAAATAGTATTAACTATTTAATAATAGTTAATTATAATTAATAGTTATAATAATGTGTAATATATAATATAGGGCTTATTTCACTGTGTTAAAATACAAGAGCAGAGTTCTTTCTGATTACTGGGTGCATTTACCATAAACATTTTAATTTGTTAAAATATTACCCTTTCTCCCATTTAAGTCTTAAGTCTTAACATTGAGAGGTTGGACACTTTTCTGCTATGCTGGAAGTGCTATCTACCACTTATGGAGGTAGAGGGCTTCCTTGATCCTCAGTGATTCTCTTTTGGCCAGCCTGTATGTTTTACTGTGAAATCATAGAAAAGTGATACATATACCATAAACTATGGGGGGAGTTATGCCAATCTTAGTCCTAAGCTAGGAATTTATCAGTAACTTTAACCACTTGTTCCTCCATGAAGCCTATTTCTGGCCTCCTAATATTTACAGGGTAATTATAGCTTCTTTTCTAGGATAGACAGAGACATTTAAGCTTGGCTTGCCACTTTTCAAATCCATTTCCCAGTACCTACTTGGGGATTACCCTATTTCTGGCCCCAACCTGCCCTATAGGCTCTTTCTGTAATTAGTCCACTAATATTTGTCAATGGCTTTTCAGTCTTGATCACTTCTTTCATTTATGCTTGCTTTCTTTTCTCCAGGAGCACCTTCATATTTTATATTTCTACTCTAGAAAGCGATCCTCTTGGTAGCCATTTGAAAAATTTCCTCCCTTCAAATCTCACTTTGCTTTGGAATATCCCATATTGGTCATTTGGAATGTAGAGATTTTACATAAATTACTAACTTTTACTGTTTTGAAAAAAATGGTAACTATCCACAAATCTGTATTATACACAGATTTCTAGTCTCTCCTGAAAGGGTTAGTGAAGCTCCTGGTGTCTCAATAACATTTAAACTCATTGTATGTGGAAGGGCCTTTAACCTTATACTTTTATAATATATTGTTTTTGAACTTTTTAATACAATTTGCAATTTTAATGAATTAAATAATTTACTAGTATCTGGGCATGTTGCTATGTAAATAAATTAACTTTGTGAGTAACTCTGATTTTTCAGTTATTTCAGGTTTGAATTTTCTTAAATTCAGTAACATTTATTTCCCTGTGTTGCCAGTTCCTAAATCTTCCTGGATTACTTTCATGTTGAAAAATCATCTTATTCTCAGAATTAATGAGACCAGAATAATGCACTTTGAATACTTAAAAGATTCCAATTGTGCTAGAGCAGTGGGCATATTCTGCCAGTGGACTTCAAAGGCAACGGTGCTGAGAGTTTCAAAAGCAAGAGTTTACATGGTCATTTGAAGTCCACACTATACTTCACCTTGAGCTGCATTTCGGCTTTGTTTACATTGTATGTATAACACTGTAGGTGATCTATTGGGCTAGTATGAGACATCTCTAATGAGAGTCTTTTTAAGTAACCTTCAATATAGACGGACACATATTTGATGCATTACAAGGAAAGTAGGCCAATTAGAGATAAAGCTTAATAGCTTCAAGGAGGGAGCTGGAAGATTTACTTACACTTGACAGTGAAGAAGCAAAACATAATCTTAGTAAAACCCTTATATTTAAGAAATGATATCTTCCTTTAAATAAATAGATTTTCAGATTTTGAGCTTCACAAATGAAGTAATTTTATCCTGGTTTTGATGGACAAAATCATCAATTTCTTTTTATCTGTAGGCTTGTATCAATACTCTATAAAACAGGAGATATTGTAATATGCTAATTTATGCCTTGATTTTTCCATTAATACTATGAAAAAAGCTTCATTTTTCCCTGAAAACTATTCTAGTCACCCTTACTCCTTTATAATACATTCTTACATGCTACTTAGGAACTCTCTTTAACAATGTATAAATTTTCAGACTTTCGTTTCTAGGATGATAGTAGATTAATATTTTAAAAGAATAACACTACCTATAAATGTGTCTATAAAGAAAAAAAAGCTGGCTAGGTGCTGTGGCTCATGCCTGTAATCCCAGCACTTTGGGAGGCCAAGACAGGTGGATTATCTGAGGTCAGGAATTCGAGACCAGCCTGGCCAACATGATGAAACTCCATCTCTACTAAAAATAGAAAAAATAGCTGGGCATGCTGGTAGGTGCCTGTAGTCCCAGATACTCGGGAGGCTGAAGCAGGAGAGTTGCTTGAACCCGGGAGGCAGAAGTTGCAGTGAGCTGAGATCACACTATTGCACTCCAGCCTGGGTGACAAGAGTGAAACTCCGTCTAAAAAACAAACAAAAAAAAAAAAAAAAAAAGAGAGAGAGAGAGAAAGAAAGAAAGAAAGGAAAAGCTGAGCAGGATCACACATGCTTGTAGTCCTATATACTTGGGAGGCCAAGGTGGAAGGATCATTTGTGCCCGGGAGTTAGAGGCCAGCCAGACAAAATACTAAGGCCATAAAAAAAAAGAAAAGAATACAAATACTTATAAATATGTATACAAAGAATAAAAGCCAGGCATGTTGGCACTCCCTGCTACTTGGGAGGTTGAGGTGGGAGCATCATTTGTGCTCAGGACTTACAGACCAGCCTGGGCAACACAGTGAGACCCTGCTTCTTAACAAACAAACAAACAAACAAAAGAAGAATAAGGATCTTCAGGATCCAGAAGTGAAGAGAAAAATTGATGATTGGAGTGCCATGGCTCTGAGGGAAGTCCTATCAGTCTTAAAAAATTGGAATCTTTTGTTTCAATATATACAGGACATGGTCTTGTGCCCAAATGAGGAAAGGAAGTATTCCAACCTTAGATGAAAATATGGCTTTCATAGGTGGGAACTGAACAATGAGATCACTTGGACTCGGGAAGGGGAACATCACACACCGGGGCCTATCATGGGGAGGGGGGAGTGGGGAGGGATTGCATTGGGAGTTATACCTGATGTAAATGACGAGTTGATGGGTGCTGATGAGTTGATGGGTGCAGCACACCAACATGGCACAAGTATACATATGTAACAAACCTGCATGTTATGCACATGTACCCTAGAACTTAAAGTATAATAATAATAATAATACATAATAAAATAAAAGAAAAGAAAAAGAAAAATGGAAAATGAAAAAAAAAAAAAAAGAAAATATAGCTTTCCGAGAGTTTAATCCTCTTTAAAGAGACGAATGAGAAAATCCACCTAAGCACAGAAAGATTTTAAGAAAGCTAACTTTTCACTGAGACTTGTGTAGGTTTGTGACTTGTTTTTACATTATCTATGGGTTCCTGGATGGCTTATTCATTTGGGGTTTCTGACAGAAGAAAACTCAATGTTATATTGGAAGAACATCTTCTCAACACAGGATTGCTTTGGAGGAAGAGGATTGGAGGAGAAGAAAACCCTGATAAGTATAAGTTCATAATTAAAGAATATACAAAATATTGCAGAAGTCACAACAAACAAGAGAACCAAAAATGGAAAGTTTAGGACAATAGAAGAATAATCTGTAGTATAGCATACAAGTGCTTATAATGATTAAAGATATGAAAGAGGAAATCCAAATCCTAAGAGTATAATTGCACTCTTTATTTGAGCCAATGCTATAGTATCAAAAAAAACAAATCTCATTGACTTAATACTACAAAGAATATTTCTCATTCATACCAGAGTGTGACCAGGTATGTAGTGCTGGCTTTGCATGTGCTGAATAAGAGTTCCTGACTCCTTTCATTTTGTGTTATAACCATTTTGTAAGGTGTCCTCATAGGACTCAGGCAGACATTGAGCAGGAAGAGAAGGAGAAGTATCTCACAGAATGTTTATGAACCCAAAGCTAGAATACAACATAACTTAGTGCTAACCAAATTGCAAAAGAAATGGAAACAGGATCGGTAGGCCTCTGGTCAATCTCTACCTACATATAAAAATTTGACAGAGTTTCAATTAGATATTATCAGAAATGTAAATTGTAGGCATTCATTGTTTCATTTCATATAAATGGATGTTACAGAGATAGATTTATTACTTTGTCCAGGTACCATCCCAGTTACTGGCGATGGAGGAAATGAACAAAAAAAATCCCATGTTCCTACCACAGTAGAGTTTACAAATCCTACTTATGGAGGCACACAGTGAGCACATAAAGGATTAGTGAGAGTATTGAGTGGTATAAAAATGGAGCAATATGAAATGATGCAGAGAAGTGTGCCTTGCTATAATAGGGTGTTCAGGAAGGTCCTCCTCTAGCCCTCATCTCCAGTAGGTGATATTTGAGAGACATTTCCCTGTTGCTAAATTCAACATTTAGTTGTTTTCACTTTATCATGCTTGATCTGTTAGCTGCATTTAGGTCTCCTGCTCATGTCCTCATTAAAAAAAAAAAAAAAAAAAAGCTTCACTTGGTTTCCAAGGTATCACCTTCCACTGTATTTGTCCTACCTCAGTATATTAGTTTCTTATGGCTGCTGGAATAAAATATCACAAACTTAATGGCTTCAAACCACACACATTCATTGATAAATTCATTTGGAATTCTCGAGGTCACAAGTCCAAAATGGGTCTTACTGAGCTACCAACAATGTTTCAGCAGGGCTGCCTTCCTTTTTTTTTTTTTTTTTTTTGAGACGGAGTCTCGCTCTGTGGCCCAGGCTGGAGTGCAGTGGCCGGATCTCAGCTCACTGCAAGCTCCGCCTCCCGGGTTCACGCCATTCTCCTGCCTCAGCCTCCCCAGTAGCTGGGACTACAGGCACCTGCCACCTCGCCCGGCTAGTTCTTTTTGTACTTTTTAGTAGAGACGGGGTTTCACCGTGTTCGCCAGGATGGTCTCGATCTCCTGACCTCGTGATCCACCCGTCTCGGCCTCCCAAAGTGCTGGGATTACAGGCTTGAGCCACCGCGCCCCGCGTGCCTTCCTTTCTATAGGCTCTATGAGAAAATCCACTTCCTTGCCTTTCCATCTTCTGGAACTTGATCACATTCCTCAGCTTGTGGCCACTTTTCCCTGTCTTCCAAACCCAGCAATTTTCCCTTTTTGCTTTCTTCAGTAGTCACTTTTCCCTCTAACCTCCTCTGACTCCTTCTTCCACTTTTGAGCACTCTTGGAGGTTACATTGGGACCCCCAGATAATCCAGGATAATCTCCCCATGTCAACATACTTAATCACATCTACAAGCTCCCTTTTTCCATGGAGGGTAACATACCCACAGCTTCCAGGGACTAAGATATGTATGCATTTGAAGTAGGAGTTGGTGGTTATTCTGTCTACCACATTCAGGGACTGCTTTCTTTTCTCAGTGTTCACAGTTATTTCCTCCTTATCTCTCTGACCCTTACGTATAGAGTACCAGGGCAGAAATACAACTCCGTTGATTACTAGAGTATTGAAATATTTTTATATTCCTCGGTAGGTAGTCTTAACAATTACCAATAACTCTGAGTTCCAGACATTTCTGCCTTTTGCCCTAGGTCCCTGACTTGCCCTGAGGACTTTAAATCTTTGCTCCTGCTACATAAAATACAGAATAAATGTCTGGCTTAGTTGGAGGCTTTGAAGACACTGAACCAGCATTGTGGTCGGGGTCAATTTAGAATTGTTATTGCTCAATCTATACCAGCTGTTAGCATCCCTGGGTGTGCCCCTTCCTTAAGTAGTTATTTTCTTGATGATTTCATCCAGTCTTAAGACTTTAAATACCACCTAGATGTTGATTACTCTCAAAGTTTCACTTGTTGTCCAATTTTTCTCCCAAACTTTAGAATCTGACATCTAATTACCTACTCAGTATCCTCAAGGCTGTATTTTTGGCATCTAAAGCACAATCTCATTTATCAGTGCACTGCTGTTTTATGCCCCCTGCCTCAATTTTTCTCCATATCATGGTCTTCTGTCTGTAAGGAAATATCAACTCTGTCTGCTTTCTCTATCTTAAAGTATAAGCAGAATCTATTTCTTGCCTTCTCTTCAGTTACCAAACCAGTCCAACCCCCCCTTAGCTCTCTCCTCTTAATTCAAAGCCTTCTACATTGTCTCCCTTCTTCCTTTAGTCTTTCTCAACATAGCAGCAAGAATGATCATCAAATTCTAATAATACCATTTTGGACCCCTGCTCAGAACCATCCTTTGGCTTCTTATCTCACTCAGTAAAGATCCTTCCCCTGGCTTAGGTAACTTTGACAATCTTCTCACGTAGTAGCTGTCTGCAATCAACTTCCATTGCTTTTCTTCCCATTCACACAGCTTAAGGCATACTGACATCCATATTATTCTTAAACTAAGTCAGGATGCCCTCTGCATCTGGAATACCCTTCCTTCCTGTATCTGAAGAATTCTTTGATGGATAGTCATATAGCTTGATCCCTCACTTTCTTTCATTATTAAAATATTACTTTACTATAGACATTCTCTTTAACCACTGTTTTAAAAATTGAGTACCTTATCAGTTCGCCTGTACTGTGTTATATTCCCCCTTAGGAGTTTCATGTTTGGATACAATCACACACCTCATAGCAACACTTTGGTCACTGATGAGCCTCATATATGAGAGTGGACATCTAGTAAGCTAAGGTTAATTTATTATTGAAGAAAGAAGTTTTTTTTTTTAACAAATTTAATGTAGCCTAAGTGCACAATATTTATGAATTCTTCAGTAGTGTACAGTAATGTCCCAGGCCTTCACAGTCACTCTCAACTCACTGACTCATTAACAGCAACTTCCTGCAAGCTCCACTCATGGTAAGTGTGCTATACAGGTGTACCATTCTGTTTTAACTTTTATGCTACATTTTCACTGTATTTTTCTATGTTTAGATGTGCTTAGATACACAGATGCTTACCATTGTGTTACAGCTGCCTGCAATATTCAGGACAGTAACAGCTGTAGAGGTTTATAACTTAGGAGCAATATACTGTACCATATAGCCTAGCTGTGTTGCAGGCTGTATCCGTTGTGTAGTATGCTTACTAGGTTTGTATAAGCACACTCTATTGTTTGAAGAATAACAAAATTGCCTAACAATGGATATCTTAGAATGTATCCTTGTTGATAAGCAATGTGTTACTGTATATTGTATATTTTACTTAATTTAAGATATTTAATTTGTATCTAGAACCCACTAGAATATAAGCTGTATAGATATTTTAGTCTGGTTTTTTAACTGCTTATCCCATGGTCTATAGGCAGTGTTCTAGCCTCACAAGTAGTTAAAAACTTGAAAACTGAATAATATTCCTATTTTACACTTTAAAAATCATGAAAATGAACAAAAAGTAGCATTCAAGGTTTAGTAATATGGAAACTGTAATACACATATATTTAAAGTCGGAAACAAGCCCAACTTTTCGGTAGAAAATTAGTCAAAATCTATCACAAACCTTAAATATGCATACACTTTGGAACAGGAAGTCTCCTCATTAAAATCTATCCTAACAAAATAATGTGAATGTACACAAAGATTTTGCAGTAAGAACAACCACCATAGTCTTGTTTATGAAAGTGAAAAATTTAAACATTTTAAAAATTGACCCCCCCAAATTTCCAAATATAGAAGCTTAGTTAAATGAAATGAGGTATATTCATACAAGAGGATCTTGTACAATCCTTAAATTAGCATTTAGATAAACATTTAGAACATGAGAAATATTAACAATATGCTGATAAGTGGTACAAACCGGTTTATACAAAGTATATGCAAAGTGATTTAATTTTTGAAAAAATACATATAGACTGATAGATATATAGACAAGATTCTATATATCAGCGTGAGAAGATAGCTATTTATCAACTATATGTTGTCTGTGTTTATGATATTTGATAATACTGTATATCATTTTTTAAAAATTCTTGCTTTAGTAAGTAGGGACTAAGACTCCACTTTAGTTTATGTGATAAACTCTTTGGGGTTATTTCAGTCTTTAGAACCTTAACATGTAGAAGCTGCCTAGCCATAAGTATGATTGTATTAAAAATGTAGTTAGTATGACTCAGCTGAGAAGACAGATTTATGTTATGCAGTTACTCCAATATTTGACCTCAGAGATTTTAATTAAACCTAATCTACCACTCTCTGTCTCTGTCTAGTTTCTATCTTTTTGGCAGTAATGTACAACCTGGTTCTATTGAACAAAAGAAGGGCAAATTCCCAATCTGGCCAGAGTGGAGTGAAGCTGACATAAATTCAGAAAAGTGGGATGCAGGCAAAGGTGCAAAAGAAAAGGACAAAACAGGAAAAAGCCCTGTATTTGTAAGTAGATGTGAATGTGACTAGGTTTCATTTTGGTTTTTAGTTTTATAATGGAATGAGATTTGTAAACATAAGAGGGTATTCATTCTTCTCCACAATCTCCATTCAAAAGGGAAATTTTTTATTTGTCTATTGGCCCCACCTCCCAACACTCCCACTCTGTCTTTCCAAGCCTTAGACCTGAGCTTCGGTGAATCATATTTGGGTAAACTGGAAGAAAGTGATGTGACCAAAGAATCATAATGAAATAAAGGAAAAATTAAGAGAGAAGGCAAGTTAGCCAGTGGACCTTGGACAGAGTTTGGAAACAGGCATTTATAAAGAGTGGTTTAGAAAATGAAAATCCACAGTGGACTTGTAAGCTGTGACCTGGAGATAATAGGAAAGATAATTTTTCAAAAGAAATGTTACTGTGAGATGAAAACTGTATTCCTCCTACTGTCTCCTCAAGATATGTGAATAAAGATCCTTACTGCTCTTCTTTTACTTTTTGTCACATAAACATGGCATGTCCCTGAGATTGGCGCTAAAATGTAGAATTTCTACATTTTCCAATTATATTACTTTAGGTTATCTTGCCTATTTAAAAATGTTTACTCTATTTCTAAAGGCTTCAAAGTTGAGGCTATGGGTCTGACTTGGCATTTAAAATATGATCTACTTATTGGGCACAATAATTCATTTAAAAGTATTTATGGAAAGCAATATAAATTTCTAGACATAAATGTAAGTGCCAGAAGGGTTTAGTTGAATTTTGCATAAAGCGTTCTGAAATAGTAAATCTTAGGATGTATGTTTTGTTCACAAAATACTGTATCACAAATTGCATGATTCATATTGGTCAATTTGTTAACAAAAGGTATTCAGTAAAGGTGTTGCTGACTCTGTTAGCACCTAAACAATTTCCAAATTAGCAACATGTAAGGGAACAAATTCTTTGCACTACATCTAAAATGATTATGGGACTTCTAGATGCAGAGGGCTTTGAATTCTCTGGGTTCAAATGAAAATTGGCATATTCTATGTATTTTTTTCAGTGATTCAAAACTTATGGAGAGAGAGAAAGAGAGAGAGGGAGTATGTGTGGGTGCGGGTGTGTGTGTGTTTAGCCTTCAGAATTTACATCAGAAGGATAGAGTGTGCAAATCCTCAGCTGAGCAGTTGAACTCTGGAAAAGTTCTAGAGATGAGTCACTCTGAAGTCTGGAGAAACTACAGACAGGGAAAGGCAAAAGTGCTTGAAATTTTTGAAATAGGATATAAAAATAACTTTTTAGGGAGCTTGGAGAGCAAACATTCCTTCATCACACGACTGAAAAGGTTTTTGCAAATCCCTGGAAGGTTGGGGGTCAAATACTGGGATTTATCAGAGTTATTAAACCAAGGGCAAGTCTATCGGATGAACATTTATTAGAGGAAAATCAGAGATACTGGAGCACTAGCAAGTGTGACATCAGTGTGTTGGTCACCTGATGTCCATTTCATTTCGGGGCAGCATATGCAAATGAGGCTGCCTGACATTGGACCCCAAAGTAGATACTGTGGCCCTTGTACTAAGGAGCTTTATAAAACTACATGGTTTAAAAAAGCACTAGGCCAACTCTTGCTGTGAACAGGGGCTATCCATTAGAATGTGACAATTGAGAACCTTAAACAATATCCTATTCTGTCACTTTAGCTTTCAAGAGTAGGAGAGCACTAGGTCAAACCAAAATGTAAAGTGGTAAAATCTAGAATAGAACCTTACTTTCCACTTCTGGTCTGTCACAATCTCACCCATGGCTCATGAAGCAGTAGTTCCTCCACTGGAGTGAGTCGTGGACAGTGTCCAGGCCTTGTGATTGCATCTGCGTGAAACGGTTGCATGGTAGCTCTTAGCCCTGATTTGCAGTATCCATATTTTACTAAGATTAATTTCCTTAAGCATTCAACTATAGCAAGTACCCTTGGAGTTTTGCAGAAGGCCATATCCCTAGATGTGAGGCTAGTCATCAGGAAATCAGCCTCAGATGAATTCACTCTTCCCTCTAAGTCCAGAGAAAGGTCTCACTTCTTTAGCTAAGTGATGAGAACTAAAGAATGTGATGGGTGAATCAAATTGTGAATATATTATGCATTACTGTAAGGTCATTATAAGGGACACAGCTAAAGAAAAATAATGTGGAAAGATTACCGTTAACTTCTTAATGAGGGAGACCCAAATCCTGGGGAAAAGGGAACCACAACAAGGTCAGTTCCACATTCACCTTGTTCTTTTTTTATTTATTTATTCCTCTCTCAAGTACATTTATTAATTCAAGACACGAAGGTTAGGGATCAAGCACAAAGTAGTGTCCTGGGACCTGTGTCAGTTTCTTGAGTTGGAGAGACAGAGGATATTGCCTAGGACTGCTAAAGCAATCCAAACTTGAACCAAAACCCCAGGGCTAATGGCAGAGAAGCGATCTGAAAATTTTGGATATAATTTTATTTCAAGATATTTACTCAACTCCTAAACTATGTATGAAGGAAAAGCTATGGAGCAAATGAGTAAACAGCAGCAGCTTGAAGGTGAAGTAAAAAATGATTTAATGGTGCTTTGGAGATAAATTTAGGAACATCAAGGTAAAGGGACCCTGATATACACTCCAGCTTTTTTAGACAGTGCACCAGACCAGCTAAGCATTCTGTATGAAGTAAGGGCAAACCAAATTTACACCAGCCCTACCAAATCCTGAAACCCAGTGTTGACTGGGTCAGGTACATCTTGTACTCTGCCTGCCAAAAGGAAGTAAAATTCTCCTCTCTAGAAGAAGACATCATTATCTAGAGCCCATATTAATTTTTATACTCAGTGTATATCATTCATCAAAACTTATTAAGCATGTGAATTCTACCAGATGTACAAAGACAAGCTGGTACCGTTCTTACAGAAACTATTCCAAAAAAATTGAGAAGGAGATACTCCTCCCCAACTCATTCCGTGAGAACATTATCATCCTGGTAACAAAACATGACAGAGACACAACAGCAACAAAAAACTTCAGGCCAGTATCCTTGCTGGACATTGATGTAAAAATCCTCAGCAAAATACTTGCCAACCAAATCCAGCAGCACATCAAAAAGCTAATCCACCATGATCAAGTAGGCTTCACTCCCAGGATGCAAGGTTGCTTCATCAGACACAAATCAATCAGTGTGATTCATCACATAAACACAACTAAAGACAAAAGCCACATGATTATCTCAACAGATGCAGAAACAACTTTTGATAAAATTCAACACCCCTTGATGTTAAGCCTTTTCCCATTTACAAAAAAGTGCAGCTCACTTCCTGCATTCATTTAATTTTACATAAACATACTCTTTGAGGCTGAAGCAAATCTGACTAATTTTCAATGTGAAAATAAAACATAAAAAGCTGTTCTTAGAGTTATTTCTAAACAGAACTTCTCTCTAATATTAATGTAACAGAAATGTATATGATGATCAGTATTTAATACTTTTCTTCATGTGATAAATTTCAAAGCACAGAATAACACAAAGTGGAACATCACATTCTGCAAAAAACAATGTATTTCTCTCCAGATATTATTGCCGTCCTTGCTGTTGTGCAAGCCTCAAACTTTGCAGTGATTACTTGTATTTCATTTCATTTCCCTGATATTGGTAGTAGGCTTTTGGGCAAAATGTCTTCCAGACAGATGAAGATGTGTGGCATCATCAGAACATGGGTGACCTTGAAGATGTTGCTGCCCTGGGGTGTGATGCTTTTCCAGCATTCTTTTAATCAACAGGAGTCTGAGGTTTACCTGGTTAATCATGTGCTCAGGATTGTCCTTCTTGAACAGGATGTAGGAATTCAGTGCTTTGATGTTTAGAGGTGGTGAAAGAATTTCTTATACCAAACGTGTTTTATCTTGGAATAAACACTGCAACTGCAAGCACTGCTGGTGAGTATTCTCGGGGGCAAGTGGGAAATGGTTAAAAACTCTCAATAAGCTAGGTATTGAAGGAACATACCTTGAAATAAAAAGAACTATCTATGAAAAACCCACAGCAAACATTATACTGAATGACAAGAGCTGGAAGCATTCCTCTTGAAAACTGGCACATGACAAAGATGCCCTCTCTCACCACTCCTATTCAACACAGTATTGGAAGTTCTAGCCAGAGAAATCAGCTAAGAAAAAGGAATAAAGGGCACCCTAATAGGTAGAGAGGAAGTCAAACTCTCCCTGTTTGCAGATGACATGATTCTATATCTAGAAAACCCCATAGTCTCAGATCAAAAGCTTCTTCAGATGGTAAACAACTTCAGCAAAGTTTCAGGATTCAAAATCAGTATACAGTGCTCACTTCAGCAGTGCATATACTAAAATTGGAATGATACAGAAAAGATTTGCATGGCCCCTGCACAAGCATGGCCCTTGCACAAGCATGGCTCCTGCACAAGCATGGCTCCTGTGCAAACATGGCACACAAATTCGTGAAGAGGTCCATATTTTTAATTAATAATCTAACTTCGCAATTGAAATAATTAGAGAAGCTAGAACAAATTAATCCCAATGCTAGCAGAAGATGAGAAATAATGAAAATTATAGCTGAACTGAGGGAAAATTAGACAGGAAAAATAATTTCAAAGATCAACAAATCCAGTTGTTGTTGTTTTGAAAAAATTAGTAAAACAGACCACTAGCTAGACTAATAACAAAGAAAAGATACAAAATCCAAATAAACACAATTAGAAATGATGAAGGTAGTGTTACTACTGACCCCACAGAAATAAAAACAACTATCAGAAACGACTACAAACTCCTCTATGCACATGAGCTACAAAACCTAGAAGAGATGGATAAATTGCTGGACACATACACCCTCCTAAGACTGAGCCAGGAAGATATTGTTTTCCTGAACAAACCAATAACAAGCTCTGAAATGGAATCAGTAATAAGGGGCCTACCAACTAAACAAAAGCCTGGCACCTGATGGATTACAGCTGAATTCTACCATATGTAGAAAGATGAGCTGGTACCATTTCTACTGAAACTATTCTAAAAAATTGAGAAGGAGGGACTCCTCCCAAAGTGATTCTATGAGGCCAGCAATATCTTGATAACAAAACCTGGCAGAGACACAACAAAAAATGAAAATGTCAGTTCAATATTCTTGATGAACATCGATGCAAAATTCCTCAACAAGATACTTGCAAATCGAATCCAGCAGCACATCAAAAAGCTAATCTACCATGATTAAGTACTCTTCATACCCAGGATGCAAGGTTGGCTCAACATATGCAAATCAATAAACGTGATTCTTCACATAAACAAAACTAAAGACAAAAACCACGTGAATATCTAAATAGATGAAGAAAAGGCTTTTGATTAAATTTGACACCACTTCATGTAAAAATCTCTTAATAAACTAGATATTGAAGGATCATACCTCAAAATAATAAGAACCATCTATGACAAACCCACAGTCAACATTATACTGAATGGGTAAAAGCCAGAAGCATTCCCCTTTGAAAACCACCATAAGACAAAGATGCCCTCGCTCACCACTTCTATTTAACATAGTATTGGAAGTCCTAGCCAGAGCAATCAGATAGGAGAAAGAAATAAAGTGCATCCAAGAAGAGAGGAAGTTAAACTATCTCTATTTGAAGATGACATAACTCCATATCTAGAAAACCCCATAGTCTTGTCCCAAAAGCTCCAGTAGCTGATCGTTCAGCAAAGTTGCTGGATACAAATTCAATGTATAAAAACCACTAGTATTCCTATACACCAACAATAGACAAAATGAGAGCCAAATCAGAAAGGCAAGCCATTCACATTTGTCACAAAAGGAAGAAAATACCTAGGAATTCAGCTAACCAGGGAGGTGAAACAACTATACAAGCAGAACTACAAAACTGCTCAAACAGAAACAAACAGGAAAACATTCCATGCTCATAGATAGGAAGAATCAATATCATTGAAAAGGCTGTACTGCCCAAAGTAATTTACAGATTCAATGCTGTCCCTATCAAAATACCAATGACATTCTTCACAGAACTAGAAAAAACTATTTTAAAGTTCATATGAAACGAAAAAAGAGCCCAAATAGTCAAGGCAATCCTAAGGGAAAAAAAAAAAAAAAGAAGAAGCTGGAGGAATCACTCAACCTGACTTCAAACCATACTATTATACAAGGCTATAGTAACCAAAACAGCATGGTACTGATTTGAAAACAGGCACATAGACGAATGAGGCAGAGTAGGGAGCCCATAAGTAAGGCCACACATCTATAACCATCTGATCTTTGACAAAGCTGACAAAAACAAGCAATGGGGAAAAGCCTCCCCATTCAATAAATGGTGCTGAGATAGCTGGCTAGCCATATGTAGAAGATTGAAGCTAGACCCTGTTCTTACACCATACACAAAAATCAACTCACGATGGAATAAAGACTTAAATGTAAAACCCAAAACTATAAAAACCCTGAAAAACAACCTAGGCAATACCATAGCATCCTGGACATAGAAATGGGCAAAGATTTCTTGACGAAGCCACCAAAAGAAATTGCAACAAAAGCAAAAATTGACAAATGGATCTGATTAAACTTAAGAACTTCTGCACAGCAAAATAAACTATCAACAGAGTAAACAGACAAACTACAGAATGGGAGAAAACATTTGCAAACTGTACATTTGACCAAGGTCTAATATCCAGTATCTATAAGGAATTTAAACACATTTACAAGAGAAAAACAAACAACCACATTTAAAAGTGGGCAAATGACATGAACAGACCTGAACTTCTCAAAAGAAGTCATACGTGCAGCCAACAAGCATATGAAAAAAGCTCAATATTATTTATTATTAGAGATGCCATCTCACACCTATCAGAATTTGTATTATTAAAAAGCCAAAAAAAGTAACAGATGCTGGTGAGGTTATGGAGAAAAAGGAATGCTTATAGTTCAACCATTGTAGGAAGCACTACGTCAATTCCTCAAAGAGGTATAAGTAGAACTACCATTTGACCTAGCAATCCTATTACTGGCTATATACCCAGAGGGACATAAATCATTCTACCGTAGAGATACATGCATGTGAATGTTCATTGCAGCACTATTCACAATAGCAAAAAACATGGAAGCAACCTAAATAACCATCAATGACAGATTGAATAAAGAAAATGTGATACATATACACCATGGATACATATACACTATGTGTACGTATACACTGTGAAACCATGAGAAAGAACAAGATCATGTCTTTTGTGGGAACATGGATGGAGCTGGAGGCTACTATCTTTAGCAAACTAATGCAGGAACAAAAAACCAAATACCACACATTCTCACTTCTAAGTGGGAGCTAAATCATAAGAACTTATAAAGACCAAGAAGGAAACAACAGACACTGGGATCTACTTGATTAGGGAGGCTGGGAAGAAAGAGAGGCACAGAAAAGATAACTATTAGGTAGTAGGCTTAACAACCGGCTGATGAAATAATCTATACAACAAACCCCTGTGACATGAGTTTACCTGTGGAACAAAGCTCCTCACGTACCCCCAATTATAAAATAAAAGGGTTTTTTTAAAAAAATTACAAGATATGAAAAGAAATAGAACCAAGTGACTGAAAACCAAGAGGAGAAATCAAATAATAGAAATTGATCCATGAACACTTTAGATTTTGGCATTGTTAGATAAGGAACTTTAAAACAACTAAATATTTGCAATAAAGGAGGGGAAAATGATGTGAGAAAACCCAAGAAGTGTAGCAACAGCTCCTGGAAATTCAGTCAATTTTTCAATGATTCACTTTTTGAGAATCTTGCCTGGATGTTGACATATGCTTTGTCTTCATTCAGATTATTCCAGGATCTTAAAGGTGACAATAAACTACATCTTCAGATAAACATATATACTTACAATGTTCGGACTATACACAATGCCCTCAAATATAACCTGTTTCTCAGGCCACACCAGACTTAGGGTAAAAACATGATTACTATGAAAATCACAAAACAGTATTTATTTATCCCTGTCCTTATTAACTCAGGTGAAGCTTAGTTGCTCTTTATCCTGTACAGATAGTTTATATTCCTGAAGCAATTTCATTTATAACTTGGCAATTTTAATGTTATGTTTTATAAGAAGAACTCTTACATAGTACTTGCCTGAAGCACTTCTAACTTACTAGATTGCTAGCATTTGAGAGTATGCATTTGGATATTACTCTTTCTCCAGAGCTCACTAATTGACCCATAATAAGAGTTCAAAAATTAATGAATTAATTGCTTTCTTGGGCATTTATCTTAGATAAATGAAAACTTATGTTATGCAGGTGTTAACAGCAGCTTTATTGGTAATAGCCCAACCCTGGAAACAGCCCAGATGTTCTTCAATAAACAATTGGTGAAAAAACAAATGTCTATACATGAAATATTACTCGGCAATAAACAAAAACAAACTATTGATACCTGAAACAACTTGGATGAATCTCCAGAGAATTATACAGACAGAAGCAAAACCAATCCAAAGGATTTCATACTTCCTTACAATTATACCACATATGGCGTGATTTCATCTATATAACATTACTGAATGTTATATAGACATTTGGTATATAATGACAAAATTATAGAAATAGAGATCAGAGGAATTTCTGCCAGGTGTTAGGGATGGGGTATGGGATGGGGAGTGGAAGCATAGGTATGGCTATGAAAAAGCATAGGAATGGTACTTGTGGTGATAAAATTGTTCTATATCTTGACCGTCTATGTCAATATCCTGGTTGTGATACTGCTTACAGTTTCACAAGATGTTACACTTGGAGAAATTGGGTAAAGGGAATACAAGAACCCATTGTATTATTTCATACAGCTGTATATGAATCTATAATTATCTCAAAGGAAAGAGATTAATTTTTAAAATTAACAAATGAAAATCAGGTCAAACATCCAAGTTTTATTTATATATAATCTTGTTTATGATTCTAATAGTTGAAAATTAAATAAATATTTTTAAATCTTCTCCATTCAAGTAAAAAAATTTTTTCAATGGAGAATGTGGCCATGTCTGGCCCATCGTAAATTGCTTTCCTGCCATATCTAATTTATTTTCCAAAGCATCTCATGCTTGTTTGGGCTACCTCATATACAATCAAAATGCAGCTCAAAAATCAATGAGCATATTACATGTAATCAATGAGTATATGTAAATTACATACATTATTGTTAAATTCAGTATTTTTAAAATACTCCATGAATTAGCTCTTATGACAAGGACGCAAACTGCTTTGTAAAGGCTTGTTGATTGACCAAATCAATTTATTTCTTTTTTATTAAAATTTAGTTGTTTTTATTTTAATAAAACAATATGGAGAAAAAACACAATTTATTTTTATATAGCATTTTTTTGAAGACCCTGAAGGAAAGATTGAGTTACCACCATCGTTGAAAATTTATTCCTGGAAACGTCCACAGGATATTTTATTTAGTCGGGTAAGAAAGTTTTTTCTATTAAATAAAATACTTACTATGTGGATGTATTATCCTAGTGATAAAAATTGCATTTTTGTAATGATTTAGGGTAAGTTTCTCCTGTGGTATTCAGTAAAAAAAGTAATTGCTTTTTGGCAACTAATCAAAAATAAATGTTTATCAATATAGTTTAATATTTCTTGTACTGGCTTCTGAGATATTATTGAATTTTTGTTTAGAGCCTTTACTTTTCTTCTTCTCTCCAAAGTGTTACATTATCACTTAAAATGTTGTGTATGAAGTTATTCCTTAATTTCTGACTGACACACTTCTTTCTGCTTCTTTGCATGAACATTCATAGGATGGAGATCTGTTTTCTCC
Source organism: Papio anubis (assembly GCF_008728515.1). Taxonomy (NCBI): domain Eukaryota; kingdom Metazoa; phylum Chordata; class Mammalia; order Primates; family Cercopithecidae; genus Papio; species Papio anubis. The sequence goes on along the minus strand of NC_044981.1, from coordinate 116,076,848 downwards.
TGTGTTTATTAGCATTAATTTTCCGGCCCAAGAGTTTTGCACTTAGATATCTCTATTTCAGGGATTCTTGAAGTATTTTCCAGAGAACACATTAGTTTCTGGATCTCACATCCAACCACTTGAATCATATTGACTGGAATATCACTCAGTAAACTTTCATTTTTAAATAGCACTTGTAGAGATTAAATCTTTAAACACACTGGTCTATCTTAATAACAGCCATGTTAGTTTGAATATATTTAGATTTTCCAAGGGTTAAATTACCACTAATGCCTTTGTCCTTCCTTGAATCTGCTATTATTTTCACCTAATTCATAGGAAACCAGTGGGTGAAATGATTTAGAAGTAGTCAAATGATAGTAATAAACCTGATTGTTCTGTACATTTGTGGAATCCATTAAAATTATGTATATATATAAAATTTATTTTATTCCTAAAAGTTTTAGCCTCATTAGAACTGCTACTAATTCAAGAAAATATAATATATCCATCATATTTTTCAAGTACTCTTACTAGTTGAGTAAATCAGATGAATCTAAATTCAAAGATTCACTAAAATGCAAAAATAATATTCTACCTGCCAGAGTATTTTTTGAATGCCTACTTATAAGATATTTGAAATAAAATAAATCAAATATATATGAACCATGCTTTTAAGTTACTTATAGTATTAGATAACATTGACATGAAGAATATAAATTCTGTGATATTAATATAATGTACTTAATATTAATATGTTACTAACAATATTCAGTCTCTGCTCAATATAAGTACATGGTTTACATTTCATACAAATAACGGGTATGAATTGCACAAGATGATGCTGTTTTAAATTTGGATAAACATAAAAGTCTTTTTCCTGAGGTTCCCTTGGTCAAGGAGGTGGGTCTGCCCAGTAAGTTGGGGAAGCCTTAGGATTTTACTTTTTAGTATATATTCCCCCTTTCCTTTTTGGGCAAGATATGCCAGAGGCAGTATCAATGGTCAAGGTTTTATTTTGGTTCATATTAATGTCAGGCTGGTGTGACTACCTGTGCCAGGCCATCATGTTCCTTGGTGGCACCCCTCTGGCCAAGGGACTTAGAGTCTAAAGACTTACAGCCAATTACCCATTTTAGGCAAGATACAAATGGAGGTGGGCAGGTGTTTATTAATTATTAAAACCCTTTTAAGTAATATAAGAGCCCAAAATTAAAGTCAAAAAGCAAGGGTACCAAATTGACCTGTCTTTAAGTTTTATGCATTGAGCTATCAGCTGTTTAGGCATCTGTGTGCCCAGGAGGCAAGACTCTGAACTTAACAGCAGAAGGATTAGTTAATAGCACCTGATAAGAAATCTTTCAGTGGGGTGAAGGTATTGATAGTAGTCCATGACTTGACTGGAAATTGTAAAAATATTTTACAACCTTGTAGTGACTAATTTTTATACTTTTGATAAGTTTCAACAACAAATCTGAGACTTAATTTAGAAGAATTTAACTTCTGATGACATTTGTCAAAGATGTTAAAGGGCTCAAAACATTTGATCAAAACAGAATCACACGCTGGCTATGGTGGCTAATTCATGTAATCCCAGCACTTTGAGCACTTTGGGAGGCTGAGGTGGGTGGATCATTGAGACCAGCTTGGCCAACACGGTGAAATTATGTCTCTGCTAAAAATACGAAAATTATCCAGGTGTGGTAATGCATGTCTGTAATCCCAGCTACCCCGGAGGCTGAGGCACAAGAATCACTCAAACCTGGGAGGCAGAGTTTTCAGTGAACTGAGATTGGACCACTGCACTACAGCCCAAGTGACAGAGCAAGACCCTGTCTCAAAAACAAACAAACAAACAAACAATAACAGAATCATGGGCCTGATAGTTAAAAGACTTTAAAGGCAATATAAAAGATTACATGAATGTAAAAACATTAACTCTTTTTAATCTCAGAGTTTTATGTAATCAAAAATCTAATAATAATAACATAGGAATTATCTTGATAAAATATAAAATCTTATTTTTTTAAAGCCAGTTGCCCAAAAGGCAAGAGAAATCTTTTTTAGTGTGATTGATTTTCCTTACGGAAAACCCATTTAGATAACCTGGAAGTCAAGCGTGATGAAAGAAAAAAATACTTGAATTGAATCAGACACAGGAAAAGTGTGTTCAAGGTTGTGAGTATAGTAGGGGAATACACAATTGTTAGTAACTGCATGAAAAGTTTTGTGATTTCACTGAAAAATTTAGACATATTTAAAAAGCCAAGAGTACAAAATCAAGTTATAGTTTTGGAAAACATTGCGTTTACTTTATACTTTATTGTATTACATTTATTTTATTTTTAAGATAAAACATTTTAGCATCAGGCCACAACAACAACTAGAACCAGATGAAAAAAGTTACAGGATCTGATGAAAAAGCTGAAGGAGAAAGTTATCATCTCAGTCCTTCTGAAAGGGACAAAGAGTTGAAAGCAGCAAAACAAACAACAAAGTTGAATTTTTGAGATATGATTCTGATAAGTTTTTAAAATAAATAATAGAATTTAAATAAAAACTTATAGTAATTTTATTGAGCACAAATAAATACCTTAAGAAAACCTTTTTTTAACATAGGGGTCCAATTTTAGAAAGACTCTAGAAAATAATTTATGTACATTGTCACAACTTACACAGACCATATATGACATGTTTGGACTTTCTTGTTTTATGTGGTTTTCTTTTTTAAATAATAAGTCATTTTATTTTAGGCCAAAAATTTACCATCTAAGTTTTTACATAAAATTATTTTTTATAACCTTTTTTAACCAAAAATATACTTTCATATTTATATAAATACCTCTCTTTTATTTACTTTTTTTTTTACTTTATTTTACTTTCAGAGATAGGATCTCACTATGTTGCCCAGGCTGGTCTTGAACTCCTGTACTCCAGTGATCCTGTTGTCTTGACCTCCCAAACTGCTAGGATTACAAACATTAGCCACTGTGTCCAGCCACTGTATTAGTCCATTCTCACACTACTATAAAGACATACCTGAGACTGGGCAATTTATATTTATGGAGAAAAGAGGTTTAATTGACTCACAGTTCCACAGGCTGTATAGGAGGCATGGCTAGGGAGGCCTCAGGAAACTTACAATCATGGCAGAAGGTGAAGGGGAAGAAAGCACTTCTTCACATGGTGACAGGAGAGAGGGAGAGTAAGGGGGAAGTGCATAAGCTTTTAAACCATCAAATTTCATGAGAACTCCCTCATGATCAGGAGAGCAGCAAGGAAGAAATCTGCCCCCATGATCCAATCACCTCCCACTGTGCTCCTCCCCCAACATTTGGAATTACAATTCAACATTAGATTTGGATGGAGACACAGAGCCAAACCATATAAGTCACCTTTTTAAATAAAAAACTTGTAAATAACCCCTAAATTATATAAAATTATTTTTAAATAAGAACACAATTTATGAAATTATATATTAACTAAAATTTATAGTTTTAGTAATGTTAAATTTTCATGAAAACCTAAGCAGCAAGAAATCCTTAACTATTTATCAGATGTTAGTATCTCATAAATGAAACCATTTTACAAATTTTAGAAACATGTATTTTTTTTATATTAAACCCTCTTTTAGTTGGAAATGACCCAGATATCCAATGAGCATCCAAAATAATTTTAAGATTTTAAATTACACAAAAAATCTTCCTCCAAGCATTTATCTCATTTTTATGTACTTTTTAAATTTTTAACAGTGTATAATAGGTTAGTCTTGAAAACTGAGATATTAAACAAAGGTAGTCATCATTTAAAGTTTTTTTTCTAACCATTTATCAAATCTGTGAACATTGGTTATTCACCTAAATAAGAATCTTAAAGTGAAATACATGGGCATTTTGCTGATAACTCAGAAGATTTAGTCATTTTTATTGAAACAACAATATTAAGTTAGTCTTATTTGTTTAAAAAAAAAAGTCACACAAACAGAGATTGTTTTGTTTTTGGCTCGTTGATAGTCTCACAATCTTTGTGCCAAACTCTGACACCTTAAAATAACTAGCAGAGGCAAACATAAAGCATATCTAGACAAAAATGTATGCTGATGATTCTGAAGAAATTTTTAGTTTTATCTTATTAATTTTTTTTTTTGAGACAGGATCTCAGTCTTGCCCAGGCTGGAGGGCAGTGGAATGATCATAGCTCATGACAGCCTCAACCTCCTGGGCTCAAGTGGTCCTTCTATCTTAGCCTCCCAAGTTACTGGGACCATAGACACACACCACCATGCCCAGCTAATTTTTCTATTTTTTGTAGATACAGAGTTTTGCCATGTTGTTCAGGCTGGTCTCTTAATCCTAGGTTCAAGTGATCTGCCCACCATCGCCTCCCATAGTGTTGAGATTACAGGTGTGAGCCACCTTCCCTGGCTTTTTATTGTACTAATAATTTTAAAACAAGTTTTATTTACCAAAGATTCATTTGAACTTGAAAAGCATTTGGACTTATTTTATGAATACTCATTTATTCATAAGCCAGTTTGGTAGTATGTTAGACACAACAAATAGCATAATACATGTACATATACATAAATATATCTAAACAGGTATATGTATATGTGTGTATGTATACACAAACACACACGCACACACACACAAAGATCCAGTAGTTTTTATCTCAGGACTCTAGCCATGAGAGAACATCAAAAACTCAGTGGTCTATAAAAGATAACTGGATCCATCTTATTTTTGAGAAAATTGAGACCTGTCCACGTGGCTAAACTTTGTTTGCCCTGGTAAGTAATCCTGTAATAGCTCTGGACCAAAATTTTGGATAAAGCCGTTTTCATTTTTAAAAACATGTTTTATCCTTTTGCTTTCAGTTTTAAATGAGTTTCCAATGTTTATGATTTAGCTGAGACTGGATGAACTATATAAGAAAAATAAAATGTCCGAATAACCTTGAAATCATATGTTTTATATCAACACCAGTAGCTTAATAACAGCAGATTCAAAACAGGCAGAAAAGAAAAATAAATAGAGAGCTTTAGAAGGTTCTACTTAACTCTAAAGTTGCAGGTTAAGTATTTGAGCTCTGATTCTTTTTTACTGTAATTTGCCCATCGGTTTTAAAATTTTCACACAAGCAAGCTACAGTGTGTAACCAGCTAGAGTCTCAGGTAGACTAGAAAATAATTCACGTTTTTTTTTTCCCCGCACAAAGCTTGACACAGATACAATAAATACTCCTGAGTGCCCGCAAAAAATCAGGGGCCAGGATTTTGGAAAGGGTTTGTCCCTAGTGAGGAGAAGCCTGTTTTGTTGCATTCTGACAATCAGATGGACCTGGTCTTGGCTGGTGCAATTGAGATCATTCCAAAGCACCCTCAGAAGTAGGGGTGAGACTAAACAGACACAAACGCGAACGGATCTGACACAGATGGAGCACCCCAAACTGATCCCTGAAAGATGATACTGGAGAAATATCATGAGACCTTGTCTCAAACGCAGACAGCACCACAGTTTAATTGTCCTGCATTAAGTCCAGACGTCACAGAGGCCAACACAGCAGCACAGATGACCTACACTAGGACAAACAGCTAGAGAAACCAGATGGCAGAGACAGAGGATTTTCAGGTGCACTCCAGTTGACTTACCCAGTTCTTGGAGCCTGTTGACTTCCCAGGTGTTGCTTTCCTTACACCAACAGAGAATGATAGCAAAACCTGATGCCATGAAAAGGAGGGAAGGGAAATTCCCTGAGACAAAGGCAGTCTTGGTAACTGCTGGCTAGGTTTGGGGACAACTAGCCATGAGCTGCTGGCATTTTGCAAGTGGCCCCTGCCCTGACTGGTAGCATTAACAAATAATCCCTGGCACACTGCTGCAGGCAATTGCTCCACTCATTGGAAACCAGGCATACAGGTTGAGTCACTTGAAACACACAGTTTTTCACAAAGGGCACCAAATTAGTAACTGACTCAAGTTTGGCTGCTCACTGCCCAGAGGCCAGAACACAAGAAACAAGATGTGGTGAAAGTAAAGTAACTGTATTCAAATGCTAGAAGTTGGGGAATGGCCAGGTTTATGCCCTTAAAAGACAATTTTTTGCTTTGGGGGTTAATTGAGGGAGTTTAAGAGGGAAAACTTGGTAGGCGAAACATGTCCAGGAGGATGCAGGTCTGCAAGTCTCTGCCAATGGCTATCTTGAATATTTGCCCTTCCGCAGGTCTGGGTGATATCATTGACATCATCTTGACTTTGGCCTGATAATGGTAGACTAATCGTTCATAACTCCACTTAAGCAGGAGAATTCTGCAGCTGGATCTCTATGCCTGGTTTGTTTCAAAAGTAGCCCCTGGGATTTTTAAGCAAGTGCATAATTAGATAAGTGAGCACTGTGCATAGGGATGCCTGGTGGGAAAGGAGGGAAACTAAATTTTACAGTGTATTTTATGGCTAACAGAAATAAAGGAAAAAAAGTTTCAAAATGCATTTTGAAGCTAAGCTACTCGATTACGCTATCATAAAGTACCTTAAAATCCTGAATTTAGGATAGCAGAATAAACATGAGCCCTTCCAACCAAGAAGGTTAACAAGTTCTGATCACAGAATAATTTACCAGACCTGTTTATTTCTAAGAACTAGAAACGAGTGGCCCAGACCCTTGAGCACTGAATATATTGAATAGATTAGGATGTCTGAATATTTATCCTTCCCCAGGTACAGGTATAGGCAGTAGAAGTGTGAAAATGCCATTGTAGAGACCTCTGCCTTAACATTTGTTGTATTTTACAAACTTAATTTCTACTTTTCACTTGTCAGCAGGAAGCTATCAAGACTAATACTGCAAACTTTAGGTATCTAATACTTATTAATGTATAGATTATCAACTTTGGTAATCATTGAAGTATGGGGGCATTTCAGAAGCATTCCATCACAGTCAGTCAAGCCAGAAGAAACTATGTTTATAATTTATGATCTGCAGAGTCAATTTACGCCTTTAAGGCAGTTTTAGGTAAATTTTTCTCTAGCTTTTTTTATTGACTTTTCAAGATGCTACTTGTATAGATGAGTGAAAGTAATTGATGATGTTAACTTCCTTAAAAACTTGATTCTGTAATCCAAACCATTTTCATGTTAATTTGGTATGTTAAATATATATACTTGATATGAATTATAGCTCAATTTTTAAAAGTTACAATTGGCATTTCCCTATTAGTTTTACTTTATTATTATTTATTGGTACCTGATTTAGATGTGTACTAATTAAATAATGATCATCAAAATAATTTTTTAATCTAACAGGATATTAACTTGAACTAGATTTTAAAAAGCTATCACAATCTCAAACAAAAATTTAACACTAACAAAATAGACAATAATAATTAAATGGGAGAAAAGCTATTAGGCTAATGTTAGTCATCCAAGATGAAGATATTTTCCCTGCTATCAGTTGTTAACTAAGTTTTCAGGTTTAGCTTCAGTGGTTAATTTAGATTTTAAAGCAGTGGTCCCCAACCCTGGTCCATGGACCAGTACCAATCTGTGGCCTGTTTGGAACCGGGCCACACAGCAGGAGGTGAGCGGCGGGCGAGCAAGCAAAGCTTCATCTGTACTCACTGCCGCTCCACATCACTTGCATTATCAGCTGAGCTCCGCCTCCTGTCAGATCAGCAGCAGCGTTAGGTTTTCATAGCAGTGTGAACCTTATTGTGAACTGCGCATGCATGTAAGGAATCTAGGTTGTGCACTCCTTATGAAAATCTAATGCCTGATGATTTGTCACTGTCTCCAGTCACCCCCAGATGGGACTATCTAATTGCAGGAAAACAAGCTCAGGGCTCCCACTGATTCTACATTATGGTGAGTTGTATAATTATTTCATTATATATTACAATGGAATAATAGTAGAAATGAAGCACACAAAAAATGTAATGTGCTTGAATCATCCCCAAACCATCCCTGACTCCTTGGTTCATGAAAAAATTGTCTTCAAACAGGTTGAATCAGGTTGGCCTATTTCCAGCACCAACCGATTTATGCCTAGTGTTCCATTATTGGAACGTTAAGCAGGTAGGAGTTATTTATATCCTCCCGCTCAAGGTCATCGCCAAGGTCTGATTGCAAAAATTCAAAAAATTGCAACCTCAGGCATAAATGGATTAAAACTGTTTCATTAAATTACTTTTTTATTATTTTTCTTAAGGAGTAATATATACCTATATATATATATTTTTCAGACTCCGGTAGTTGTGAAAAACGAAATAACGTTTGACTTATTTTCAGCAAATGAACATTTACTCTGCAGTGAGGTATGTACAGAAATATGAACTAAAGTCTCATCATGAATTGCCTTCCAGTCCTACTTAAACCATTCCCAGATAGTCGATTTCAACTCTCCCTTGTTCACCTTTAAGTTTTGGTATTATATATACATATATAATATTGAAAAATTTATATGGGGGTTGGTGTTTGAGACAAAGTCTTGCTCTGTTGCTCAGGCTAGAGTGCAGTGGTGTGAACACAGCTCAGTGCAGTCTCAACCTCCTGGGCTAAAATTGATCCTCCCACCTCAGATTCCTGGTAGCTGGGACTACAGGGATGTGCCGTCACCCCCAGCTAATTTTAAAATTTTTGGTAGAGATGAGATCGCACCACATTTTCCAGGCTGGTCTCGAACTCCTGGGCTCAGGCAATCCTCCCACACGGCATCCCAAAGTGCTGGGATTACAAGCATCAGCCCCTGTTTCTGGCCAAAGATTGTATATATTTAAGGTATACAACTTGATGATTTGATATACATTGTTAAATATTTATCACAATTAAGCTAATCAATATAAACATCAACTCAGTTATTGTGTGTGTCAGTTAATATTGTGTATTATTTATTGTGTGTGTTATTGTGTATGTATGTATATATGTGTGTTAAGAACACTGAAGATCTATTCTCTGAGCAAATTTCAGATATAAAATACAATATTGTTAACTACAGCTGCATTGTTGCAAGTAGATCTCCGTAACTTATCTTTCAGAACTAAAACTTTGTACCCCTTACCAACATCTTCCCCATATCCCCCTCCTTCCAGACCCTGGTAACCACCATTTCTCTGTCCGTTTCTCAGACTTCTGTATTTTTAGATTCCACATATATGTGAAATCATGCAGTTGTTTGTCTTTGTTTGGCTTATTTCACTTAAGGTAACAGTATTTTACACACCAACATTCAAAAGGAAAATGAAGTCTCTTTACCTGAGTTTAGTGAGCCTCTATTCTCCTGCCCCCGGTCTCAGAGTAGCTGTACTCTCTCCCTCTGGGCTTTTCCCCTTGGGATCCATATGACCAGCATTGGACATGAAGTGGCTGCCCATCTTGTCCTATGCCACATCAAGAGGGCGGGTATAGTGATGTTGTATGATGTGATAGTGCAAGGGAAATTAGGGTGTACTTGGATTGCAATACAGCTGTCCTACTTCTGGTGGGAACTCATCCCCCCACCTCCTACTCCCCACCTCCCCGCCCCATGTTGGGTCGGGTTTTATCCATACAAGCAGGCCTGTTCCACTCCTCTAAGTTAATTAAATCAGAAACAAGAACTTTTAAAACTTATTTTCTCCGAAGACTCAGAGGAGTGAGGCATAGTCAATATTGCTTGAAATACTTTTTCTTATCTTCAATATCTTGACCAATATTAAAACCAAAATGTTATATTTCTTCAAGCAGTTATACATATTAGTATAAAATTATCTCTAATTTGTTTTATGTTTTAGTATAAAATACACCTATTTTATGAATCCTAAACCCACTTAGACTTTAGCTTTTCATTTTTCAAGGGAAGGAAAGTATAAAATATTCTACAATAAAATTTCCAGATATACAGGAGGATACCTGCTTTGTCTTTTTCTACTTTACCAAACATTAAGAATTTCCTAGATAACTCAAATTAAGAGAAACATAAATCATATAAGGCCAATATTAAATATTTAATTTCCTTATAAACCAGGCAGTTGAACATGAGATGAATATTTCAGAAAATCAGATACTACTGAGGTAACAATGGCTTTATTGAACAGCCACTGTGACCTAGAGATTTCTTACATACTGATTCTAGTCCTCACAAAAAAATGCTGAAAAATAGCTACTATTATCTACGTTCTACAGATGAGGAACTGCAACTTACGAGGTGGAAGTAACTTTCCCAAAAGCAGAAGGCTGTGAAGATCTGAAAGAGGATTCAAATTTTGGTCTTTGTTTCCACTCTGAAGTCCATTGACCCACTGGGCCTTGCTGCCTGTTAAAAACACTGCAAGGGGACGTTTTACTTAGAGCATTTCAACAGTTACAGATCAACCCATGACATATGGAATTTACAGTATATTTACATGTCTACCCCATTTTAATTCTTTCAGATCTCATTCCTTCTCTAATTGGTCCTATTGACATACAAGAGATAATATCCTTCTCAAATATCTCAACATTTACCAAAGAGTAGCTCACTCATTTGTCACAATTATCAGAAGATTTCTCTCTCTCACACACACACACACCACTGATATGAATGTCAGTGTCAAATAGAAGTCGATGCCAAATCACCCACAGTTTACTTCAGCAGACAGCTTTCTTAGCTACGAGTATGTTTAGTATGAGACATTTTAGTTTGTATTGTGACTGTATTTCCCGAAAACAAAAGCAAGACCTACAATTTTATTCTGTAGATCAGAAATGAAAGTATGGAATACATAATATGTATAATTTGATATTATTCTTGGAAGTGGATTTCTTTTTACTGTATTTCTTCCTAAATTACAGTACCTACAACTGAAAAATAACCAATTAACACTAATGTTTTTTGTCTCTAGCTGATGAGGTGGATTATCAGTGAAATCTATGCAGTGTGGAAGATCTTCAATGGAGGAATTTTGAGCAACTATTTTAAGGGGACCTCAGGGGAACCTCCTCTTCTCCCCTGGAAGCCCTGGGAACACATATACTCTCTGTGCAAGGCTGTGAAGGGTCATATGCCTTTGTTCAATAGCTATGGAAAGTATGTTGTGAAACTTTACTGGATGGTAAGTTCATTTTCATGTGCATGAAAACTCATGAGTCTTTCATATTGAAATATACTTGGCCTGGTGTGGTGGCTCATGCCTGTAATCACAGCACTTTGGGAGGCCAAGGCTGGTGGATCACCTGAGATCAGGAGTTCGCAACCAGCCTGGGCAACATAGTGAAATGCTGTCGCTACTAAAAAGACAAAAAGTTAGCTGGGTACCGTGGTGGGTGCCTGTAATCCCATCTACTCTGGAGGCCGAGGTGGGAGAATTGCTTGAACCTGGGAGGCAGTTTGAGTGAGCTAAGGTCATGCCATTACACTCCAGCCTGGGCAGCAAGAGGGAAACTCGAAAAAAAACAAAAAAAAAAAAAAAAAAAAAAAAAAAAAAAAAAAAAAAAAAAAAAAAAAAAAGAGAGAAGGAAGTAAGTAAGGAAGGAAGGAAGGAACGAAGGAAGGAAGGAAGGTTGCCTTGCATACCATTACTTAGGCTAGTACAAGATAATGCAGTTTTTATAGGATATCAATTGTGTAGCTACAGAGAGAAACTGTCCTGAATGTGTAATTTGTGATTAATGAGAAACACAGTTGCTTCTCCTGTGATGCCAGTCCTATGGGCATTTTAAACGGGTTCTGCCTAGACCACTGAGGTATGGCCACTCATTGTAGATGCTGATCTTGCCGCTGCCTCTGCACTCTCATGCTGAGGCAAGCGGGGCAGGCAGGTGGATGCACCGGGCTTCCCCCTTCCTCTTTCTTCTCTGATGTGGTGTCAGGGTCATGGGCAGGAGGAAGTGCTAGCCTGTGGTCCAGTCCCTCTTCTGGCTTTTGCTGTAGCTGAGGGGCCTGATCCCATCAGCAATTTGTCCTGAACTTGAGATTTGTTTTCATGCGAACAGATCTTACTCTGAGACAGGAAGATGTTACCTCTGCCTAAAAGGAAAGCAAATGGAATAGTAGGAAATATGAACAGGATCCAAAACCCGTTATAAATATGGCAAAGCAGACTCACACTAAATTAGCAATGCTAGATCATATCAAATGCCTTTGGGTTTTTCTTGGCCCTTGTCACTGGAAAAGAATGTTCTCCTTGAACATTTAAAGGAATGGGAAAGTACTAAAAGTTAATAATTCCATTATATATTTATGAAAATGTGACTTTTTCTTTCATAGGCCTGAGCCATCTGTCTTCCTGGGATGGGGAATGTTGAAGGGCCAATAATGAGGAATTACTATTATAATTACAATGGGAAGGGAAAAGGGAAAAAGGTAATACAGCTTCTAATATCCAAAACTGGATTTTTGTTTTTTGAACATTCACAGCAAGAAAATTGGCCTTGAAATTTTGTTAGGAGAGAAAGTAACTTTCTAAGTTACTTTATCTTATTTATTTACCAATTGAGAGCACTATTTTCTAGACTAGACTTCAGAGTTTTAAATCTGTGCAGAGGAGCAAGCAGAAGGCTGTAGTACTAAAAAGGTGAAAAACCTAGTGGATAGTGTTGAGGGAGTATAGAAAGAAGGTATGCAGAGGAAAAGTGAGGAGGTAAAATGCCTGGGTTCCTGTCCCACATTTGTCTAAACTTGAGGTGGGAGGAAGGTCAAAACTATGAAGTATTTAAAAACATTGAACCAACCTTGTTGATTTATTTCTCATTTTCTCTTTCTGCTTCCTGACATCCCTCCTTGGTTTTCAAATTTCCTCCTGCATAAGAGTTAACATTCATTAACATCACCTTCCATTTTGCAAAGAAAATATGACTTATTTCTCCTTAATCATACTGATTCTTCACAAGCCCAACTCCACTTGGTTCAGAAATTTCTTTAAAAATGTATTGAGGCCACTTTGGAAACCTCAGTCTGGTCCAGTCATTTAGCCCATCTCTAGATATTTAGCCCTTTAGGGAACAGTGTGGTAGAAACTGGACCTCAACTCCACTGGCTCCTTCTGTTTCCTCAGTGGTCTCATCAGAGGAATGCCTGTAGAGGATGCTGTGAGCACTGACATACTTGTTCCCTGTGAATTATTTTGGTAGGCATGTGATAGAGAGGCGGCTGCCTGGTTTTCTGATTAGTAGAATCTGTTCTCTCTAGTCTAGGGGCAGAAATTTTTATTTCTTTCTATCTGATCCCCAGCTGGTAGGGCTGAGTCAGTATCTGCATACATATTAACATTAGTAAGAAGTTAGAGTCAATTCTTACATGAAAATACTATGTTGTTGTTGTTTTTATTTTCTTCCCTTTCTAGACACACACAATTTGATTTTGATTGTTTTCTCTTCCAATTCTAGTTCAGCATTTGTGCATGTCTGTCATTTGCTTCTCTCTGTGAATATTTGGGAAACATGTTTATAAAATATGCATTATTACTTCTACTTCATGATTTGGTACAATACACTCCTGATTCATCTTATACCCTACATTTATTTTCTTTCCCATTTCCTATCTTGTGAGACACGATGAGTCTTCTTCTCACTGTTTTTCTTCGTTAGCTTCTTGAGGCATTCTTGCCTTTTTCTTATTGGAAATTGCTTTTCCTTCTCTGCCTTATCATAAATATTCTTCTCCCTCTTTCACTTTGTCCTGTAAAGCATTTACCTTTATCACTTCTTTGAGGAAAACCAACCTCTCAGACTCTCTCTGCATGACTTTTAAAATTCTGATTTTCACACCAGCTTATCAATTTTCCTATGAAAGTATTTTCATTATTTCCAATTTGGATTGAAAGTAAATTGCATCAAGGGTCTTTGACCTCAGCCAGGTAAAAACGTATTGAGTAGCATTAAGAACAAGGTTATGACACAGAGCAGCTCTCTCCTCTCCTTCACCTGGGAATGATGATACTAATGCTGGGACACAGATTGTCTCGTCAAGTGCCTTCCAATGGCAGCTTTCCTTTGGGCCCCTGAAAGAAGCAGGTTAGCTGTTGCTCTCCACTTGAAATATGTGTTGCTATTGGCAGCTTTTCTCTGAGTGTCTCTGTGCTTTCATTTGTCTCTGATAAACAGAGAAAACACACACATTAGGACCAATAATTTTTCCCAGTTGCCATCAATATATTTACATAAAATATGCATTTGCTTTATCTCTGATTGAGCCTTATACTGCTTAACCATAATGTTATTGCAGAATTCAGAGTTTCCTAACTATGGGGTGCAGAAACCCCCCAACATCAAACTAGCTGTTGTACTTCTTAAACATCTGCTTCCCGTGCCTCGCTCCAGACCTCATGAGTTTATAAAATATGCATTATTACTTCTCCAGGGTAGAACCTGCAATCCTGCATTATAAGTAAACTCTCTCATCCAGTGACATTTTTGTTCATTAAATTTGAGGAACAATGTTTTCAAGATATAAACTATGAGAAATTATTTTTCTATCATTCGGTTACTTTGTTCCAAAATGAAAACACTTTATATCACTATTTATAATATTATATATGCTTTTAATAAAGGAAATTCAAATACTATTAAAATGTTAAAAGTATGCAATGAAAGCTCCCTGTAAGTTTACCCTATTTAATCACAGCAAATGATTTATGTATATCCTCCTAAGCTTTCTTCTATTCTTATAAACATACATACAACTATTGTATATAATTCATAACAATAAGGTCATAGAAATGTATTATTCTGTAAACTATTATTTTCCCTATACATAGGCATTTTCTATGCTAATATATATTGATCTACTTTGTACTCCATTGTATGAGATATGTAAATATAATATATATTGCTCTTTTCATATTGGTAAACATTTAGGTTTGGACCAGTGTTTTACCAAAACAAACAATGCTGTAAAATTTCATCTTTATGTATATAGTCTTTGACCATTTGTAAGGACTTTTTTTTTTTTTAGGATTTCTACCATATGGAATTATTTCATCAAAATATTTGCAAATTCTTAATTTTTGATAAGTATATTCAAGTTACTCCTGTATTTTAATTTGTCTGTAATGAACATCCATATTTGATGTAATTAGAATTGAAGTCTGTGATTCTATTATTTGTTTATTCTTTGTTACCTTTCTTATTTTTTTGTGTTACTTTATATTTATTGCATCCTTAATCCAATTTCCTTTAATCCTGCATGTTTCTTGGGCATTCCTTAGGATTCCATTTTGATTGACCTATAGTGCTTTCAAGCAAATCTCTTTGCTCTATGAATTAAAATATATATGCATAGCTTATCACAGTCAACTAGTATCAGCATTTTACCACTTAAATTGGAATATAAATACTTTACCACCAGTTAGTCCCCTTTATATTCCTCCTTTTCTAATATAACTTTCAGTCCCCTTTATATTCCTCCTTTTCTAATATAACTTTCTTTTCTTTTTTCTTTTTCTTTTTCTTTTTTTTTTTTTTTTTTTGAAATAGGATCTGACTCTGTCACTCAGGCTGGAGTGTAGTAGCACAATTATAGCTCACTGCAGCCTCCAACTCCTGGGCTCTAGTGATCCTCTTGCCTCAGCCTCCCAAGTAGCTAGAACTACAGGCATGCCATCATCAGGCCTGACTAATTTTATTTTTTATAGAGACAGGGTCTCACTATGTTGTGCAGGCTTGTCTTGAACTCCTGACCTCAAGTGATCCTCCTGTCCCGGCCTCCCAAAGTGTTGTGATTACAGGTGTGAGCCACCACACCCAACCACTGATACAGTTTTCTTAAACATTTACTGTGTATATATTGAAAACCTCATCATAAATTTTGCTTTTAAATTCAAACACAATATAAAAAACTTGAAGAGTACCACA
Source organism: Papio anubis (assembly GCF_008728515.1). Taxonomy (NCBI): domain Eukaryota; kingdom Metazoa; phylum Chordata; class Mammalia; order Primates; family Cercopithecidae; genus Papio; species Papio anubis. The sequence goes on along the minus strand of NC_044981.1, from coordinate 116,061,069 downwards.
TTTAGTCATATATTTATTTTTTTATATTTTAATTTTAAGTAAATATTTTAACGGGCATGTAAAATTTTTCCTTTATGCTTTCTCATACTTGATGCTCCATTTGTCCTTTAATTCTCCTTTCTTTTTATTTCTAAAAAATTTTACTTCACCATTCCTTTTGAGTTAGTCTGATGATGACAAATTATCTTATCTTTCCTTTATCTGAGAATGTGTTTATTTTACACTTAATCTTAAATAATATTTCCCCTGTGATACAATTCTGAGTTAGCAGTACTTTTCTTTTACCATTTGATACTTAGTGTGCCATTAATTTTCCAGCCTTCTGGAATTATCCTCCAGGCCAGCCAAAATTATTCTTCTGGCTTCCCTGGCTCCTGGAGAGCAATCTGCCCTTCCCCTGTAACGGGTTTTGTCTTGCTACTGGCTTTCAAGCTTTTCTTCTTTTGTCTTAATTTTTAAGAAGTTTGAATTTGATGTGTCTGGCTGTAGAATTCTTTGAGTTTATCCTATTTGGTTTAGTCTGATTTCCTTGAATTTGTAGGTTTATGTCTTATGACAATTTGGGAGAGTTTTCAGCCATTATTCCTTCCAATATATTTTTAGCCCCACATTCTTTTTTTTTTTCAATGACTACAATGACATGAATATTATATCTTTTTGCAATATCCACACAGGTCCCTGAGCCTTATATGATTATTGATACTATATTTTCCTGTTATTCATAATTTCTATTGATCTAAATGTCTAGTTCACTAATTTCTATGCTATCTGCATTCTGCTATTGATCTCATCAACTAAGAGTTGCTTTTTAGTTTAATTTTAAGTTTAAAATTTCTGTTTCTTTGCTGAGAGTTTCTATTTTTGAATTTGTTTCAAGAGTGTTCATAGTTGCTTGTTGGAATATTTTTATGAGAATTGCTGTAAATTTCTTATTTAATAATTCTAATTTCTCTGTCATTTTGGTTTTGTGCTCTGTTGATTATATTTTCCCATTGAAATTGAGACTTTTCTGGGTTTTGCTATGGTAGGTAATTTTATACAGTTTCCTGAATATTTGTAGTGTTATGTTTTACAACTCTGATTGCTAATTAGTTTTATATATTAGCAAGTAGTCAACGTGTTTAGATTGAGAAAGCATATCCTGGCTCACATTTATAGGCTGTGTCTGAAATGCCAGTTTAGTTTATAAAGCCTCTGATATGTGCTATTCTGGTCTGCCACTTTTGTTTGCTACCCAGATAATAAGACTTCATTCCACAATCTTCTTGTATGTCATATATCTATAACTTAATAGTGTTATATATTGCACATATGAATATACATGCTATAATGTATATACTACATACCTTAATCTTAATAATATATCTTAATAATATATACATCTTAATAGTGTAGATCATAATAATCTTAATATTAAGGTCATATATTTATATAATTATGTAAATATATAATTACATTATAAAACATAATAAATATAGAATTATATTATAAAATATAATAAATATAGAATTATATAAATATGTACTTTTATGTATAAAATAATATTAAGGTTTTATATATACATATATATATATATAACATTGATAATATTAGTCTTGTAACAACTAAGGCAGAATACCATAGACTGGTGACTTGTAAACAACAGAAATTTATTTTTTATATTTCTGGAGGCTGGGAAGTCCAAGATCAAGGCACTGGTAGATTTGGTGTCTGCCAAAGCCCTGCTCCCTGGTTCATAAATGGCTGGCCATTTTCTTGCTGTAAACTTACATGGTGGAAGAGAAAAAGTGTGATTTCTTCGGCTTCTTAAAAGGGCACAAATCCCATTCATGAGGGGTTTACCCTCCTTTTTATCTAGTTCTATCACACTGGGCATTAGGATTTCAACACATGAATTTTGGGAAGAAACATTCCGTATGTATACACACATACACACACACACACACACACGCACACACAAATGTATTTTTTTATGTTCAGAAAAGATATGTTCTATATATATATATTTAGAACTCATACAGTATCCTTTTGCATCTGGCTTATCTCTCTGTGGTTTCTTGTTGATCAAGAAATTAATGAGGAGTAGCAAATAATATAAGAATTGGAAGTGTAAGGTCAGTGAGGATGTATCAAGCAATAATTACTAAAATTATATTTGGAGAATTTGTATTTTGACTATATTAAGTCATTTGATTATGTCCAAGCTTATTCATGGTTGTATAATGTTTTGGTTCTGCTACTTGAAACACCTTAATTTACTTCATTATGCAGTAAGAGGCTCCCAAGAATTTGTGCACAAGACCTCATAAATAAGGACAGTATTGATATAGACATGGGTGTGCTGTGATTATGTAAAATAAAGCAATAAGCTAAAATATTCAACCAGAGTTGTATTGAAATCCAGTATCTCAGTCTTTAAGTGTAAGAAGCTAAAATAAAATTGGAAAACAGTAAATAATAATGTCAGTCATGTGCAATAATTTACGAGAGAAAACACTGTAAGTCATTCATGGTATTACATTTCTTTCATCTTATTTTTAGGGTTGCTGGAGAAAGATAACAATTGATGACTTTCTGCCTTTTGATGAAGATAACAATCTATTGCTTCCAGCTACAACTTACGAATTTGAACTGTGGCCAATGCTTTTGTCTAAAGCTATTATCAAGCTGGCAAATAATGAGTACGTAATGACACATTGTCACTCACAAGAATAGAAAAAAGCAAACAAAAACATTAACTATACATTCGTATTGCATAGTTTATTTTTTAAAAATTGGTTAAAAGAGAGCTTTTTTCCCTAAACAATGTAAATGTTCCAGTATAAAATCAAATGTGCTAAAGCCACTGATTTGTTCTATTAGCTTAACAGTAATGCAAAATTCCTCCAAGAAAAGAAATATCCAGAAATTATTCTATATTCAATGCTGACTTACTATGAATGCAAAGTTGATCATGAAAAATGATACTTCGTTTAATAGGAGAAAAAATTGTTTTGTGAAGAAAAATATTGGTTCATCTAAAAACTGAATAATATATCCTGAAATCTAGTTAAAGTTTTATGTTCTGTATATGCAGCAATAATTTAATAATCTTGAAAAACCTGAACTTTTCTGAAAGATGTCAATGTGAACTTCATGATTTTGGTAACATTGGTCACTTTTGATACATTCATGATGAAAACTACTCATATTTTCTTCAATATTCTTGCAAAATTGGCTTCTGTCTTATATTCCTGCCTGACATGTGCACCAACGCATATGAGACACGTCTGCTATGCTCTATTCTCTCAGCTTACACTTCCGGAGAAAAGAAGTCATATCATCCTGGCCCTAACGATACAAAAAAGCTTTGATGATTGAGTTGGAAATGCATGGCAATTTTGCGTCATTGTTCACTGGAAGAATTTTCACATACATTGCCCAGGCTGGGATTTTATACACATCCACCTCCTGCAGTTTATCAAAGATTCTTGATATTTAATAGAACACACCCACATGCTTTAACAGTACATGTTAGACATTTGCTCACAGCTCAGCCCCCTCCCCTTCTATAAACATTGCAATGTCAGTCAGAAGCTAGGTCTGCTTTGTGCGGATTTTCTTTAGGCACAGCTTCATTTTTCTCTCCCAAGGCTAAAAAACAAAAACAACCATTCCTACTCCCATCCTCTTCATTTCTGTTTTTTTCTTACCAGCCCTCAGTTTTCCTTTGGAAATTAGTTTCACCCAGCTTTTAGCACTTAATTGCAATGATTTTTACAAAAACTCAGCCCAGATATTTGTAGGTAGTTGAATATCACTAAGTATTCGTATTGGTGGCATGTTCATTTATTTGGGGAAAAATATGTTCTAAATGTTTCTAGTTCTCAGACATAACTTGAAGTTCTGAGAATCAGAGCTGCTAGAGCAGTGAGGCATTGAATACATGACCTGGATAATTGGAGTCGTATTTTATCTTTCTTAAAGCTACAGTTCAGTAGAACTTTATAGCAACACAAGTATTGGGGTTATTATTATTTTTTTAAAAAAATCCAGTTAGTAAACAAAGCAACAAGCTAAGTGTAATACATTTCTTGGGATTTCTAGTGGAAAGTTGCCCTATGTGGAACAATTTATATTTTTCCATAATTTTTTTCAGATTTTTACAGTATATAGTGATCTGAAGTACATAGTGATATGAAGTTTAGCTTACTACATTTTCCAAATTAACACATAGTAACTTCAATATCAATGTGAGATATGCAAAGAAAAGAGCATTATTTCTATTTGATTTGCAAAGTCACTTCATTAATTTATCCAATGAGGAGTTTAGACTAGTCTGGAATCTATCCCAATAGACACTTATTATCTTTGAAATAGGTAGACATATAGAAATTCATAATCCGTAAACAACAAACAGTGCACATTTTAAAGTAATGGCGCATGTGACTAAGATAGTAAGATTTCTTTCTGAAGAAAAGCACGCATGTGTTGGTAATGCCATTAACACCACCACTGACATATAGTCAGCTGAAGCCGTGACTCCCGGGCAGAAGGGAGATATGGCTTTTTTGTGTGTAAATGTAAATAGACTAATAACCTCTGGGAAAAAAAAAGAGGCCTGATGAGAATAGTGATGTTGGTTAATCACATCCTCATTTTACTTTATGCTAAGCTGACAGATTCGCTCTTTTGTATAGGACAGAAGAGATGTTTCTGGTTTCTCCACAGTTATCTAAGGATTTCTGATGCCCATCTTGACTTGCCATAGATGGTACTGATCTAACACACAGCTTCAAAGACATCTTAAAATAATTACTGAAATCAGAATGATGAAAGAGACTGTTCTGTTTTTAAAAGAAGTCTATAAAAATAGATTATGTACTAATTATATATTTTATAATACACAATGTGAATGTATTTTATGTATATAGCATTAATATTACTTTTAGATGTTAAAAAATAAAGCATATAAGTACGCTTTACAAATACAAATGAAATTAATTATATTATAAATCCTACTTCAGTGTTTTAACAAATGATTTGGCTTCTGGGATAGTATTTTTAATACAGATTGTAATGAATAATCAGAATATATTGCTGTTTATTAATAATTCCTAGTTCTTATATATCTTTATGTGTTTTCAAATGTTGCTACCTATAACATTATGCATTTTCTTTTTTAGCATCCATGTAGCAGACAGGAGAGAACTGGGGGAGTTCACGGTTGTTCATGCGCTCACAGGGTGGTTACCAGAAGTCATTTCTCTTCAGTACGTTTGACTATTAAATTGCTCATATCTAATTTTTTCTTTCTTCCCAAGATTTCTTTAAAATATTCCTAGTCTTTAAGAAAATTTCAAGAAAGGTCATATTTTGCAAAATTTGGGGAAAAATATCATTTTATAGTATTACATAAAGTTCCTTGGGAATTTCAGGGTAAATTCTATTTCCTTATGTAGGAGAAGAATGACCCCCATAGGTTCTTTGTTGGAACTGACTCTTGTAACAGAAGACACATTAACAAGAGAAAAACACACAGCAGCTTATTACCATGTAGATTTCCATGGGAAATATACAACAAAGAGCAGTCAATTTTTACAGAAGTGACAAGACAAAAGAAAATGACTTTGAGGCTCTACAGGTGGCAACTTGTGGGAAGGCAAATAAATGATAGATAAAGGCTAGTTAAGAAAGCCTGTTCATGTACATCCCTCTGGTACAATTTTCAGGCCAGTAAGGGTCCAAAGCTGTCTTCAGTGGTTAACATCTGTTCCCTCTGGTACAAGGCAATGAGGGGCAGGATGCCTCTCAGTTTTTGTAAATCTATGTCTTGCTTTTAGGCAAATTGAGGGAAAACAGAGTTTCTGTGTATCTGTTTCTTCATAATTCCTGTAGCTCAGCAATCCTTCATATTTTGGGGTGGCATGTGCAGGTCTCCCACACTTATATATATATACTATGAATTTAATCTTTAAATATCTGATGTACAAATATTAAAACAATGGTAATTATTTATTATAGTAAAACATTTGCAAACTTCCCTTTATACTTATAAACCTATCACACTTACTTCAATATAGAAACATAAAAGCAACTTTTAATTGGCCACATCTATATGGAAATAATCATAAGAAGACAGCTATTATGCATCAAGTAATTTAGTATATTACTTCTCATTTAAAAATCACAGTCCTGAAAGGATAGTCTCCTTTAATCATCCACATGACCCCATCAACTAGGTGTGCATCATTTCAGATGAGGAAACTAAAGCTCAGAGAGGTTGAATTCCCCCAAACTAGGAACATGTAAGTCTTGCTGGTCCAAAGCCCACAGTCTTTCTTTCATATGATTCTAGATATATAGAAATTGCTTCTTTATGTCCAAAAATAGCTATTAGGTAAAGAATAGAATAGAGACATTGTTCAATTTAATGCTGACTTATAATTTCACAATAGTTTTATTTAATACATAAGGAATATAGATGTACTATTTTATCATTTTACCATTGATAGCTGGAAAATAATCAAGATAAGGTGCATAGAAAAGAATTATAACAATAGATTTGAATATACCATTAATTCAGATACTGACTTTTACAAGATGATTAAATCCACAGTACAGTTATCAACCTGGACCATCTCTGATCTTTGACTGGTAATAGGAAGCTGCAATTGCCCAGGGTCAATAGAGATTGGAGGAGATTGAAGACAGGCCCTAGTAACTTGGATTCTGCCATCTTAACCATATTTCCAGCAGGATAAATTAGGGGTTGCTTTGTTCAAATAAAAGTATTTTCAGGGGAAAAAAAAAATGGGAGAGTAGGAACTGATCTTGTTTTTATCTTAGGAACGACCAGGATAGCACTCTTTTTTATCTTCTTTTGGAAAACCTTTTCCTAATATCTAAATGACTTCCTGACACAATGTGGACAATGTTAGTGAGAGAACTAGAGAGAGAATGAGATTTTAAAAGTATGGAGCTCTCTAAATTTTTATACTTAGTGTTGATGGAATGCTTACAGTTTTTCCCGTGCAAGTGCAATTTTCTCTGTGCAATAGTTAGTAGAGACACCAGAGACATGAAATCATCAGAATTCTACCAGAGGATGATAAAGAAATAAGATATCAGAATAATTCACGCCTAGAAAATTCATAAAGTTTTACCTCTGAAAATCAAAACAGAGTATCTTCTAATTTTCCGTGTAATAATAGAAGCAGAGTCAATGAGATGTCTGAGTGGGAATTAGAAATCCAACCACTTCAAAGGACTCTTGTTGGCATGTGTCTCTGATGCATGGTCTGTCTGTGAACATAGCACTCTGCTGCCCTGTCTTTAAGCCTAATGGTCCAAGAAGTTATATGGTCTCATTCCGTGGTGTTTGAAGAGGTCTTTTTCATAGTGTAGTATATTTTATGTGGTAGATGGGAAATACAACCTAGATTTTGGATTCAGAAAAGTCTGTTTCTATCCTGACTCAATTATTTGCTGGTTGTGTGATGCCATACAACTTAACAACCTCTTAAACATCAGTTAAGACTCTATAACCTATGTTCCAGAGCTGTCATGGGATCAAATGAAAAAAAAATAAAATGTGCTAAAGGCCACTCTGCTGGGTAGTGGGGATCCAGCGATGAATAGGAGGCAGTTCAGGGAGTTGAGCAGATCAGAGATGCACAGGGAAACAAATTATTATTTTCCAGCCATCAGTCCATTTCTCTTATTTTCCTCAGAAAAAAATCTAAATAAATGAGTGGTTTGTACACACTGTCTTCATCTCCTCAACTCCCCATTTCTTCTCATCTGAGTCTTTGACCTTCCCTCTCCACCACACCAGTGAAATGGCTCTTCTTAAGGTCAACAAAGTCCTTAACATTGTCAAATCCAGTGGTCACCTCTCCTGCCTCATTTACTTGCATCCCAGTATGTGATCCTCTTAAACAAGTTATTTCCTTTTGCAACACTTGCTTCCCTTGGCTTCCACAGCAACACACTCTCTGAGTTTTTCTCCTTCTTATTTTCTGCTCTTTCTCAGCCTTCTTGGATAGTTCCTCAACCAACGTACAGCTGCTAAGTGATGGTATGTAGCACGGCTCCTGTCCTGTAACTTTAAATAACAAACTGTTTGACAATGACTTTCAAGTTTATGCCTGGGCAACATTGCCTGTGTTTATCTACAACTGCCTAAGTTACATAGCTATGAGGATTTTCAAAAGTGTATCTTAAACTCAGAATATCCAGAAGGGAACACTTGATTCTCAACCTCCCAAACTGCACCTTCCCTAGAATGCATCATCTCAGTGAATTTCACTACCATCCACATATTTATTCAAGCTAAAGAAAAAAACTAGAGGTCATCCTTCAATGCTCATTTTTCTCACCTCTCACATATAATCTCTCACTAAGCTCTGTCAATAGTACATTCTCTACTTACTCTGAACCAATTTGTTTCTCTACATCTCCATTATTAGACTTATAACTGGTCTCTTAGGGTGTATTTTACCCTCTTCTAGTTAAGTTGGTAATCAGAATAATTTTCTAGAGTGTAAATCAGATCATGTCATTCTCCTTGCTTAAAACCTTTCAGTGTTTAACTGTTACACTTGAATGAAGTTCTACAGTCTTGACCATGATCCTCAGAGATCTGCACTGTCTGATTCACACAGTCTCTGACCACATCAATGTCTTGGCAACCGTTTACTGGTCACCCAAGTCTTTTTTCTGTTTCCAAAATATATGAAACTCACTCTACCTTGCCGTTCTTTCATGGGCTGCTCTTATTTTTTTTTTTTTTTTCTGCCTGGAATGATCTTTCATCAGATTATTCACTTAGCTGGGTATGTCACATTTGGGTCCCACCAAGCTTAACCATCAACTCCTTAGACAGGCCTAGTTGAGCATCCAGTGTAGGTTATTCCTTCCCCAAGTTATGCCACATCTCAGCTTCCCTTATTTCATTTTCCTCATGGAAGTTATCACTGCTGTTATTCTCTCTCTCTCTTTCTTTCTCTCTCTCTCTCTGTTGTATCCATCCATTGGATGTAAAATTGTCCATAAGAACAGGGACCCTCTTTTGTTTTGCTCAATGTACTGCCTTCTGTGTAATTCCTGCGGGAGGTAATATTTGAATTGATCTCAAAGGATTAGTTAAAATGAATGAAGCTGATTGAGGCGGGAAATCCAACTCACCGAAGAAAAAATATCAAGGAAATGGAAGAATATAGGGTGTAGTCCCAGAAAAACACATGGTTCTGCATAACTGAATTTCATGCTATGGAATTCTAGAGGAGAAATGGGGTGTGGGACAGGAAAAGTGGATAAGAGCCGGATAGATAGAGAGGCCTTTTATACTATGCTGAGACATTTTTACAAACTCCTTAAAATGATCAGATGTCATTAAGGGATTGTAGACAGGAGGATGACTTTATCAGACTCATGATTTTGAAAGATTGCTCAGAGCCTTAGGACAGCAAATGGCAGGAGTGGAGCAGCGACACGGGCTTGTGCAGTATTCTTGTGGGGGTCTTCTGAGGGCTTCTCCCGAGGAAGTGGTGATGAGAATGGAGAAAAGGTGATCCACTGCACTGAGAAAAGGTAGAATCCAACTGACATTGTGTTTTATTTGAAGGAGATTTTAAAGAGAGAGTCTTGTTCATTCTCAATTTTCTGCTTTGAGTACCAAGTAGAAGGTGATGCAGGGCATTTTTGTTTACTTACTTATTTTTTTATTATTTGTTTGGGACAAATACCAATTAGGTGGTTGTATGTGTGAGTCTGGATATCAGGAGAGAGGTTTGAGCTGGAACTAATGATTTAGAGGTTACACACATTTATGGATAAACTCAAAATATGAGGAAATATTATGTAAAATGGCAAGAACACCAAGAGGAGAGCCATGGGAGAAGAATTAAATTGTCAACAGAGAGCAGAAGAAAGGAAGTATTCAAAGGAGTCTGCAAGGAATTTCTTTAACAACAGAAAGAAAACCAAGAAAGAGGGATGTTATGGAAGCCTCAGGGAAGAGTTAAAAGAGGAGCAAGAAACAACAGTCACATTCCACAGAGAAGCCTAGTGAGATAAGGACCTTCTGCATAAGTAATCATGCATGCGAAAGTGTCTGCCACTTAATAGGTGCTCAAGGACATGTTCTTTCCCTGTTGTGGTTGTTAACATGATGAGCTTCCCTGCCAGGGTGAGTGATCCCTGAGATAACACCGTGGTTTTGGTAGCTTTGATTCAGCAAAGCCCAGCACACAGTAGGCACTCAGTGAAAGCTCGTTGAATGTCTAATATATAATGCCGTTCTTTTAACCAAAAATCTGAGTAACAATTGAAATTATTCATTAAATAGCAAGTTGATTTTGCTGTCAGTACTTTCTTGCGAAGTTCAAGGAAGAAAAAAAACACATCGTTTGGAAATTAATGTTGATATCTTTTCTCGTAGCCCGGGCTACATGGACAAAGTTTGGGAGCTCCTGAAGGAAATATTGCCTGAGTTTAAGCTGTCAGATGAGGCCAGCTCTGAAAGCAAACTAGCAGTGTTAGATTCTAAATTAAAAGAACCAGGGAAAGAAGGGAAGGAGGGAAAAGAAATAAAGGATGGAAAGGAAATAAAAGACGTGAAGGAATTCAAACCTGAAAGTTCTTTGACAACATTAAAGGCTTCTGAGAAAAGCGACAAAGTTCCAAAGGGTAAGATATTTTACATCAAAATGTGATTCAATATGGACATTACGTATAAATGCCTTACAATCGTATTTAATGTGTTGCTAGAAATAGGTAAGGTTTTGAATCCCTTCCATTCCATCCATTCTTCATCCATTCCATCCCTTTTCCTTTCTTTTCATTCTTTCTTTCTTTCCTCTCCTTCCTTCCTTCCTTCCTTCCCTTCCTTCCCTTCCTTCCTTCCTTCCTTCCTTCCTTCCCTCCCTCCCTCCTCCCTCCACCTCCCTCCCTCCTCCCTCCCCTCCTCCTTCCTTCCTTCCTTCCTTCCTTCAATGTAGTTTCACTTTTGTTGCCCAGGCTGGAGTCTCGGCTTACTGTAACCTTCATCTCCCAGGATCAAGCAATTCTACTGTCTCAGTCTCCCAAGTAGCTGGGATTACAGGCACACGCCACCACACTCGGCTCATTTTTGTGTTTTTAGTAGAGATGGGATTTCACCATGTTGGCCAGGCTGGTCTTGAACTCCTGACCTCAGGTGATCCACCCGCCTCAGCCTCCCAAAGTGTTGGGATTACAGGTGTGAGCCACTGCACCCAGCCCAGTTTTTCTTATCTAAGAATCTTATCTATGTAAAAGCCAAGCTAAGCTAAGCTGTCCTGACAGCATGACAAAATGTAGTATTCTATTGATTTAAAGAAAGTTAAACTTGACATTTTAGTGCATTAAGTACATCAAAGCATAACAATAATTATCTTGAAAGCATACATTGTTATGGGCATTGGGACATATGGACATATTGCTATGGGTATTGGCACATCTGGACATTCTGCTGTTGTAGGAGTGTGTCCCTTGCAGGTATCGTTAGGCTGTATCTTCAGCTATAAACATGTAACGACTGTGGGTCATGACTGGCACGATATGTGTCTTGTTAGTCTTAAGATGGAGGTGAACTTAAGTTGGGGTTTCTCAGGGCCTCTGAGGCTCCTGCTTCCCTAAGAAATACATCTTTGTTGTCGTTATCCTTTCTTATGTTTTGCGACAACTGCCATGTAATTAAGATCTTTCTTTTCTAGGACTTTAGGACTTATAACGGTGTTTACTGTATGCTAATTATTATTCCACATTTTGCTTTCTTTGAAAATCTAAGGCAATTCTCTACTTTGATGCTGCTAAATTAATATTAATTTAGGAAGATACATTAAGCTCTGAATTTCCATTAAACACATATTTCTCCTATTTAAAAAGTAAAAAGTGGCAGAACTTGACAATGATGCCTGGTAGAACTCCGAGCTGCAAAGCAGGATAGATGGTGGTACCGTTTAGGAGAGATCACAGAATGATTTCGAATATATTGAAATTGAGGTGCCTTTAAGACAACCTAGTTGATTTTTCATGTCAAGACTCCTAGGCTGGTGATATACCCTTGGTCATTGATAAATGCATGCAAAATTAAACCAAGAATGATATTTCCCAAGGAGACAGTATAGAGTGAGCAGATGAGGGAGGCTGAGACTGAGTCCTGAAGAAGCAGAACATCTAAGAGGTTGATATAAAATGACGAGTTGCTGAATGAAGAGTAAGGACCGGCCAGAGGAGCAGCGACAACATCAGCAGAGCATTTTTGCATCGGGGCCAAAGGAAAAAGTTCCTTTGGAAAAAGTCCTTGGAAAAAGTTCCAAGAACCAGAGATTGTATTAAATATGGTGGGAAGATGAACTATGATGAAAATTTAAATTTCTCAATTATATTTTGTGATATAGAGGTCATTGCGCACTTGTGAGTGATGGGAGTAGAAGAGACATTGGAGGGGAGTAAGAAGGAAGTGGGAAGTAAAATAATGTATAAACAACATTGTGTGAAGCTTGGCCTTGAGGAACAGGAAATTGCAAAGTGGAAACTGATAGGGAAGAATGTGGGATGCAGACGAATATGTATTTGTGAATCTCGTGAAGGAGAATTGAGTTTTTTAAAGTCATGACTGAGAAGATCCCACTGAGATGACTGCAATAGTATACATTTTCTGAGAAGAAGGAACAAGTTCCACACCACAGCTCCAGGGGGATTGGGCCAACCCAGGGAGAGCAATGGCTCCTCCGTTCTCATAGGTGGGCACAGGTCATGGGGGAGTGGATACAGGTGTAGGTGGGTAAACAAGTTTGGTAGGAGAAGATGAGGACTTCAGACCAAAGACTTCTACTTTTTGTTTATATACAACCTAGTTATGAGCTGAAAGTGAGGTGGAGGTGGAAGATGTAGATTCTCACAGAGATTTAAAATAGATGTGGCAAAGTTTGCAGAACGACAGGAGGATTACTTCCAGTGGGACTCAGCTGCCAAGTTTATTCAGAGTGGGGTTTTGCCAGATGGGTGGGATGAAATGACAGAGGAGCAATCCTTATTTAGGGTATTGGCAAAAACACATTTCGGTGAGCACTGTTGTATACTATCCAAATTTCTATGTGAGACAGTTTGATTTTCTTCTATTTATAATTTTTATTATGTATTATTTTTAAGTCACAAATTCTGAATAGAAGTTTGAAAGCTCCTAAAGTCCTATTGGAAAATTATACATGCACTCAAATATTGCTTCCTAAAATCAGTTTTATTGAATTAAGGTAATATATATAGAAAATTCACAAATAAAATTCTGATAATAAACTTTTAAGAACCTAAATTTCCTGGTTAAATGTTTTATCCTATGGTTGAAGTTATAGTTATCTTTACTTTTATATCTAATTTAAGTGTTAAATCTACTGAAAAAGCTAAGATATGGGCCAGGCATGGTTGCTCACGCCTGTATTCCCAGCACTTTGAGAGGCTGATGCTGGCAGATCACTTGAGCCCAGGAGTTCAAGACCAGTCTATACAACATGGTGAAACCCTGTGTCTATAAAAAAAGAAAATAAAAAGAAAATAAAAAGAAAAATTAGCAAGGTGTGGCAGTGTGCACCTATAGTCCCAGCTATTCAGGAGGCTGAGGTGGGAGAATTGCTCCAGCCTGGGAGGCCAATGCTGCAGTGAGCTGAGACTGCGCCACTGCACTCCAGCCTGGGCAGCAGAGTGAAAGCCTGTCAAAAAGAAAGAAAAAAAAGCTAAGATATGAAACATGTCTATTTTGGATATTCAGAAACATTATAAGTAATGAGCAACCTGACCAATGATGATTACAAACTCAGCAGATGATGCATAGAATGAAATGACAGAAATCAGAGGGGTGGAGCAAGATGGCCGAATAGGAACAGCTCCAGTCTCCAGCTCAAGCGCGAGCGACACAGAAGACAGGTGATTTCTGCATTTTCAACTGAGTGCTGGGTTCATCTCACTAGGGAGTGCGGACAATCGGTGCTTTGATGCAGCTGCTGTGGCCAGCGAGGCTGAGCACAAGGTAGGGCATGCGCCTCACCTGGAAGCCGCAAGGAAAGGAATGTCCCTTTTCTAGCCAGGGAACTGAGACACACAACACCTGGAAAAGGTGGGTAACTCCACCCCAATGCTACTTGCACTTTACAAAGGGTCTTAGCAAACAGGCACACAGGAGATTATATCCCACACCTGGCTGGGAGGGGTCTCACGCCCATGGATCCTCCTCGTGCTAGCACAACAGTCTGCGATCCTAGCATAAGACAACTTGTGAAGCTAGAGGGAGGCGCCACCACCATTGCTGAGAGCTTAAGTAGGTAAACAAATCGGCTGGGAAGCTTGAACAGGGTGGAGCTCACAGAAGCTCAGGCCTGCCTGTCTCTGTAGACTCCACCTCTGGGGACAGAGGCACGAAAGCCTAAAACAGCAAACAACTACAAAAAAGCAGAGCATAACCTCTGCAGGAAACCTCTGCAGGCCTTGAGCGACTCTTAATCTGACGAAAGCTTTGAAGAGGCAGTGGATCTCCCAACATGGAGGTTGAGATCTGAGAATGGACAGACCTGCCTGCTCAAGTGGGTCCTTCACCCCTGAATAGCCCTAACTGGGAGATGTCCCCACTAGGGGCAGACTGACACCCCACACCTCACCGCGGTGGGATACACCCCTGAGAGGAAGCTTCCAAAGCAAAAGTCAGACAGGTACACTCGCTGTTCCGGCAATATTCTATCTTCCTGCAGCCTCTGCTGCTGACATCAGGCAAGAAAAACAGGGTCTGGAGTGGACCTCAAAGAAGCAATCCCAACAGACAGCCTACGGCTGAGGTCTGACTGTAGAAAGAAACTACAAACAGAAAGGACACCCACGCCAAAATCCCATCAATCGTCACCATCATCAAGACCAGAGCCAGATAAAACCGCCACAAGATGGGGGAAAAGCAGGGCAGAAAAGCTGGAAATTCAAAATAAGAGCATCTCCTGCAAAGGAACGCAGCTCATTGCCAGCAATGGATCAAGCTGAATGGGAGAATGACTGTGAGATGAGAAAACTGAAAGCCGTAAACTCAAGAATAAGAAGATACGTACCCAGTGCAAAGAAACTAAAATCGCGAAAGTGGAATAAATGATAACTAGAATAATTTATTCTGAAGACCATAAAACGAACTGACAGAGATGAAAATCATGACACGAAAATACGTGACCGTCACAGAAGCTTCAGTAACTGGAATCAGCTGGAAGTATCAGCAGTTAAAGGATCGATAAGATGAAATAAGAAGTGAGAAAAGAAAAATCTAAAAGAAAAAAAAAGAGAAAGAGAAAAAAAAGGAAATGAACAAAGAAGCCTGCAAGAGACCAAAATCCTAAATCTGATTAGAGGTGCCACAAGAAATTGAGGAAAATGGAACCAAGAGTTGGAAAAACATTCTTCAGGATATCACATCAGGAGAACACAACCTATTAGGAACGGAATAACATTCAAATTCAGGAAATACAGAGAACACCACAAAAGATACTCGAAGAGAACAAATCTAAAGACACATAATTACACCAGATTCACAAAGGATTGAAATGAAGGAAAAATCTTAAGGGCAATAGAGAGAAAGGTCGGGTTACACAAAGGGAAGCCATCAGACTCTGATAGATCTCTAGGCAGAAACTCTACAAGCCAGAAGAGAGTGGGGGGCCAATATTCCAGCATTCTTAAAAAGAAAGAATTTTAAGCCAGAATTTCATATCCACCCAAACTAAGTTTACTTAAGCAGTGAAGGAGAAATAAAATCCTTTACAAAAGATAAGCAAATGCTTAGAGATTTTGTCACCACTAGGCCTGCTTTACAAGGGCTAGATGAAGCACTAAACATGAAAGAAACAACCCGGTACCAGCCATGGCAAAACATGCCAAAGAATGCTTAAAGACCATCGAGGCTAGGAAGAAGCATCCCAACTAACGAGCAAGTAGCCAGTTAATATCATAATGGCAGGATCAAGGATGCACACATAACAATATTAATACTTAAATGTAAATGGACAAATAGTCAATTAAAAGACACAGACTGGCAAACTGGATAGAAGTCAAGACTCATCAGTCTGCTGTATTCAGGAGACCATCTCACATGCAGAGACATACAAACAAATAAAGGGATGGAGAGAAGATCTACCAAGCAAATGGAGACAAAAAGCAGGGGTTGCAATACTAGTCTCTGATAAAACAGACTTTTAAACCATCAAAGATCAAAAGAGACAAAAGAGGCATTTCCTATAATGGTAAAGGGATCGATTCAGCAGAAATTTTAACTATCCTAAATATATATGCACCCAATACAGGAGCAGCCAGATTCATAAAACAAGTCCTTAGAGACTTACAAAGAGACAGACTCCCATACAATGAATAATGGGAGACCAACATCCACTGTCAACATTAGACAGATCAACTTAGAGACAAGAGAAAGTTAACAAAAGGATATCCAGGAATTGAACTCATCTCTGCAGCAAAAGCAGACCTAATAGACATCTACAGAACTCTCCACCCCAAAATCAACCCAGAATATACATTTCTTCTCAGCACCCATCACATTTATTCCAAAATTGACCACATAGTGGAAGTAAAAGCGCTCCTCAGCAAATGTACAAGAGCAGAAATTATAACAGAGCTGTCTCTCAGACCACAGTGCAAGGAAATCAGAAGCTAGAACTCCAGGACTAAGAAACTCAATCAAAACCAACTCAACACCATGGAAACTGAACGGCCTGCTCCTGAATGACTGCTGGGTACATAGCGAAATGAGAGCCAGAAATAATGATGTTCTTTGAAATCAATAAGAACAAAAGATACCAACATACCAGAATCTCTAGGACACATTTAAAAGCAGTGTGTAGAGGGAAATTTATAGCACTAAATGCCACAAAGAGAGAAAGCTGGAAAGATCTAAAATTGACACTCTAACATCACAATTAAAAAGAACTAGAGGAAGCAAGAACAAACACATTCAAAAGCTAGCAGAAGCAAGAAAGAAATAACTAAGATCAGAGCAGAACTGGAGAGGAGATAGAGACACAAAAACCCTCAAAAATCAATGGTCCAGAAGTTCGTTTTTGAAAAGATCAACAAAATTGTTAAGACCACTAGCAAGACTAATGAGAAAGAAAAGAGAGAATCAAACAGATGCAATAAAAATGATAAAGGGGATATCACCACCGACCCCACAGAAATACAAACTACCATCAGAGGAATACTATAAACACCTCTACAAATAAACTAGAAATCTAGAAAGGAAATGGATAATTTCCTGGACACCCACTCCCAAGACTAAACCAGGGAAGAAGCTGAATCTCTGAATGAACCAATGCTTGAGCTCTGAGAGTGAGGGCAATAATTAATAGCCAGGCCAACCAACCAAAAAAGTCCAGGACCAAGATGGATTCACAGCTGAATTCTACCAGAGGTACAAGGAGGAGTTGGTACCATTCCTTCTGAAACTATTCCAATCAATAGAAAAAAGAGGAATCCTCTTCGCTGGTACTATGGGGTGAAAGCATCATCCTGATGCAAAGCTACAACCCAGAGATACAACAAAAAGGAATTACCCAGACCAATATCTGATGAACATCGATGCAAAAATCCTCAATAAAATACTGGCAAGCCGGATCAGCAGCACATCAAAATCCACCATGATCAAGTGGGCTTCATCCTGGGATGCAAAGGCTGATTCAGCATCACATAAATCAATAAAAGCACGTAATCCAGCATATAAACAGAACCAAAGACAAAACCACATGATTATCTCAATAGATGCAGAAAAGGCCCAGCTGACAAAATTCAACAGCCCTTCATGCTAAGAAGCAGCTCAGTAATTCGGTATTGATGGAATGTATCTCTCAAAATCATAAGAGCTATTTATGACAAACCCACAGCCAATATCATACCAGATAGGCAAAACTGGAAAAATTCCCTTTGAAAACTGGCATGAGACAGGGATGCCCTCTCTCACCCTCTATTCAACATAGTGTTGGAAGTTCTGGCTATGGCAATCAGGCAAGAGAAAGAAATAGAAGGGCATTCAGTTAGGAAAACAAAGTCAAATTGTCCCTGTTTGCAGATGACATGATTGTATATTTAGAAAACCCCATAGTCAGCCCAAAATCTCCTTAACCTGATAGAAACTGGCAAGTCTAAGGATACAAATTAATGTGCAAAATCACAAGCATTCTTATATACCAGTAACAATGAACCAGGCGAGAGCCAAATCATGAATGAACTTCCAAATTTCACAATTTAGCTCAAAAAAAGAGAATAAAATACCTAGGAATCAACTTACAAAGGATGTAAAGGACCTCCCTAAAGGAGAACTACAAACCACTGCTCAGTGAAATAAAGAGACACAAACAAATGGAAAAGAGCATTCCATGCTCATGGGTAGGAGAAAAGAATCCAATATTGTGAAAATGGCTATACTGCCCAAGGTAATTTATGGATTCAATACCATCCCCATCAAGCTACCAATGAGTTTCTTCACCCAAATTGGAAAAACTGCTTTAAAAGTTCATATGGAACAAAAAAAGAGCCTGCATTGCCAAGACAATCCTAAGTCAAAAAGAACAAAGCTGGAGGCATTCACGGCTACCTGACTTCAAACTATACTACAAGGCTACAGTAACCAAAACAGCTTGGTATGGTACCAAAACAGACATATAGACCAATGGAACAGAACAAGAGTCCTCAGAAATAATACCAGACATCTACAGCCATCCTGATCTTTGACAAACATGAGAAAAACAAGAAATGGGAAAGGATTCCCTATTTAATAAAAGTGCTAGAGAAAATTAGCTAGCCATAAGTAGAAAAGTTGAAACTGGATCCTTTCCTTGCATATACGAAAATTAATTCCAAGATATAGTTAGAGACTTAAATGTTTAACCTAATACCATAAAAACTCTAGAAGAAAACCTAGGTAATACCGTTCAGGACATAGGCATGGGCAAGGACTTCATGTTTAAAACACCAAAAGCAACGGCAACAAACTCCAAAATTGACAAATGGGATCTAATTAAACTAAAGAGCTTCTGCACAGCAAAAGAAACTACCATCAGAGTGAACAGGCAACTTATAGAATGGGAGAAAAATTTTACAATCTACTCATCTGACAAAGGGCTAATATCTAGAACCTACAAAGAACTCAAACAAATTTACAAGAAAAAAACAAACAACCCCATCAAAAAGTGGGCAAAGGATATGAACAGACATTTTGCAAAAGAAGACATTCATATAGCCAACAGACACATGAAAAAATGCTCATCATCACTGGCCATCAGAGAAATGCAAATCAAAACCACAATGAGATACCATCTCACACCAGTTAGAATGGCAATCATTAAAAAGTCAGGAAACAACAGGTGCTGGAGAGGATGTAGAGAAATAGGAACACCTTTACACTACTGGTGGGACTGTAAACTAGTTCCACCATGATGGAAAACAGTATGGTGATTCCTCAAGGATCTAGAACTAGATGTACCATATGACCCAGCCATCCCAGCTACAGGTATATACCCAAAAGGATTATAAATCATGCTGCTATAAAGACACATGCACATGTATGTTTTATTGTCACTATTCACAGCAGGGCTGGAATCAACCCCAATGTCCATCAGTGACAGACTGGATTAAGAAAATGTAAGCACATATACACTATGGAATTATATGCAGCCATAAAAAAGAGGATGAGTTGTGTCTTTGTAGGGACATGGATGCAGCCTGGGGAAACCCTCGTTCTCAGCAAACTATCACAAGAACAGAAAACCAAACACCACATGTTCTCACTCATAGGTGGAAACTGAACAATGCGATCACTTGGACTCGGGAAGGGGAACATCACACACCGGGACCTATCATGGGGAGGAGGGGGGAGGGATTTCACTGGGAGTTACACCTGATGTAAATGATGAGTTGATGGATGCTGACGAGTTGATGGGTGCAGCACACCAACATGGCACAAGTATACATATGTAACAAACCTGCATGTTATGCACATGTACCCTAGAACTTAAAGTATAATAATAATAATAACAATAATAATAAAATAAAAAATAAAATCCTTACCTCTAAAAAAAAAATGAAATGACAGAAATGTATAATTTCTGTCTCTGAATTGAGAGAGGTTTGTTAGGGAATTTAAAAAATCTTTGAGAATAGTATTTTAAGTTGAAGAAGAATATGTTTTATAGATTGAGTATATGAATGAGCATTCAAATGGTGGGAATAGTTCTGGATACAAGAGTTTTATTACCCAAGCCATGTAGGCAATAAGATGCTGGCTTGGGACTTTGGTTGGAGTCTGGGCTCCACAATAAAATATTTTGGAGTCACAAAACTGTGTTTCCTGTAAGTGGAGGACCCAAATAAGGAAAATCTGAGAGGGTTCTACATTTAGGACTTAACTTTCAGTACAGGCTTTGTTGGTGTTTTGTTTTTATTTTTAAAATGAGAAAATTACCTTAATACCATAATCTTATATGAATAAAATATATTCAAATAATTATCTTCATGAAACAAAATCATATGCAGTAGATAAAAGGCAATGCTGCATTTATTTCATAATATATCCAGTTTTCAAAGTTCTCCCTGGCTTTATTGTGGTGTTTCTAATTAGAGGGATCGTGTTTTAGAGAAATTATGGCTATAGTTTTACATTTAAATAATACTATTATTTTGGCCTTTTTTCTTTAAGACAACGACTGAATAAGAAATATAGTTTGAGGTTGTCTAGTTAAAATATTTATTGTGATTTTTTTCGTATATTAGAGAAAGCAGATGCAAGAGACATTGGAAAGAAGAGAAGTAAAGATGGAGAAAAAGAAAAATTCAAATTCTCACTTCATGGTTCAAGACCCTCATCAGAAGTACAGTACTCTGTGCAGTCCCTATCAGATTGTAAGCTAATTTCTTAGAATAATAACTAATTTAGTTGTTTCTTAAAATGCTGGAAAACCTTGAAACATAGAAATACATTTTTTCTTTTGAAATAACTAAATAAACTTATTCAAGGTGGCCATAAATGCTGGGTTCTCTGATGGGTAGGTATGTTGGGCCAAAGTCCTACCAATGAGACAGAAGCCTGCTTGTCCAAATTGGAGTGCAATTGTCACAGAAGAAGTATCCACATATGGGAGAGGCTTCTGCTGTCGCTTTCAGGTATTGCTCTAAGAAATACTCAGGTTAAATTTATCATCCAAATTAAGTAAATTCAAAGTTACTTGTTTGAGTGGTTAGATGCCAGCCACCAAATGAAACAAAAAGTCTACATCTGGCTCCTTGCTCACAATGGGCCTCCAGATCTTTTACTGTGTTTTAGAAAATAACTGTGAGGCTGGAGACTGTAGAAGTCATTGTTTATATCACGATACCGACAACCACACTTTTTCGTGTATCACATTGTGACTGAGTGGATGTACAAGATCTATTTATAATAGCCTCATTGTATAAAGGTCAAGTATTTTTGTGAAAATGCTTGGGTTTCTCTATCACTTAAAATCACATTGGAGGTTTTTCGTTTAATATCTTTCCAATTTGGACTTACGAATTATCTCTAAAGACCCTTGGGCTACCACACTTTTTTCCTCTGTACCAGCTAAAACAGTTTAGGTATAGAAGCCTTTAAACAAATTCTATCAGGTTGAAAGAAAACATGCTATAAAAAATGATACCTCAACCTATTCAGGAGGAAGACTAGAGTGTCTCTTTTGAGGCTTTATAGTCTCAGCTTTGACTCATCTATCTTGGTGCTTCCAGAGTGCAGGTTATCATTTTCACCTCGTCTTTCATTAGCTACTCAAAATACATGTTTTCACACCTTGTAGTGTGCTTTATTAATAAATTTTCATATTTTTCTTAATATACTGTGATGATTTGTATGAGGACATTTTAATAATTATGGCTTTTTACTTTTACTGAAACCTGCCTAGTGATGTGGATAGAAAAAGTCACTATTGTATTTTTAATTCTACATTAAAAATCATTTTCTTATATTGATGTTTTAAGCAATATTTTTTGACAGTAAGAAACATTACATTAGCAGACTTACTGATGGTTCTTCATCTTTGTGAAAATGGCTAAAACTTTCTCTGAGTTCTTCCTTTGTGAAAATAAAAGTAATGATGCCTCCTTTCTCCTGCTGAACTTACAGTTAGGGTCATCCCAACACATAGAATGTGGTTCAGTTTGGACTGTGGAGTCAAGCTGCTTGAGTTCAATATCTGCTTCAACACTGAGTGTATAAGTATCAGGCAAGTGATAGAGCCTCTTTAAACTCAGGATCTCTATAAATCAGCATCATTGTTTTGGTGAGGGTCCTTGTGAGAATCAAGTGTTGAATCCAGGTAAAGTGCTTAGCACTTGTTGGAAGAGTTACATTTTAGCATACTTACTGCAAAAGCCTTTATTAATTCTTGACTGTGCTAAAGGTACAGTATTAGAATGAACTCTATAGGAGTATTTTGTCTGGCATAAATAAGAGGGTGGCCATGTGAACTTCCTTCTCCCACAGAGTTAAATCTAAGTGCATTTCTGATGGTGTTACAATTCATTTCCTGCAATCAGCTGCTTTGGTTTCACTTGTAAAGGAGATAATTGATAGACAGTAAGCATTCAAGAGACAACTGAGTTACAATTCAAACTCATATGGAAAAAATAACATGACATTTATATTGTTTGTTTGTTTATTTATTTATTTATTCATTCATTTGACACAGAGTCTTGCTGTGTCACCCAGGCTGGAGTGCAGTGGCGCAATCTCAGCTCACTGCAACTTCCACCTCCCAGGTTCAAGCGATTCTCGTGCCTCAGCCTCCCAAGTAGCTGGGACTGCAGGTGCATGCCATTACACCTGGCTAATTCTTGTATTTTTAGTACAGATGGAGCTTCACCATGTTGACTAAGCTGGTCTCAAACTCTTGACCTCAAGTGATCCACCCACCTTGGCCTCCCAAAGTGCTGGGACTATAGGCATGTGCCACCACGCTCGGCCTTTATTCTTTATGTTTGATTTGATATTAGATGTGTTATAATTAATTCTGATAAGTCACTTAAAATTTAATATAAAGAACCCCTGTTTTATTAATTTTTTCAAAGTAGTATATTTATCACAATGGTCATTAAAATAAAATGGCACTCACAGTTTTAAATGCCATAGGAGATATAGTTTTATAATGGCAGAAGACATGTAGAGATTTATGTATATATTTATATGTCATCTAATATTATCCAATGCATACCGTAATAATGACTTGACAATTAAGAATTCATTTTCTTATTTCCAAAATAAGTGTATTCATTTAGGTACACTAGCTGGCATGCCTAACAAATGACTCTGATGTCATATATATTTCTTTCTCAATTAAAATAAAAAGACTAGTGTTAATCCTTGGCAGGAAGTTATTTTCTAGATGGTATTGAAGAGACCCATGCTCCTTCCATTTTATGCCTTTTATACCTCTAGCATTCTAAAGTTCTATACCAGTGTGAAGAAAAAGAGCTTTGAGGATTGCAGGAGCAAGGTGTCTGAAATCAAAAAAACTGCATTGTATATCACTCTGGTCTCATTCTATTGAAGATAATTCAGTCCAATGGCCACACCTGACTTTAAGAGGAGTTGGAAAATATGGAATGTGGAATGTGCTAAAGATCGATCATTTCAGGAGAAAGAGGAAACCATTTGGTGAACAATGATCAGTCTTCACCACATTTCACTTTCCTGATCACCAGATACCCATTTCACTCTTCTTCTCACATGTATGCTCAATACTTACCAAGAGTCCCAATCCAAATTATTATCCAGTAATTGCATCTAGTTAAAATATCCAGGATATCCAAGTCATGTACATGCACACACATGCTTACAGATACACCCATATGTATCCACTCCCATCTCTCATGTAATGTCATTAATATCTTTCCAATTTGGACTAACAACCAATCTGACCAATGATGATTACAAACTCAGCAGATGATGCAGAGAATGAAATGACAGAAAACTATATAAGTCACAAATTCTGAATAGAAGTTTGAAAGCTCTTAAAGTCCTATTGGAAAATTATACATGCACTCAAATATTGCTTCCTAAAATCAGTTTTATTGAATTAAGGTAATATATATAGAAAATTCACAAATAAAATTCTGATAATAAACTTTTTAAAAACCTAAATTTCCTAAATTTAAAAACCTTCCCATATGAAGAGGAACACAGTAACTGCAATATAAACTCCACTCATAAAACAAAATAGCAGGGGACACATTGTAGTCACTGATCATTCGCAATTCTAAAATTCGGCTGAGAAACTCCTGTTAAGACCTTTTTCCTAGTATAGAGGGGAAGTTCTTTGGCAATGATTCTGCTCTCTTGGAGGAACTCAAAATTACAAAGTGTAAAGTGGGTTTATGAACCTACACAGTCTTACTCCAGAGTTCACACAACTACTCTGTTATCTCTCCTCTCAATATCTATGAATGTTAATATTTTAAACTGTAAAACTTATTGAAAACTTTTATTCTCTAAATAGCTAAATTTAAAATGTAACTTATAAAGAAATTTGATACAAATGATGACATTAATTACAAATACCGAAGTTTTGTAAGAATGAGTAATCAGACCCTTCCAATATTTGAGAAAAAATGATTACCAGAAATATTAGAGATTTGAGTTTTGCCAGTAACTTATTAACTACAGGGTAAGTTAGAATTTGTGTAGTAATATAGTAATAGAGTTCAGTATCATAGTAACTTTAAAAAAATTGTTTCAAAAAAGCAAAAGTCAATACCATTAGAATATGACTCAGTGGAATAGTAAGTTGGATATTTTCTGACTATGAGAAATACTGCTAGCTTTTCACAATTTCCTCCTCTTCCTAGGAACACAGTTGTGCTACATTTTCCCAGCCTCTTTTAAATGAGATGTGGCCTTCTAATTTCTAGCCCACAGGACATGAAGCAAAGTGATACATACGAGCTGTAGACTGACCTGTACCATGTTCTCAATTGCAATTCCCCTTCTGTTAGCTCACTGCTGTTGAGAGCACAGTATTAAAGATGGCAAAGCCACAAGGAGGGACAGAGCAGGAATATGTGAATCACTACCTGGAGATCTGCTTGCTGGTCAAGAAGGTTCATTTTGTACTTTATATGAACGAAAAGAAACTATATCATGTTTAAGTCATATTTTTTAGTGTGTTCACTGTAGCAGCTACAATTACTTCATGATAAACTAACTCTTGCCAGAAGTAGAGTACTAATAACAAGGTAAAATTATTTGGTGTTTGCTTAACAGTAGAGTAGAAGGCAGTGAAGAAATAGTATTTCAAACTTGAGGAAACCTGGGGATCTACCTCACACAGCGAAATATTTGGTAAAACCAGAACCTGTGACAATTTAGAAGTTAGCCATGTAATCAGTGAACCTGAGTCTCTAAAATAAGTGATTGAAAATCTACTATTCTAGGCAGTGTTAGTTTGTAATATCTACTGTTAGCAAGATATTTCAAATAAGAAATGAGTTCAGGGAAGAATTGTCTGTTTTTCCAAAATAAATGGGGAAAAAAGAGAGAAATTTTTGAGATCACAGAACATACAACATTGAAAAAAAAAAAAGCCTATTTCTTGACCATAATTAATTGGAGATAAGGCTGGTGTTGAAGAGAGCCATGCTCCTCCCTTTTTATGCCTCCTATACTCTAGCATGTGAATTCTGAAGCTCTATACCAGTGGGAAGTAAAAGAGCTTGGAGGATTGCAGGTGCAAGATGTTTGAAGTAAAAACAAGCTGTATTGTTTATCATTTCTGTTCTCATTCTGTTGAAGACAGTTCAGTTCCATGGCCACACCTAAGTATTAAACAACAAAGCTCCATGATGTATTTTGGATATTTGTCCTCGCCCAAACCTCATGTTGAATTGTAATCCCCAGTGCTGAAGGTGGAGCCTGGTGGGAGTTGCTTGGGACCTGAGGGCAGATCCCTCAAGGCTTGGTGCTGTCTTCATGACAGTGAGTTCTTGCAAGATCTGGTCATTTGAAACTGTGTAGCATCTCCCCCTACTCTCTTGCTTGCTCCCATTCTCACCATGTGAGACGCCTACTCCCCCTTTTGCCTTCTGCCATGAGTAAAAGCTCCCTGAGGCCTCTCCAGAAACAGATACCAGCTCTAGGCTTCCTGTACACCCTGCAGAACCATGAGCCAATTAAACCTCTTTTCTTTATAAATTATCCAGTCTCAGGTATTTCTTTGTAGTCACACAAGTATGGCCTAATACAGTCCAGTAAAACTTAAACAACACACCGGGTTGTGTCAAAGATTGTTAAGACTGTGACCTCTTTGTTGCAGCTATCTTCAAAGTAGCCTCTATGAAGCAAAGAAATTAGCCTTGGGAATTATGCTCAAGAAAGAATACGGATATGTGGAACTGATGAAACAAATAGATTAGAAGTCCACTAATATATATTTTTTAAAAACTTGAACTAAGAAATTATGGGCCTGGTATAAAAGTCTTTTACTTTTCAGCCTTGCTTCAAATATTGGAACTGCAAATATTTTCTGGTAGGAAGTGGGCCGGAAGACACTCTCGTCATTATCCTCTTTACATATTGCCACATAGAAAAATAGACACTAAAAAATTGCCAGAAAGACCAGGGATTACTTTATACTTCACACTTCTTAACTGTGTACTTGACATGTTACTTAACCTATCTGTAACTCAATTTACTTGCCTGAAAAAAGCTGTTAAAAATAGAATTTATTCATAGGGTTTATGTGAACTGACTCATAGAAAATACTTAGGCCTTAGCACAGAGTAGGCATTTACTGAAGGTTAGCTATTCTAAATTGACTAAATATCATATCATATAAATAAAAATAAAAATCATATATAATATTTAACAAATACTTCTTAAGGACTTGTAGTAATTTGGGGTTCATCTCACTGGGACTCAACATTTCAGGCTGAAATTGTTATAAGTTCAGACAGTAAACATTTGACATAAAATAAAATCAATGATAGAAGTGGTATTTAAGTAATCTTACATGTTTTATTGCAATCTTCTGAAATATGCTTATAGAAGGCAAAAATAGCTGTATCACATGTAAAATAAAACATTGAAATCATACAAATGTAGCAAAAGCTTCTTTTAGGCAATAAAATATAATAAGTATGGCAGTTGTAGGCCATATAAGGCTCATAATTAATGTACAAAATATTTTAAGGCAGTTTTAGAGACTGGAGTGTAAAATTCTATCTCATTATTCAAGAGTATATTTTTTTCTTAAATTTCTTTCTCAATTATTAGACTTGATTTTATATGCAGCTGTGCTAATTCAATGCAAAGTTACTCCAACTGGAAAGATAAAGACATTTCATGGTTTGTATCATTGATAGTTCACTGAAAGAAATTATAGAGCCCCTGGATTTAAACATTTGCCTTTAAGATCTTCTAAAAGAACTTTTATCCGTATATAGTAAAACCAGAAAGCATTATGAGTGTTCTAATACTGCAGAATCACACAACATATTTACAGAGAAATAATAGAACAAATAGGAATTATCCAAGGCCCTTTAGACACTTTAAAAATAATTCACATCTTTTATTGAGTAATAAACTTCTTTGAAAATCTTATAAAAATTATGAACCATCTCTGTTTTTCCAAATTCTTCGTACTCTTGGTTGAATGTGTCTTCTAAAGTCCATGTGATAGAATTTTGATCCCCAATGCTGTTTGGGGATTAAACAGCTCACCTCCCAACACTGTTTGCTCCCCAGTGTTGGGAGGTGGGGCTAATGAGAGGTAATTAGGCCGTGAGGACAGAGGGAATGGAGTAATGCCATTATCATGGGTGTGTTAGGTATCCTCGTGTGGGTTTGTTATAAAACAGTGAGTTTGCCTATGGGATGACATGCTTATTTGGCCATGGGATGGCACAGCAAAAAGTTCCTCACCAGATGCCAGTACCTTGATCTTGGGCTTCCCAGCCTCCAGAACTGTGGGGAAATAAACTTCTGTTCTTTATAAGTTACTCAGTCTCAAATATATTGTTTTAGCAGTACAAAACAGACTAAAGCAGTTAGTGTGCACACAAATCTGCAGTGTTTTACATAATAGTTCACTGAGTTCCTGGGCCCTTGAATCTCATTTATAAGATATATAAAACATAGTTTGAAAATCTCTATTTAATAGCACATTCTTATCCAGATTTTACAGACTGATGTTTAGCTAATAGCACTAGTATAGTGATACCAATATTTATAATCAGTTTCTAGTCTAATTAATCTGTGTCCATGTTATACCACTTATTAAATATTTAAAGCTTCACCCTTGACTAAACACTGGTGTTATTTTTTTAAATTTCAACATTAAATATTATAATCTCATGTAAAATGTGTGATTATCTTAAAATTTGGAGGAACTATTTTTTGTCATCAACATCATTTCTATAATATGTCAAGACCACATTCTTTACTTCAAGTTTCTAAAGTTATTTTTTTCCAAGAGCCCACCTGGAATTCCCAAGTTTCCATATATTTTATTACATAATGGTATAAAGTAAATGAGAACTTTTTTCAAAATGCTTACATCACAAACTTTATTTTTAATATCATAAGGAAAATAAAAGTTCAAAAGACTTATTAAAGATCAAGGGCAAAGTACTTAATGTGATCACATTAAATATTAAACTAGAAAATTTTAGGGAAGACATCAAAATTTCTAGTGCATAATGTACAAATGTGGGATATAATTTGGACCAAAATACTTTTACACTTGATGATTTTTAAAACAAGATTTAGAAAAGAGTTAATGAAATGGATCAACTTGAAGGAGCCATGGGGTGCCCAGATATTTGGTCAAATATTATGCAGAATGTATGTTTAACATCTGGAAACTCAGCTGACTTTTGTAAAGAAGCCCAGTCCTGCTCAGTAGCCAGGCTCAGAGAGGAATCCTCACTCTTCTTCCCTCCCGCTCTCATGCTTCATACTTTCCTAAGCTGTAGAGAGTCAACTGCTAAATCTTGAACCTGAAAAGTACATTTAATCTTGTCCTCTTCCTTGAAAGTTCTGCATATAGTAAAAAACTGATTTTTAAAATTTTATCCATTTTTAATATTTAGCAGTCATCACTGTCAGGAACTTCCTCTCCATTACTAGCCTTCAACTCTCAGCTGACACCTAAAGACATTTCACAATCTTTCTTTTGATTAGAGGACTTATTGGAGGGCTTCTATTAGATTGATCAGTGAGAAAAGTAACTAGACTGTAAATTACTGGTCACTGCAGAGGGCATTCTGGTCAATGTGGGTATCTCAAATGGTTTTATCTGATGATAGGAGTGCATGAAAAGTATTTTCATTAACATTCATTCTTTTTAAAAGGAATAATTATTTTACTGCATCCTTAAACTTAAGATGATTATTCATATTTAAAAACATATTATTTCATACAAGTTATCACACAATACAGTGTACCTTGTACTCCACAAGGAGTAAACCAAATTATTAACCAAGCCTCTGCAGACAAACACCCTAAAATTAATTGAGGAGACAGCATGCGTGGACATTAGATGATAACTAACATCATCAAAAAAATGTAGCATAGGCAAATGAGTAATGTAGCGAAAAAGCAATCAATATGTGTTGGCAAGGTGTATGAGAAATGTAAATATTTCAATTTTGAAATGTAAAAGTATGTTTCTATAAGTTTGGCAGATTTTCATATCTCCATTCTAGAGATATACTGAGCTGACAACTAATTTATATTCTGTGGTCTTAAAGATATTATTCTTTTGTAAACATAGTATCAAATATAGTTAAATCTCAGTATGTAAATTTGTAAAAAAAATTTAATTAAAAATAAAAAGAGGCTAAAATAAATTCACTTCTATTTATTTGTCCAAAATATTTGCAGGACCAAAAATTACTGAATAAAATAATCAAATAGAATAATTTCAGGGATAAGAAAAACATAACAAACAAATAAGCAATGCTCAAAAGTAAATTCTACCTGCATTAAACACTTCAAGCTAAATTATTTATGCCTTACTTCTTCATGGAAAAATTCATTTTACTTAAGTTTTCTTTCTTTTTGAAATGACAAAGTGACATAGAAACTCCTGGACTTCCTGTAAGTTCAACACAGAATAAAGATTCTATCTATGAAAGTAAAGAAATGCCTCAACTTAAAAATAATTCCTTTTGAACATTCTCATTTGTGGACCATTCTATGTTGCACTGACTAATAACTAGAGTATAGTTATATAATAACTCTTGGTCATGAGGTATAATAAGGTCTTAAATTATTAAATAGTAATAATGTGAACTTAAAATGAATGAGACAGGCTGTAAAATAGATACATCTTTAAGATTTAACATCTGTTAAATTCATTTTGCATCCTTTATGTATTTTTCACCAGCCCAAAGATAAATTCATTAAGGCAATTGGACAATCTGGAGTGAGCGACTGACAGATCGATTTTGACTAGGATTTTCATGACATAATATATGTTTGTTTTACAGGTTCTTCTGCAATACAGACCTCTCATATGGTCGTATATGCGACATTCACACCTCTCTATTTGTTTGAAAACAAGATCTTTTCATTAGAGAAGATGGTAAGCATTCAAGCTTAAGAAACAGTATTATTTATTTTGTGTGTGTGGGTGCACGTGTATGGGTGATTACTTTCTGTGGTAGAAGCCACGTGAAAATTTAATTAAAATTCTATCTGTGGATGTAAGTTTCCTTATCTTCAAAATTAGATACTCGACCTAAGGGATCTGACATATCCAAAATTATCTTAGATGATTGCAATAGCTCTGGCTAATTATAAAAAAGGACAAGAAAAAATATAGAGTTACACTTAATTTTTATAGATCCTTCTGTTATAAGCGAAAAGAAAGATACAGAATTTATGTATTTCAGTGAAAATCATAGAAATTATTCCTAGGTAATAATTAATGACCTTCCCATAAATAGGCCACATATGTTTTCTTAAAATAAGATGATATTAGTGAATTCATCCTCAGGCTGGAGAGATACTGCTATGATCTTTCTTGTATCATAAAATAATACAAAATAAATGCTATTTTTTAATACAATTAACAAATTTTAGAAAATTTAGAAAATGTAGTGAAAGGAAATGCAATTAAATATTTATAGTATAAATGGTAAGGCATAGGCCCTATTAACGTTTTGTCATATATACTTTGATTTTTCTTCTATATTCTGTGTTTGTATGCGTATACCTTTTTTACTGGAATCACACTTTATGTTATATTTAGAAACAGCTTTTCACTTAACAAGATATTGTTAACATTTTTTCATGATGCTAAATTTTAATCAGTATATTTAGTGCTTGCATAGTATTTATGCATTTTCATAATTTTTAAGCTATCTATTGTTCTTGGACAGAAAAAAAACTTTTCTCCTTCCCTTGTGATGGCAAAGTCCATCAAGTGATTAACAATTTATTTAAACAAATGCCCTACTGCTTTTGGGGTTTTTGAATCCCAATTCTGTTTGGGGACTCTAGATATCTAACACTTCATTACTAGGATTTCATAGTCCGAAGTCACTACATTAAAGTATACAACTACATGATGCAGCAATATGATTACACATGAATGTTCATTTAGTTAGTTAGAAAGAGCTATGTTTTAAAAACTTGAACAGAAATTAGCTTGAAACATAAATATTCCAGTTGAATGATTATTATACTTTACTATATGCATTACATTTGTCTTTTAGATTATGCTTGGGGGGCATGTTGCTAACATTTTTTCCCCTTCTCTTTCTTCTCATTCTTTCTTCTCCACTTTTTTAGATAAAAATAATTTTTTCCAGCAAAAATTTACTATGCAATAGTGTTCACATTGTAAGAGGATAAGGTGCCATCCTGACTGTGGCAGTTTCACTATTTTTAATCCAAAGTTAGAAAACATTATACATGGTTAAACAGCAGAAACAGCAATTTGGACTGAATCTAAAAACTAGCAACATTCAACAATCTAAATGTACTTCTAAAGCCTCTCCCAAGTCAGGACTCTTGCTGAGATTAGGGCTGGCCTTCTCACACCTGCCTTTCTTTTAACCTCTTTGTGTGCTACTGGCCTATGTGCTGTCTCAGATATGCTAGCAAGTAAATGCTCTAACTCGTTGGACTGCTGAAGAATACCATTAATGCCCCATCAATGGTAGACTGAATAAAGAAAGTATGGTACATATGCACCATGGAATACTATGCAGCCATAAAAAGGAATGACATCATGTCCTTTGCAAGGACATGGATGAAGCCGGAAGCCATTATCCTCAGCAAACTAATGCAGAAACAGAAAACCAAACATCACATGTTCTCACTCATAAGTGGGGGTTGAACACCGGGAACACATGGACACAGAGAGGGGAACAATACACAACAGGGCCTGGTGTGGGATGGGGTTGAGGGGAGGGATGGGTCAATAGGGGCAGCAAACCACCGTGGCACACATACCTACGTAACAAACCTGCACATTCTGCACGTGTATACTGTTTGTTTTTTTAGAAGAAATAAAGAAAAAAGAATACCAGCAATGCTTTATGGAGTGCCATAGTCTCATGTCTGTCATGAGAAGTACTCAAACTCCCTTTAAAACCACAAAATGTAAGCAGAGGATAAAGTATTATCCTGTGCTTTCTGCACGCCATAAAAAGAATGGGGTGCAAAATAATCCTTTTGAACTTTTGGTAGTGCTGATCATTTTTAATTTTAAAAACAAAGACTAAAAACTCACATCTGTTTATTCATTGATTGATTCAACAGATTTTATGAATTACCTATTATATGCTATTATATGGTAAACAATATGCTATGTTTTGAAGATACAGTGCTAAGAAAGATTGCTAAGAAAGGTCCTCCCCACAAAGCTTAGAGCCTAATGAGGAAGGCATACAATTGAGTGAACTGCAATAATACAATTAGAACAGAAGGCACACAAGGTGCCTGCCACGTAGTAGGTGTAGGTGAATTAATATTTGTTGGAGGAGTAACCAAGTGAAAAGACGGTTAAATGAATGAAAAAAAATGAATGAAAGACATAACAGAAACATGCCATCCTTTCTAATGGGTAGCCAGGGAAGTCATCCCTAAGGAAGAACTGTTTAAGCTGAGACCTTAAAGAAGTTAGGCAAGTAAATGGGATAAAGTGTGTTCAAAGCAGAGGGAATCTTATGTTGGAAAGTTTGGAGATGAAGAAGATTCCACTGGGTTCAAGGAACTACTAGATATTGAAATTATAAGGGGAGAAGACTTAAAGGCAGCTTGAGGCATGGGTGAAGTTCAAGGCATAAAGATTATTATAAATCCTCCCTTTGGGGAAGTTTAAGGCTTAAGGTGCCCAGAGGTTCTGGAATTAACCCAGTGTCTGGAACAGTAAGTGACTTCCAAGGCTGTAATGAACTGACTAGTGAGTCACCATCTTCCTGTCTTGTCTGCTGATTCTTTTAGGTTAGCATCCTGTGAGGGTGATCTGGTTTCCCTGGTAAATATGAGAATGTAATAGAGATACAATGTCTTAAGAATATACCTATAGGAAACAATTTCTGTCTTAATGAAATTTTGTTAAATGGAGTACATTGCTAAAAGTTACAGCCTCAAAGACAGTAAGATCAGCAGGTAAAATAAAGTCAAGAACTTACATTTATTTAAAGAAGTGGTAAAAAAAAAAATACAAGAAAATCAAGAACAAAATTGAGGAAGGAGCAAGATGTTATAAATTACATTATCCAACTTCTTTCTCCTCTTGGGTATTCTAATGGTTTTAGTTTTATGTAGATCTGGGAGTTTTACTAAAGCCTCCTTCACCTGTCCAAATCCAACTCTTGCATCTTTTAGAATGTTTGAAATGAGCTGAAATAAAAAGAGTGAAAGGGTCTTAGGAAACGAAACTTCTAATTTAAGTCTTACGCATGAATTGTGCAGCATATGTATATTGAGTGCCTATGAAAAACTCAGTGTTTCAGGCACTATTGTAAATCTCTCTCTTTCCCTAATTGTAACCTAAGGAACTTTGAAATCCTTGAACAAACTTTCTCAGCATGAAACTATAACTCTTATTAATAGCATTACTTTACATGAATCAGAAGTATTGTGTAGTACACTAAAAATAAAATGAAGTATGTAGAATTGTTGCATTTAAATTCCTTGTGCCAAAATAATGTTAGTACTTTGGCAGATTATTCAAATTATAAATAGGTGCTAATACTGGAATTTGTTATTTGGACCAGTTCTTTATATTTCCAAATACTTTAAATCATTTTATTTTCTAATGCTCTACAGTTTAAAGAAAGGCGGCGGGGAGTTACACTAAAATTTGTTGCAATGGCAGGAAGAAATTAACACATGTAGACCAAAAATTATGACTAGCAAAATATCTGGAACTTATTCAACTTTTAAATACTACTTTGAATTTGACTTCTATTTTGGATATTATTCAAATGTAACTTTTGCAGTAATTTACCTTTTATAACTACTATGTCAAGGCATTTTCTTTCCATTGAAAGAATTAGTTTCAGGTATTGGCTTGACTCATGAAAACTTAAAAATTGACAGGGTTCAAGTTATAGAAAAAGGTTTATATTTAAGAACATCTATGTAAAAGTTTTTTA